>NW_004524599.1:11111849-11158460 GCF_000260255.1 Octodon degus
AAAAAAAAGAATATGGGCAGAAGTAATAGCAGAAAACTTCCCAAATGTGGGGAAACAATCTGACATTCAGGTAACTGAAGCATACAGAACTCCAAATAACATCAACCCAATTAAAACCACACCCAGACGTATAATAATCAGGATTCCAGAAATTCAGCACAGTAACGGTATACTAAATAAACTGCTAGAGAAAAGAAACAGATCACAGTTAAAGGAAAACCCATCAGAATAATGGAAGCTTTCTCTTCACAAACCATCAAGTCAAGAAAAGCATGGAGCAAAGTACAAGTCTTGTAAGAAAACAAATTCCAACCCAGACTGATATGCCCTGAAAAACTCTCTTTCAAGTTAGTGGAGAAGTGAAACATATCCATGACAAAGAATAAGTAAAGAATTTTATGACAACAAAGGCAACCCTACACAGACTACTAAAAGATATTCTAGAGAGGGATCAAAATGACCACAAATCCATGAATGAGATTGGAAAGAACCCACCAAATAGAGCAAACAATTAAACACAGAAGAAAAAGAGGTATGCAACAGCAGTCTTTCAATTATTCTTTTGTATACAGCAACAAAATATTTCCAGCAGCATACTCAGCAAATAGACTTGTCCTGCACCCTGTGGGTCATGATTCTGTCTGGGTCTACAGGGTGGATATCAAGGAAAGAGCAGTAGCTCAGTCCCACAATTGACACCGGGCCATCAGTAAGTGTCGTGGACACTGTCCACATACACCACATAACGAGAACTTTGTGCGATATCCTATCCCCAAACTGTTAGAAGTGCTGATTATATATATGCTATTCCAGTATTTTTGTTATGTTTCTTTACTATCATGAAAATTTTTTCTCAGTTGATATTTTTGTACATATTAACCTAATCAAGTACTACATGAGTACTCTGAATTGATCACAGATTCATACATATGATATACTACATTTGGGCCTCTTAGTTGGGCTCACAATTTAATTTCAATTTTTGAATATTTTCTGAAATATTTCGTCTTAATTTTGAATTAATTAATATTTAATTTTCTGAATATTGTTTAATTTTAATTTTTGCTTTATGAGTTATATTGTTTCTTTGACTTTCAATCTACTTATAAGACATGGTATGATATTTTCTTCTAGTAATAAAACTTTAAAAAGTGTATTTCCATTTTTCCATTGACTTTATACTAGTTCTTCTTTGTCTTTTACACACACACACACACACACACACACGAAAAAAATATGTATATAACCTGACATAATATTGATACTGTTTTGTGAAAATCTTCAATGACCTTTTAAATGGGTTCATCTAATATAATTATGTTTGGCATAGTCCTGCATAACTACCATTTTGAGAGCTCTTTATTCTTTATTCAGGCAACTTCTCTTACCTTCTGGATTATGGTCTTTGTTATTTTCTATGTGTTACGTCTGGAGGTATTAGAATATTTCGAGTTTGTATAACTGGAAAATATTTTACTTTAGTTTTCAAAGATATGTTTGCTAAGTATAAATTCAATAAGGACAGATCTTTTTGTTCAGTCCTTTACATAAGTAAGTCTAGTTTCTTACCCAATTGCTCTTTTTTTTTTTTAATGTGGAATAAGATGCTATTTTTGTTCTTCCATAGCTAATATTTTTTCTATATATATGCTTTAATGATTTTTTCTTTACAATTAGTTTTGGTCAATTTCAGTTTTGTGTATCTTGGTATGATTTTATTCATATTTCTTATGCAAAATGTTCATTTTCTCTTAGAAATGGGGTGCTATAATTTTAACTAAATTCAGAAATTTTAAATCTTTAAGTATTTATTGCCTACCCCTTCTACTTTGAGAATTCTAATTATATGGATATAAGTTTCTTAATTTTGACAGAGTGAGCTATTATATGACTGATCCATAAATTCTTCTTCATGTTTATTTCAGACAATTTTTATTGTTATATTCATTTAAGTTTGTAAATAAGTTTTTACAACGTGCAATCTATTATTAATCTCATGTATTCATTTCAGAAATATTTTTCTAAAAGTCACTCTGTCTACATCTTATATCTTTCACATTTCAATATTTGTCTATAATTTTTAATTTGCTATATAATTATTGATCTTCAATAAAGTTAATAATGGGTACAAAAAGAAAAAAGCTGTGTTCAAGCACTAATTTACCTAACTGCTAAGAAAGTTAAAACCTGGTCCAGGTGTAGGAACCTCACAACCTCAATGAATGTGAATACTATATTCCACAAGCTAAGATTTATAACAGGAAGAATGAAAATGGGGAAAAGGGAGGAAGGAGGTGGTAGGGACAGGGAAAGGGATTAAAAGGAGAAGTAAGCTATATTCCATACACACACCCACTCCCCAAGATAGCTGTGAAATGCACACACTACAAGCATGTAGTACTAAAAAAAATGCTGGTGAATTACCCTCTCAATTGTTACGTTCAACTTTATTTCAGTCTGGGTTTTTAAAAACTAAACAGTTGAGGTCCAGCGAGTTCAACACTTTGCCTTCTCCTTGACTGAAGAAATTCTGTCAGTAGGCAGTGTTTTATTATTTGTTTGTTTTGAGAAATTAACCCATGTACATGGCAAGGTACTGAATAATAAAAAATATATAATTGTAACAGTGGAGAACATATAAAAGTAAACTTCCCAATAGAGGTCAGCTTCTGGGAGCCTCTCCAGAGTTAGTCACCTTATTTATATTTTGCATATCCTTTCAACAGCAATTCTAATCCCTTAAAAGCTTACTAATGTGTATGCCTATGTCTGTTTTTAATAGAAATAATGCCATTAAAAAATCCATCAATGAAATGTAAGAGCGTTCATAAGTCACAAAGGGCTGGTAGAGAAGGGAGACCACACCTGCACCGAGAAATCTATAGGAGAAAGTGGTGGTGATGGGTTTGTCATATAAACCAAGTCTTGAAGGGTGGGGATCCTGGAAAAGTAGGTAGAGACAATAGCATAAACAGAGTCTTCAGTAGAAAGTGTAAAGGGCCATAGAGATCGGCATTAGATTGGAGTTTAGTTTGCATGATGGGAAGAAATGAAAGAAAAGACAACTGGGTGGATGCTGAGGGCTGGCTGAAAGGTAGTGGGGAGCCCCAAGATTTTGAAGTAGTATTGTAACCCATAGAGACAAACTGAAAACTATTTAAGATTAGGTTGAAGCTGTGTTCAAACCCTTCAAAAGATTCTCATTAGGTCAAATCCAAACCCTTCTCCAAAACCTTTGCTAGGCTGGCCATCTCCTCCCTCCCCAGTCTATCCAGTCTCTTCTCCCCATTGAGCACTGCCTGATTCAGCTGCACCTGTGCCCTGTAACCTTTCTTTACATTGGAGTGGGTTGTGAGTGCTGCTCCTTCCTCCTACACTACTCTGCTTTGGCTTCTAGTGCTCCAATTCCTTCTATCCTTCAAGACGAGGGACCTATAATGATCAGCCCCATCCCAAATCTGCTACTATCTTACCCAGCCCTTTACATGTTTCTTTGCTAGCACCCATTATGGCTTGAAGTGATTTGATGTTTATTCCATTCAGTTATTTTTTGTCTATCTCTTCCTTTGAATAAAAGGCACATCCATATAGCAAGTACATCTCTTTTCACTCTATCTCTCTCAACCCTTCACCTCTCATCTGGCACTTGAGCAGTGTGCAGCAGGACACAGGAGATCCATGAGTATTTGTTGGATGAGTACATGAATCCATGACCCTTTTCTCCTACCCTACAGCCATGTGCTCTAAGCCAGCATGCCAGACAGTCCACAGACCTATTTGGTCTCACCATCTGGACTGAAGACATTGCCTGAGAATCTCTCTGTGCTAAGGAAACGACATCAACTCTTCATCAGGTAACAATCAAAGGTACAGTCTTAGTTCATTCAAGGACACTGCCACCTCCTTGTCCCTTTAGAAACTGTCTCAGAAGGAGCACATCCTAATGGTAGCAGTGGCAGCACCCTTTCCTGCTGGGCAAGTAGTCACCCTGCTCTTTCCTCTCCCTGGTGGGATAAACGCAAACTGATCAGACAGTGTTCCCGCTCAGCCATGCCATCAATCTAGTGTCAGGCTCAACACCGCCTAGTCATCAATTTTGACTGGCTTATGCAAAACTCCTTATTTGTAACTGTCACAACTTCTGAACAAGAGTCCAAGAAAAAAAAAACATTCAGGGGTCTCCATAATCTCTGAGTGATGCAGGAGGACAGGGACCACCTGCCTATGTCACCACCATGTAGCAGTGCTGAGAACAGAGGTGCTTAGTTACTATTCACTGAATGAATGAAAACTCTGAATAAGACCCTTTCCCTACTCAACTCAGTAATAGGATCAATCACATTTTCCCTTTAAATCAGAAATACTGGTAAGCACTAGAGTTTTTTTTTTTTTCAATAAGTGATGCAGAAGTGAACTGAATTAGGATAGCCAATTAGCTGGCCGACACCAGGCTCGCTTCCAAGCTGCAGGTCCCCTGAGGAGTCCACCAAATGCCTTCGAAATTGCCTGCTGGCAGGCCCTCTGCGTCCGGGGAGTCGATTTGGAATTTAGCCTCCAAATCTCTGCCTGATTGAGGGTGCTCCACATCTCTATGACAGAGATAGCCTTCCACAGGCTTGTGGGTAGGATGTGTCTCTCTGACACAGATCAAACTGACGTCCATCAACGTGAGTGTAGAGCCATCTGTGTCACACATTGTTCACTGTCTGTCAGGCAGGCTGCGGCTTCTGTCAACAAGCACATCTGCTATGTCTGCTGTGGCTCAGGCGCCCGCTAAGTCATGAGAGACACTTCAGGTCCAAGCTCTGCATGTCCCCCACCAAGACCAAGACAGTCAGCAGGCTGGCTGTCCACGCTGCACTCTGAAAACCACTTGAGCTCCCAGCTCACTCCAGTTTGGGGCACATCTCCCAAATTGGGAGGGTAAAATGGCCTGTGACACTACTCCATCACCTGGACAGACCTCTTCAGTCCCTGAGCTATGGCACGAAGCCTCCTGAGGTCACAGGGGGCACCATGGCTGTGGGCAAGCATGACTTGGCACGTGCTGGGGCCTGGGCCTTGGCATTTGATCACTCAGGACATCAGAGCTCTGTGCTGACCCAGGGGAAAGGGCTTCCTGTTCACCTGGTTTGCTCTTAAGGAAGCATTCAGGTCAGCGCGTCATGCCCCGCAGGTACTTCTCTATCAAGTTTCTCTGCGTCAGCGATGGGGAGCCAGGTTGAAGTCCAGCGGCATCAGGCAATGCCAAGAATAAGAGGACTGGTCTTCAAGAAAACAATCAACAGAGCTGTTCAAAAATTTTGCAAGAAAAAATTTTAAGAGGATACAGTTCAAGTTAATAAATGATTTATTAAAAAGTTGATGCTATGCAACCGACATGAAGGAATACTATTCATGTGCACGGGAGAGATCATTTAGCAATATTTTTGCTCTATCATCTTTGCCTTGATTACTACATTCCAGAGCTGTGATACATTTCTTCTTCTTCCAAATTAAGTGGCCAGATGAGAACAGTCTTGGTTCTGAAAGCTCACAGACAGCTCCCTCCAGCCTAGGCAAGCCGTCCCTTGTCCATGCAAGTAGGGTGGACAAGGGTGGGACTGAGCAGCGCATCCAACCACAGCCAAGGTCAAGGACATGTCACCACCACTCCACAATACCCACCCCCCCACTCATTCAGCTAAAAAACAGAACATTCGCTGGCACTCAATCATGTGAGTTGAATCTGGCTTGTTTGAATCAATGAGGTTTGACTCCATTTGAGCAGCTGATTTGTAAAACAAAGTCACTTACATAAACAGTTCCACTTTCCCTCCCTGAAAGTGAAAATGAAATGGAACCACAAAAAGGAATCCTCAAAATAACTACAAGTAATTATATAAACCCAAGCCCTACAGGAAAAGAAGCTTCTCACGTAGTAGGGGCTTGCTACTGTCACTGAACCCCTAGGGCAGTGATGGTGAGCATGTCAGAGGCCAAGTGCACAAAGTAAAAGCCAAGGTCCACCCAATTGCCAAATGCCAACGCTGCAGCAAAGCCTGGACACCAAGGTTTCAGGTTAGAAAAGGCAACTTACACAACTTGTAGTATCACCGCAGGGAGGGTACCGTGCGCTCTCTCCGGCACATGTGCCACAGGTTTGCCGTTAAGGCCCCAGGCTTAATAAGGGCAAAGTGAGGAGATTCTGCCACCCAGAATGGTCTAAATCTGGACTGCCAGACTGTATGGGAAAGGAAGGCGCCAGAGGGGGGCCTGTTGAAGACACCAAGGTCAGAGGTTTTGTGGGTTATCCAGGCTATGGAGACAAACGCCAATATGGAGAGATACTAGATTAAATTTAACATTTGATGGACCTTGTTATCTACAATTTTCCACTGGGATTATTTAACTTCACAAGAATTTTTTAAGTCTGCATTTAAAAGGTCTCTTCTTAAGAGGTGAAAGAATGTTCACACTTAATTATCTCTAATGTCTCCATTACTTAGTGGGAAAGAGAGGACTGTTCCGTTTCATAGTCTGGGCACCTGAGAAAAATGATCATAAGAAGTCTGACATGTTTGGAGGTGGGCATGTGAGGAAAAAGAGGAAGAAACTATGTGCCAGGTGGGAGCTTTGATGGATTGATCGGCTGATTGATGGATTGACTGATCGATTGACTGAGGTACTGGGGACTGAACCCAGGGCCTTCATGCTTAGCTACTACCCTAACCTGTAACTTTTTGAGTCAGGGTTTCACTTAGTTACCCAAGTTGGGCTCTAACGTGTGATCCTCCTGCCTCAGCATCCCAGAGTGCTGAGATTATATGCTTATGTCACCACACCTGGCTAAGGGTGGGGGCTTTTAGATAAAACACAGCTGTGCTTTTCCATACACATACTCTCACACAGTCCTTGTAAAACCTCACCTCATTTATCGGAAAGGGCATACTGGTTCATAAACCACAGAAAAACTCAGTGTATTATTCACAGTATGTTAGCTCTCAATCACTGTGACAGCACACCTATGACAGTTAACTTATAAAGAGAAAAGTTTTATTTTGGCTCCATGATTCGGAGGCCTCAGTCCAATATTGGTGGTCTCATTGCTTCGGGCCTCTGCTGGACCTGCTGGGTGGCAAGGTGCATATGACAGGACAAACTGCTCGCCTCACAACCATGAAGCAAAAGAGAGGAAGAAGGGATAGGATCCCAAAATCCTCTTCAAGGTCAGATTCCCAATAACCTAAAGACCTCCCACTAGGCCCCACCCAGTGAAGGTTCCAGCCTGTCCCCATAACAGCACTGTGGGGTGCAAGCCTTCCACACAGGGCCCTCTAGGGAACACTCCAGGGCCAAGCGATAGCACACCAGGATTCCCATCAACTCAGAATTTCATGAACTTGGAATGAGTTCTCCCTTAGTGACATCTGACTCTTCAGAATTTGCTCTAATCAAAAAGCAATCAGTTCCTCAGACAAAGGGAGATATCACCAATGTAAAAGGACAAGCTCAACTGTCAGCAAGAGCAGAGGTTAAAATCAAAGACCTTTATGGGGGCTGTGGGTGGAGTTGACCAGTAGAATACTCGTTAGCATGTATGAGTCCAGGGGTTCCATTCCCAGTCCTACAGAAAGATTTCTCACAGATTCTAAGTATACAAGCTCTTTGAGTATTGTAGACTTCAAAAAAAAATAACAAAAAACTAATGTAACTACACATAGAAGTCAGAATAGGTTGGGTCTGATTCTTTTGTCAACTGTAAATAATGGCTTACTAAACTAAGCTGAGTGATCAGGATTACTAAACTAACCCATTAACAGTTACTGTGCGCATTTTAAGGTATTTTGGGACAAAGAATCTTATGCTAAGGACCAAGATTATTCTTTAGGACTAAGAATCTTAGGGTAATAGCATTGAAAGAGATCTTACATTTCATTGTGGTCTTACTTATTTACAAGGGAAAATCTGAGCCCCAGAAACAGCAGATAACTTGCACAACAACAACTAGAATCAAACAACCCGTCTTTTAAAAAATCCTAACTTGAGTCACTTGGACAATTTCAACAGGCCTTCCCTAAATTGAAACAAGTTACCAGCGATTCTCAGGAAGTTGCTTTACACACAATTGCTGATTTTGCATCGGCCCCCACCCCCTGCTTTGACTGGCTGAACCTTGGTGACCATTGAAAATCCGCAACATAAATAATCCTTGAAATGGATAATTGAAAACTGAATGTAGTAATTTTAACAAATTAGCTTGGCACTCAGGCCTTAAAATGAGGTTATTCCATTGAACAAGCAGCACTCTCCTCTCTGCCTGCTTTGGAGTCCTGGCCAGACTTTGCCATCCAAAACCTTGGAATTTGCAGTAGCCCAACTTTTCATGCGCTGTGTTGGAAAGTTCGAGTAAGCTTGTTACTCTTCGGCTACTGACCAATTAAAATCAGTACATGATGTGGTGAGAGAAAGCGAGTGGATGAGGTCAAGAGGTAATAATTAAAAGTGATGTAATGAAATGATCCAATGTCCCCAGGCCTGCCAGCAGGCCCATCGGTGACCACGTTCTGAGTTTCCCTGTACCGTTCCAGCGTCTAGCCATGGAAGCTATGAAATCAAATCACCTCCAGCCTTAGCAGGAGTTTCTCCAGTTCCTGAGCTTGTTATTCTAAATTCTAGATCTGAGGAGATTCGTTTCTTGATCATCTTCCTTAGGCTGCAGGTGGTATGGAGACCAAAAAGTATTTTGAAATATTTTCTACTAACAGGTAGACAGTGCGGTGTGTGGCACACGTCAGCGCTCAGTGTGGAATATTTGAGCATCACTCTGCAGATGAGTGCAACTGACAAACTCATTGGCTTTGGGGTAGGAAAATACAGACTGTTGGGAACAAGCGTCTAGTTGGTGTGTTTTTGTTTGTTGACGACAGTGATGTAGGGTGTTTGCGGAGCCATCCACACGATGTACCAGGAAGAATACTGGGCTGGAAGGTAGTCATCCAGCATCAACTAGGAAGCTAAGTGATTGCACAGGGATTTGGCCAAGTCCATCTTCTTTTGGCCGTGGGAAGTGATCCAGATCTTTCCTGATGTCCTGCAGGGCACAAAGTCCTCACCTACTGGTCTTGTGTCTGGTTCTAGCCCATGACTCAAGGTACTGAGCCAATGGCTGACTTGGTCTAAGAGCATCTAGAGCCTATGGCCTCCAAATACAGGAAGCATGTATCTCTAACAATGTTTGACTTAGGTCAAACATAAGTGATCTATGTCATTATGAAGCCCAAGATTTGGATGCCTTGGTATTTCATCTAACCAAACTAGTCAACTAGTTAGTAGGTCAAGATTAGACTGATAGAGAATTCCAGAGGCATAAATGCTTGAGGGAAAGAAGCACAAGATCCACAATCCAACAGCTGGCAAGGGTTACCCTATCCCAGAAGAGAAACAGACCAATGCACAGAAGTGATCTGTCCACTGCTAGCTTCTGCAGTTATCAGTGCATCATGGTAGAACAAATAATCATAGAGATCACTTGGTAAAAAGAAATTCTCATAAAACAGAAGAATCTAAAATATACTTTTTTTCAAGTGGAGGTTGCCTAAAATTTCCATTGATCTTTTTTTATTGCTGCATTTATAAAGTCAAAAACTAAGAGGTGAACCAAGCCATCTCCTGGCACATGGAACTTACTACTCATGCAATTTGCACTCCAAGAAGGAGATTTACAGACCCGGGGAGAAAAATAAATCAAAGGTCCGCTTGTGAATAATGTCCAGTGAGAACAGTGGTATGATGAAATGCTGCCATTTGCAGTTCAATGGTTTATTACTCCCTCTCAACACCCACTCTTATTTCTCACCTAAAACACAATTTCACATTGATATAATTTATAAGCATTAGTCTGCCAAGGTCAATTGCTAACCTTAACTTTTCACTCAATGAATTCTTAGGTGCTTATTAAGATTAAAATACATCACCTATTAGAGTATTAGCTCCTTAGTCTTGGATGCCAAGAGTAAGCTGAAGTGATTATACACTTCATTGCTTGGGTTTTGTAACAGCCCATGTTTTATATGGTGGATTAAAGGGGTGTGCTACCCATGGTAGATTTATTTTGGAGACTGAGAACATAGGGACACGTTAAATAGAGCATACATTTAAAAACAAGCACCACCTGAAATTTCCAGCAAGTCATCTCCACAAAGAGTATGATGACGTATATTTGTTGTAGTTACTGCACTTTCCTATTGCTTTACCAAATACTCCTTGTTATTGGTTAGGCTACATTGAGACATACTACGAGTAGGCAGTCCTTAGATTAAGAATTTTGTTCATTAATTAAATCAAAATTAGACAGCCAGTGGACTAAAGCACCTGCAAGCAGGCACAGGGGCCAGGGTTCGATCCCTGGGCCTGCCATCCTGTCCCGCCCCCAGGGTGTGCTGAGACAGCCATTGAGATTGAGAGTGGTGGTGCACACCTGTAATCTCAGCTCTTGGGAGGCCATAAACAGGCAGATCACTACAAGTCTAATCTAGTAGTGAGACCCTGAACCCCTGTAAACCCTTCCCTAAAATACAAAATAATAATAATGATAATAATAATAATAAATAAAAACTTTAAACCACCGCACAAAACCAAAATCTACTTGGAGAACTACTTATGAGCCTGAGAGTGCTGATTACTGTAGAATAGGGCCAATTATCCAGAAAGACCTAGACATCTATGAATAAGATGATTATTTCAAATATTTCACTAATGTACAAATAGGCGGATTTCACTCAATTTTCAATCCACATTTTTTTTTTGTTAAGAAAAAATTTTGTTTTAATTTGCTTGCAGAGAAGAACTATATGAAATGAAACTAAAACTCCATTATGTAATGGTTACACTCAGTATGGAGACTCATTCTACTTAAAGCAGTGAAACAAAACAATATTATTTGGGAGGCACTGCTTTTTTTTTTTTTAGGCAAAATAAGATTCTTTGGGATGAATTCTAGGCCACTTAAATGCTTTAACTCTAAGAAAAATGTATTTTTCTCTGAAGAGAATGCCCATTATATATCTGACCTTAGGAAAATTTAGCTCAGATAAACCAGAATTAGGACAAAAGCCAGAATTAATGTTCCTGTGTGTGAGGAATGGGAAGTGTCAAAGCGATGCTTTAATAGACCAGTGTAGGGGACAGGGTGGAAAAAGAATTGTTTCCACTCAGCCCCAAAGGGACTTCCCTACAGCAGGACCAGCCTTCTCAGACAAAGTAGCCACATTCTGGCTTCATCCTCATAGAGGCTGCCAAGACACTTTCTCCCTCAGGCCACTGCGGGGCTCCAGCTGGTGATCCAGATGGCACTGGCTTCTTTCAAGACCTCTACAGAACACAAGTACTCTCATCTCATGGACCTGTTTCTGGGATTCCATGCATTTCCGATTCCAACTTGCCACCTACTCAGGCTCCTCTTTACTGCCCCCTTGTAAGTCTATCTCAGGATCTACTTCCTTTCCACTCTAGGTACTCTCTCCCCTGTAGCATCACCCACCCTTACAGTGTTGGCTGTCACACTAGGTTAGACTCCAAATCCTACACCTCTTCTCTTGACTTTATTACCCATAACAGAGCTCATGCCAATTGCCTACAGTACTTGGTAACCCCCAGGTGCCTAAACTCAATATACATTGAACTCAGCTCATCATCTTCCCCCTTGTTATTTAACTTGTTGAAGAGCACCATCACATCCACCCATATACTCAAGTACTCAGGAGTCATATTTAACTCCTCCCTCCCAAACACCATCTCCTTTCCAATAAGTGACGAGTCCTACTAGTTGAGCTTCCCCAGCACGTTCTGGATGCCTCCAGCCCTCCGTCTGCACCATCACTTTCTCAGCCCAGCCCCATCTCTGCCAGATGGTAGGAAGTCTTTCCACCTCCAAGCTCTAGCCGAACCACTCTCCTCGCCAGCACCCAGTAGTGCATTAAGAGCACAGTCTGACCACACCAGCTCCTCATTAAACTCCTTCTGTACCTTGTCATAAGCTACAGGGCTGAGTGCAGGAAGCTTCACAATGAGCTTTGTGGGACCAGGCTCCTGCCTGCTTGTCTAGCTTCGTTTCCTTGCACTGGAGATGTCTGCATGGTAGGATGGCTGGACCATTCTATGGCTTCATTTTTTCAGGCCAATGACCTGGAGCACCTCCGATCTCATCCTCTGGATTTTTATCTGCCAGGGCCACATTCTCCTTCTTCCTTAGGACTTTACTCCAAACTTGGGATTCAGATCAGCTACCTCAGATGGGCCAGGGTACTTTCCCTGTGCTCATCTCTAGCAAAAATCCCGGTAGGGTACAAATTAAAATTCCCTGCCTCTGTTGTCCTCATGAAAGGTTACAGACACAGGGATTAAATTTATTTCACTGCATACACAAAACCCAGCACATAGTAGGCACTGCATTGTCGGTTGCCTGGCAAAGCAGAGATACTCAATGTGGTTTTGTTTAATGTATTAGCTGTTGTTATTTTCAGTTTAATGAACGCTGAAAAAATAAAAATGTTTCCTAAGAAAAGACTTCTGTTTCTCTGCACAGTATTGGAATCTTGAGGCGTAGAAAAATTTCTCAATAGTGTATGGAGGGCTTTTCTGGGGTTAAGAAATCCTACAAATGGTTCTCTTCATACTGTGTTAGGTATCCTTTGGAAAATGGTCTCTTTCTGTTGCGTAGTGCAGTCAGGCGGGGCTGTGTTCAGATCTTTGGCCACAGGCAAGAGCGATTATTTACTGAAGCTCTCTCATCTAATTTCCTCCTCTTCCTCCTGGGGGTGGAGCTACAAGACATGAAGCCATTCATTATTCCAAAAGGAAGTCATTACAGCAGCATCAGAGCTTACAGCCCAACTGGGCTTTTCCGTTTCAAAAGTCCGGATCCTTCCATGAGTGACAAGTCATTTATGAGAATCACACAGAGCAAGACAGCAGAGCAACACTGCCACAGGGCACTGAGGACAAGTGCTACCTGGGGGCGGAGCTTGGGGGTAAAATGACAGGACATCTGAATGCAGCTGCTCTTCTGACCAAGTGGTAGTCCTGGGACTAGGTCCTTAAATAAACTGGTCAATAAAGGAGAAATTACATCTAATATATAATTATAACATCCAGAAAAAAATGGCCAAAAGAAACTCCAGGTTGATGACTTCACCTTGGTTTACATAAGTCCTGCATGCAGTACTGTAATGGATAACAGAACATAAAAGCCCAGTACTGTATTGTATAGTTCTATCAGCAAAAATTACAGTACTACATAAACAAGGTATATTGTACCAAAAAAAGGGGGGACGTTGAGGCACCATATATAAAAGGTACAAAACTGTAGAACTACAACAGAAAAAGATGGGTCTTAGGAAACGTGCAGCGGGTCTTAAGTCTACATGGTCTACTTCAGTCCTAACTCCAAACAGTCATTTAACAGGTCGGCTATTAAACAAGGAGTGCCCATAGCTCAGTGGGGCCTGCCCTTTGCTTCCCATCAAAAGCCCTGGTGAATTCACCATTCCTGACCCGGCAAGGTTACCATAACACCGAGGGGCAGAGCAAAATGGGCAACCGGAGGAAGCGGAGAGCCACGAAGGACGGAGAGCCCGGAGCCGTGTAAGGAGGCTGTTGCAGAAAGAAGCTGGTCAGTACGGAGCTGGCAGCTCTGTGGAAGCCTCAGGGTAATATCAGCAGTGAGCCTGGAGTAGGCAGATGGTGTTCAGGCAGAAATCAGCATTAAGGTGTGAATGTGGGCCAACCCCTCCAAAGGTTCAGGTGTCAGAAGTTCAGTCTTGGATGAGGCCAGGTTGGAGGCCATGGTGGAGCTGCAGTTGGGAGGAAATCAGGCAGTTCTTGAGGTGCTGTTGAGTTAGTTCTCGTGATAACTAAGGGTCACAAAGTTCTCGCGATAAGTTGTTACGAAGTTCTCACTATAACACCTTAAAAAGGAGCGTGCCTGCCTTTCCTCCTCCTCCTCCTCTGGCCTCCTTACTTGTCAGTGATGTCTCTCACATGAGCTCAGCCATTATGATACCACAGGTCATGATGATGTCAGCCCAGGGTCCCAAATCAATACAGCTACATGATCTTGACCTTTTAGCCTCAAACATTGAACTAAATAACCCTGTTTCCTTTATACTGTACCCAGCCTCAGTATTTCATTGGACTAACAGATATGGACTAATAAACAGATATATCTGCATACATAAAGGCGAAGGATGACAGTGTCTGCAGACAAGATGAGGAAATCTGTATCCAGGAGAGATGGCTCTTCCTGGAGAGATGGTGGTGATGACAGACACATCTTCCTCACCCCCGATCTTCGTGGCATCACCTGAATTGTGTAAATGAGATGCAACTCTCTGGAACAGGCCTAATAAGAAGTTATTTTTAAAAGTGTATTAGAGCTTTTCAGGCTCACAGCTGTATGAACAGAGGGCACAGAAATTTCTCATAAACCTAGCTGTCACTATGTCCAGCTTCCTCCATTACTATGTCACCATGGTGATGTAGTTCTTGCAATCAATGAACCTGTAAGGACACACTGATGTCGCCTGTATTCCCTTTTATTTGGACATGAGGTGACCATGTACAGTTGGATGAGCCTGTAGCCCAGCTCAGGATCTTGGAAGCTTTAGGAAATGTGTGCCATAGGAACATCCAACTGAGACAACTGTCAATTTGATGGACCACCTGAAGGCCATGGTCCCCAGTGGTGTAATCAAAACCTCAGCCAGGTGTAGCTCAGAAAGCATTCTGCAAATGAAACTAGCACCTACAATCAGTGAGCTTTAAGTGGAAGAGAGCCCTGGCTCATGTGGGCCTATCCAATCAGTTGAGGACCTAGTTTCCCAGGTAAGAAGAAATTGTCCCTCCAGATGCTAGCATCAACTTCTGCCTGCCTCTGAAGCCTGCGCTACAGAGTGATGGATACTGGAACTTAGACTCTTCCTGAGAGGCCAGAGAAGTACCGCAGGGTGCCGACGTTTAAGTTGGAGGTAAAGGGTGGGGCAGGATAAACATTAGACAGATGTGAAACAGAGGAAGGGAGCAGAGCTGACGTGACACGGTGATGAAAATGGGGAGGTGGGGGCAAGAGAGGGCGCAGTAGAAGACGATGCCCTCTAGGGGGCCTCGCAGCTAAGGGCTTTGTCCAGGCGAGGAGCAAGCTTGGAGATAGGAAGAATGTCTTCTACTTGTTGAATTCGAGAGGGCCCTGGGGCGGCTGCCAAGTAGTTACTCTACCAAATACATAAATGAAAGAAAGAAAATGATTCTGCTTGTCCTGCACTAATGTAAAAGTCACAGCACCTAAATAAAGACAGAGGAGAAGACTTTGCCACCCTCTCATGCTGTGCAAAGGCAGATGGGGGTGGGAGCCTGGGGAGGGGGAAACTGGGGTGCAGCTATTGCCTGCAGGAACATTGTCTAAGGGAGGAAAGAGGCAGTGTGTGCTTAAGGGTGGGGATCTGGGGTCAAGACAACACGCTCGGCCTGTTCCAGTCAGTGCCTGTGGGAAGGAGCCTGGAGAAAGGGGGTGCACTTGGACATCTACAGGAAAGGAGGAGAGGATGGGGGGGCAGGAAGGTCCAGGAGGAGGAGCCGGCCTGAGAGTTCTCTGGTTTGAGGAGAAAAAGACGCTTCTTCAAGAAGGTCATGGACTGCAGTGGGAGGCAGCCTTGGGCAATCCAGAACATCCGTCACGTGGGTTTGTGCCACATCTGTCCTGTTCTTACTACTACCAAGACCTCAAGGACCACAAGGACCACCAATGCCACCAGCCTGTCCTCCCTGCCTGAAAAGTCCCCACAAAGTGGCTGCAGCAGGAGGGAGAGGATGTGTGAAGGAAATCCTTAAATGTAAATGTAAATACACGCAAGCACAAGTGCATCACCAACCACGGGAGTGTGTGTGTGTGTGTGTGTGTGTGTGTGTGTCCCAGCCCACACCAGAACAAGTGGCCTAGCTTCAGAATTAACTGTTGCAACTGGTAAAATATCAGCAGCTTCTGGAAAGAAGGAGCAGGCACGTGGCAGGATGTGGCTCAGAGACACAGACAGAAGGGATGGACCGCACAACTTCACAGATGCTGAGGACACCAAATAGAGCTGGCACCCTTGAGGAAGGCTGAGGGGCCACCAGGGCTGCCGCATACCGCCCAGTGCAGCAGCACCACTCTACGGCAGGGGAGGGTGGGAGAGCAGGGCGCCATGGGCTGCCTGTGATATCAGAGCTTTTTAGGGATCATCTTTATCCTGGCAAGACTGTCCCAGGCCAGCAGGGGACAGTCTCCTCAGAGCATGGCACTCTGGGAAATAGGCAGCAACCTGGAGAACGGCCAGGCGGAAGCCGTGACTCATGTGAGAGGGGCTTGAAGCATTTCCCAGCCAGCCTGTGCATCTGCCTCTCAACCATGCACACGCTTTCAGTCAAGGACCCGAGTGACGTAAGGTCTCACATCTCTGTGCTTTACTCACTTTCTCATTGTTCTCCCTTATGCTAAATCAAACAAAATACAGCTTCATTCTTGACAGTATTTTCAGAGATGCTGCCTCAGCAAACCAGTCAACCATGGACCAAACCCTCCAAAACCGCGAGCCCAAGCAAACCTCTCCTTTTCATAAGTAGATCTGTCCCAGACATTAGATCCAGTGAGGGAAAGTGGACTCGTACAGACCCCACACTGCATGCCTAGCATCCTCTTCTTTGCTTTGAGTGCTAGCACTAATTTGAGGTCTAATACTCATGCCCTCAACAAATTGCTACCAAGCTTCTGCCCAAGAATCACTTAGGGTCTAAATTCAACTAAGCCCCCAGCAAGATGCTTATAGTATTTGTAGGTTTCTAAATCCAGTGATTCAAGAAATAAATTCCAGGGCCCAGGGAGATAGCTCAGTAGAATAAGTGCTTGCCTGGCAAGCACAGGGTCCTGAGTTCAATCCCCAGTAACACACACACACACCAAAAAAAAAAAGAAAAGAAAAGAAAAAAAAAAAGAAAGATATTCATTCCAGAGTTACATAAAGACTGCCCATATCTGGGAAGTGGAGCCGTTCTTATAACTAGCCCTTACTTATCAGTTTACAGTACCTCTAACAGGCCATGTTATCAAAGTGGCACAAAACAACACTTAAAACTGTAAGGATGGAATTCATCACATCAAAATGATTTTTTATTTTTTTAAAACTCTACTAAGCACTCTGGGCTGTGGAGGCAGGAGGATTACAAGTTCAAGCCTTGCCTGACAACTTAGCAACTTAGTGATACCCTGTCTCAAAATTAAAAGAAAAATGTTTAAATGCCTACAGAAGTAGCATAGTGCAAAGGCCATGTATTCATACCCAAACACTAAAAACAGTCAGCAATCCAAAGGTATAGGGTGGAGATAAATCATGCCAAGTATTAAATGTGAACCCACCCATTAGCAAGAAGGAAGGACCACTCTAGAAGCAAAATGCCAAGAGGCAGTGATTTTGTGGGATTCTGGCTATTAGTATAATGACAGTAATAAACATTCCATAGGAGTTAAGGAATATGAATTCCAGAAAACTTATACCAGCAGCTAGTATTTACCAAATTCATTCCAACCCAACACAAAAATGTGCCAGTGCTGCGTGTGACCTTGACCTCTTCAGAGGGAAGGTCTGCAGCCACCAAGGGACCACGTTGCACCACACACACCGCGAGCCGCACCTGGGCTTGCTACAGACCCCTGCCCACAGCGGGGGAGGGTAAGAGGCCCCTCGGAGGGCTTGTTCACAGCCTGCAACAATTCATTTGTCAGAAAAAAAAGTGTATGAATGGGAAAAATCCAGCATCAGAGCCAAAGACTGTGTTGCAACTGTCTAAGATTTTTGAGAGCTCGCCAAACAACGCCTTTACAGATTGTTTTCACCCTCTGGCTTTGCAGCACCTCATCCCTAAATGCTTGCTAGTTTAGAGGTGCACTCCACCTCAGACACCGACTCAGGCACTTCCAGAGAAATGCACATACGTAGTTCAGCACAGACGGCATCTCTGCACGTGTACAACTGGAAAAAGGACACGCAAACACATCTGCCTTTCACTAAGTGTCGATCAACACTTAGCTACACAAGGAATGGCCTCCCAGTCCTGGTTCCTCCCCCTCCCTAGAGCTGCTGTCTTTCTATAGACGTTTACTTCTCCACAGTATCATTAGTAGAGGATAAGTGGGAAGGGCTCAAAACGAGACTAAATTTTCATTAGCCCACATACTTCCCAATGGCAATTCTGGGAGAAAGGGCTTAGGAAAAGGACTGGGAAACCAGTGCCAAGACCGGACGATTATCCAAGGGTTTTCACTTTTCCTGTTCTTCCTACCTCTAAGCTCACAGGTGTTGGCAGCTGGCTGCTGGTGGACTATGAAGGGACCTGACTGTCACACCAGGTGTCCTCAGACACACTGCACCCTGTGACCCGGCATCGAGTCCCCTGCATGGCTTTTTCCTCTGATGCCGTCCATGACGTTATATATTGCAAACCTGTTTTTCCTACTTTCTGCATTGTCTCGCAGGATGCCGGGCAGGGCTTGCTTGTCACTGGAGCTGTGTGTTCCGGAATGACTGCTGGACAGTTTTGACACACACAAAAAGCCAGCTTCCAGCCCACAGGACAGCAACCTGTTAAACTGACCGCCTGCCTCCAGTAACAGGTGCTGGTCAGAACCATGGTGTGGTGTGGAACATGAGGGCTTCTACCAAGGCAGCACTGCAAAGGATGTGAGCCGAGAGGTTTCCGGAGGGATTTTATTGAAAAAAAAAAAAAAAAGAAGAAGAAGAAGAAAGAAAGAAAAAGGAAAAACAGAGTGCAGAAGGGAAAAACAGCTGTTTGGAAATAAACTGTAAACCATCTGCACACACGACCCAAATTCTAAGTGTGACCGTGAAGTGTCACAGGGACCTCATTCTGCAGAAATTACTCTGCAAGGACACACAGGTCCTGCAGGCAGTCCACCCTCCCACGTGCCCCCACAGGGCGCAGACAGGTCTGTCCAGCAGTGACACCATGGGGGGGGCAGCTTTCCCAGAAGCCTTGGTGGCATCCCGTCCTTTACCACAGCAAGACAGAGCAGGGATGCAAGGTGGAGCTGGCTCGGGTCATCAGGCGCCCCTTTCTGACTGTAGACAGAGTTTGGAGAACCAGACAGCTGCTCGCCCTCCACCAGGAAGCTTGGACTTCTGCCTGCTGCCCTTTCTGGGCTCATGGGGCTACGCTGGGTAAGGAAAGGCCAAAGAAACCTTCTGGATGGTCTCTCTGGCCTCCCTTGCATCACGACAAGAGAATTCAGAGATTTTTTATTTTTTTAAATCAGGTTCAAGGGTCTAAGTAGCTCAATTTATTTTTCAGTAACTAAGATACCAGAATTCTGTAGCGTGGCTCTATTTTCTGAAAGAGGCTCCAAGTTGGCAGAAGGGTCCTCGGAAGGACATATTTCTCCACGTTCTCTTGATCTCAGTGTGTGGAGATTCGCTTAACAGCTGTTTTATGTACAAGTGTTTTTTCAGCCACATCCTCCCCCTCCATAAACAGACTTTCCTGAGGCAAAAGAAATCCACAAGACACAACAGAATCCTGGGCTGCTCCTCATGCTCCAGTTAGCCTCGGACAGGCCATGACTTTAAGAGCATCTGTGACGTGACCTCCTTTCAGGGCTCAGAGGAAGCTGGAGCTGGACCCCAAGGAAGGCCCTACTCCAGGACACCAAGCGAGGATGCCCTCCCAACCTAGCACAGCTCCGAAAGACCCCCATGATGCACACTTGTGGTGTAACACACCACTGACTTTCCCAAGTGATAATGCTGGATTTCACACACCAAAGAGCTCTTTGCCGACTTAACAAAGGGAGTTAATGATAAAAACTCAAAGTGGGGCCACAGGAAAATAAATAAAGAGAAAACAGCACACTGACCATTACCCGCCTGGCTAGACACCTTTATTCACTTCAGTACTATTCCTACGTGCTCTAACATTTTTTGCAGCATACTGACCTCCACAGAGTGGAGATCTTCTCTCCCTAGAAGTGCTGGTCCGTTTTTATAAATACTGAAAGAGAATCATCACAAAAGCTTCTAGTGCGCCACCAAAACCCTAAACCTTTATAAAGTGTCTCTGTCTGGCGACCTGGGACAGGTATTCAGGGTGTGGGTGGGTTGGGGCGTTTTACACCACGCACTCAGCCACACCACCTCATCGTTAACACTACTCTTGGTTTGCAAACACAGGCTCCACCTCCTCAAACTAAAAATATGCAATCCAGGGCCAGCCAAATAGTTCAGTGGATTAAAGCACCCACAAGCAGGAGCAGGGGCCGGGGATTCGAACTCCAGGCCTGCAGTGCTGGCCCATGGGCGCATTGAGATAGCAGTTGAGACTGGGAGCAGTGGCTTGTACCCGTAATCCCAGCTCTTGGGAGGCTGTAAACAGGTGGACCACTACAAGTCTGACCTAGCAGCGAGACCCTGAACACCCTCTACACCTGTAGACCCTTCCCTAAAACACAAAAAATAAATAAATAAAATAAAAATATGCAATCCAAAATACTTCCAAATCTGTAATCTTTGGATGGATAACACCACAACTAGAAAACTCCACACCACAAAACAGTGTTTCAGTCACAAAATTATTAAACCATTGCATAAAAATGACCTTCAGCCTATGTTTTGGACATGTAAAGCAAATGAATTTCATGCTGTGACTGGTCCCAGCTGCGTGGTCTCTCATGATACACAAATATTCCAAAATCCCAAAACAATTTCAAAATCCATACTGCTTCTCATCCCTGCACTTCAGATAAGGGACATCCCACCTGCACTGCCCTTGCTGACTGGGGGGGGACTTAGGGGCTTCCCTTTTGAGGGGGGTCTGTGCACCTTAGGATGTAATAAATACAAAACCTTCTTCACATCCACAGCGCAGTCCAGCGCCTGGGAAGAGGAAAATGATCGTGCAGTCCTCAGGCAGGGGGCCACGGAGATCTGTGGGGACATCTGGTTCCTCCTTCCTTCAGGTTGGTCCAAGATCAACTTATTGTGTTTCTCTTTTGTGTTTGGCCTCCAACGCTCGTGCAAAATATAATCATTTAAAGTCCAAAGGATTCTTCAAAAAAGGGTGAATTTTACCTAATGTGCTTCTTTAAGAAAAGAACCTTTAGAAAAATATCTAAATTGAGACATGAATTTTAAAATTCTAACCCAGTACAGAAAAGCTTTATTTTGCAATAATGCTTGGGATAACACAAACACTTTGCTGACACGTGATTGCAGGCACATGCGGACACAGGCAGAGCCACTGAATTCTACTAAAACACAGAGACAGCCTATTAATTTTAAAGGAAGCTAGCACTAAAATCACCTTCATCCTCATTAGAAATGAATAACGTAGATTTAGATAGTAAATATAAGAAGCACAAGAAAATAAATCAAATTTAATGATGAAATAAAAAATGTCAACAATTACAAATGGAAACACGGAAAAAGGGAAGAACTTTTTACATTCCTGTGGGGTTTGCTTCTTGGCCTTTCGGCTAAGACCACGTGTACATTTCTATAGGAAACACAGAGCCAGCCAGCAGACCTAGCAGCCTCTTACGTTGCAACGTATGGGATGATTTAACCAAATTTGTGAAAAATATTTATATCCACTCGGGCAATAAAAAAGCACTGAGCTTTCAAAAACGTAGAGAGTATGAATTGAAAGAAGTCATTGTTCTATCAAAGGAAGTAAGTGGCAGAGAAAAATCAAATGAAGTTAGGACTTTTCAGACCAGCAAGATAGAAGCTAGGAAAGGGCCCAGTAAAAACACCCACCACCTTCTGCGAGAGAGGACAGGCTCGCGAACTGTTCCAGGCCCCCTGTGGTATCCGGGCTTTCACAAGAAGCTTATGAGGACGGAATTTCTGTCTCCTGCTCAGGCGACTCGGCTCTCTCCTGGAGTCAGCCCCGCCCTCTCGGCTGGATCCCGCCCAGGCGTGACGTAACCCACTCGCCCCTCCACCCAAGCCCCACCCCCGCAGAGCCTTCCTTCCGGCCTCGCGGCCAGATTCCGCGAGCGAGCGCTGTCTCCGTGCTGTCTGCATTTGTCTTCTTCCCGTTCTTAGGTCCGCCCGTTCTCCTGGACTTTGCCTAACCCTGTCCACCAGCGGGGTCTCAACTGTCAGGGACCTCCATGTTGCACGGTTCAGCCGCCAGTTTCACACGCTCATGCTTTAGGTTCAAGGACAGGCTCAGCATCCGGAATGCAGAAGTACGAGCCAGGAGTGATGGTGCGCACCTGGAACCCCAGCACTGCGGAAGGCTGAGGCAGGACCACAGGTTCAAGCCTAACCTGGGCAACTCAATGACTTTCTGAGACCCTGCCTCAAAGCAGAAAATACAAAAGGACTGAGAATGCATCTCAGTGTGAAGGCCGTGGGCTCAATCTCCAGGACAGGAGAAAAGAAATCAGCAACCTTTCGGACACAGGGAAAACTGCACACATGATGCCTCACCCTGAAAGTTCACTTTGATGCACACAAACCTCATTTCACATGCAAAATTATTCAAAACATTGTGGAAGATCACCTGCAGACGACCGGGTGTATGAAACAAGCTGCACGGTCAGCCCCGTATGTCCCATCCCTGAGATATCTTGTCATGATGACATTTCCATTCCTCAGCATTTCGGATAAGGGATCCGGAACCCCAAGAGCTGAGCACTGCACATGTGGGAAACTGCTGGTCGCCCCACACTTCAACATCCCTTCTCGCAGCTCCCAGTTTCCCAGCTTGCTCCCCACTGTGTGCTCCCAGCCTCATTTCCAGGCGCAGTCCCTGGCCTCTCCTCGCCTCTCCAACCCACCTAGCATTTCACCACACCCACTGCTGCAGGCTTTGTACCCACCGAGAGAACCAAGACCTGTCTCTACTACCCCTCAATCAAGCTCGACGCAGATCAACCAGCCTGTGAGCAAGAGGAGAAGCTCCCCTACCAACCTGTGTGTAGGCTCCCAAGTTCCCCCTCGGTGGAAAACAGCCCTCCCTCCAGGTCTGCAAGCTGGGAAGCTGTGCACCTGGCTCTACACCCTTTTTTCGCAGTTCCTCCATCTGTTCATTCATTCATTCATTCATTCATTCATCCACCCATCCATTCATTCATCTAGTGTTGGAATAAAACCCTGGGCCTTGCACATGCACAACATGAGCTCTACCACTGAGCCCCATCCCCATCTCCAAAGCTGGCACTGGATCAAGCACCACGTATTCCAGGAATCCTTCCTTCCCAGGCCTCCCGGACTTCGCTTTCGCTCCTTCAGAGCACCTAACTTGGTTTGTCACTGTACTCAGTCCTATAACTATTTGGCTAATACCCAGGTCTGTGTTGTATGGGACTGCACCCTTGCATGCAGCCCTGGCACCTCACAGGCACCGGGTACGCAGTTGTGTGTTGAATGAACGAACAAGAGGCTTGGTGGGATGCCTTCCTAAGCCGGTCCGTGGCTGTTAGAAGCGGCAGCGGGGCCTGGCCTGCTGGTGCTGCGGGCCTCCCTCCCCCCTTCCCTGCATACTTTGCTTCTAGCAGCTGACGCTGGAGACACGGGAAATGGACAAGCTCACCTCATCTGGGCCACGTCTCCAAGGAGCACAAGGGAAGCCACCAGGACATCAGCACGGAGACCAAGGAAGAGTAGAGGCTTTGTCACCTTCCAGCTATGTGAACTCCGGCACTTTACTTAATTTCCAGTGCCTTGACATCCTCATCTGTAAAGTGGCAACCAAGGTAGCCATGCAGGTTGGTCATGCCATATCCAAAAAGCTTGAGGCTAGAAGCACTCCGACTGTTCTGGGTTTTGCGGTCTTGGCATAGATTTTACTGGTGAAGCCATCCTCATCTAAAAAATTGAAATGCTACAAAATTTGAAAAGTTTGAGCTTCGTGTCAGTTCTCAAACAGTTTTATATTTCAGAGCATTTTAGGTGAGGGAGCCTGGGTCTGTACTTACAGAAATTGTGTGAGGATTAAATAGAATGCAAACAGTCTCCTGACTATTAATACTCAGCCTTCAGTGCTTGGGGTCAGACGCAGCCATGAAAAATAGCTTTAATGATAGTGTCAGGCCAAATAAAAGATGCAGACACAGAGTCGCACTGTTTGGGGATCACACAGAGCCCAGGAGGTACGGGTTAAACATAGAACCACCCCACGCACAGTAAACAATTGCGTATTGATCCTTAGGAAGCCAGAAACTGCCCAGAGTGTAAGAGAAGACCTCAGATTACTTCCAGGATTGATAAAAACAAAGTTGGGAGAATCCCCCTTACTTTTTAAAAAGCAGCCAGTGAAGTCTGCCACCACCACACCCGCCAGCGGACCCAGTCTTTCGTGGGTCTTGAGAACTCAGCCAAGAGGCTTCCGGAATGAGCACTCAGATCGGCCCGCACTTGAGCAGAAGCCACCGCGGGGCCGTGTACTCTCCAGGCGCCTGCACCGCAAACACATGAGTGAGGGAATGCGAGGTGAGCCAGCCAGGCAAAGTGGTTTCCCAAGGGCAGGCTGTGGTTGCAGGCAGAAGGGACGCAGCCGACACCTCGGAGACACACAGCGGGGGCATCCACGCTCCTGACTCCCCTGTGTAAGCTCTGCTGCCTGCCCTGCGCAGGTTCTCATCCCCAGAATGAGGATAGTGGGGAGTGGTACACACTTGCCATCCCAGCGCTTGGGAGATTGAGGCAGGAGGACGGACAGTCCCAAATCTGAGGCCAGCGTGAGCTTAAGGCCAGCAGCTCAGAAAATGAGGGAAGGTCACTTCATAGAACAGTTGACAGGATTATGGCAAGCTGCTCTCTAGGTCTGAAAATCTTAAGATTAGGACGTCAGTTCCAATTTCTTCCCTCAAGTAGGACCCAACACACACTTTGAGAAACTGACAGATTTACAACTACACTTCAAATGTCTAGGAAGGAACCCTTCTGCCTGTTTAAAGAGAGGAGAGGCAGACTCTTCTTATGGTCCAAGGACAGGATTTGGGTCCAAGACACCAGGACTTGTTCCTGGGGCCTGTGCTGCTGGCCGTGTGACCATCAGCAAGGTAGTGACATCCTTTAAGGCCTCGCCCCTGATTCTAAATCAGGAAAAACTGCAAACACCTTAAAATTGAGCAAGTCACATCAGCACAATAACACATGCACAGTGGGGCCACACATGCGAGGCTGCCCCGTCAGGCAGCTTGCACCACCCAGTGGGACTGTCCCCTGCCTCCTGACTCCTGATGGGACAGTCACGCATGTATCAGTGGTGGTCAAGCTGGTGGGAATGTGCTAAGTGGACAGAACACCATGCTTATACCTACGAGGCGCAAACACTGCCTGTCAAGTGTTAAGGATGATTTTGTTCCAACGTTACAAGCACATGCTTCTCTATGCAGTTTCTCTATACATATTCTGAAAATTTAAAATCTGACATGCTCCAAAACTTAGACCTGTTCTAGGGCTGACATAATGCTCAAAAGTTTCAAAATAAAATAAAGTTCTGCATGTTTGAGCCACCTGTCAATCTATGCAAAATAGTCACAAATCTGAAAAAATTGAAACCTGGAAAAATGCCCAGTCCCAAGCATTTCAGGTGAGGCCCCCAACCTAAATGTGCCTTTGTCCTGTGCGCTCGCTGCTGGCGCTCTTAGGAGGGCACTAAGAGAGCTGCCCAGGCTGGCACAAGCCTCTGCCCACAGCTTCGCCCAGTCATGAAACAGTTATTTAAAGTAATTTCCAAGTGCCATCTGTGCCTTCCCTGAGGTGACACCCCTCTGGTGAGGATGTCCCCAGGCTTGTCCCCAGGCTTCTAAATGCCACAGGTAATATCCTTTATAGAAGTCACCTCTACTCATTCTGAGAGAGGGAGGGGTCAGTGCTGTCACCACCTAGTGGCATGCAAGTCAAAGAGAACATGAGCTGGCTCTGCTAAGATGATGGTGTCGCAGGTGGGGCCCTCCTGACCGTCTGCAGGAGTCCCTGCTGCCTCTTAAGCCATCACCCCACAGGAAGGTCACTCCCCAAACAGTTCCAGCTCCAAATAGAAAGGTGTGTTTGCACAGAGGACTAATTTGGTAGTTCTGGCATGTTTATGAGGGTTTTATATTTTCCTTTTAGCTTTTTCTCCCCTGTTTATTATTTTTTTAATGATGCCAGAAAGATAGACATCTGCATTTGGTTTGTGTGGTTCTGTTTTAATGTTCACTGGCCCCCAGCTTTTGCATTTGGCCTCCCCTCCCAAAACTGCAAATAACAGCAGGCTTCTAAGGAGCAAGCTTGAGGATTTGGAAGATGACAATCTCGGCAAAGCATAAATCCCCGAGTCACACAGCTGATTTTTAAGGCTATATGACTAAAACTGTCTCCAGCCCACTCTTGCTTACCTGTTTGAATCACGCACATGTGTGTGTACTCATGCACATGTGAGCACGTGTGCGCACACGGACGCATGCACACACACACACACACACACACGCTGAGGTATAAGGCTACCAGCTAGCACCCAGGACTGCCTCGCCAGAGCTTCCTTCTCCCTTGTTTTCAACATGTCTGCAGACCCAAGGGACACCTGCCAGTCCCAAGTGTCGCCCTTGATGGCGCTGGAAGAGTTCCTTCTCTGATCATGGCATAGGAAGAGCGGCACTTCTCTGCCGGAATGCTCAGGGTGGATTCTTTTTAGGAAGTTTAGGAGAAACACCCAGCTCAGCACCACAGCTGCCCGTCTACCGAGGCCCTCCCTCCCTCCGCCGTGGTGAAGTGAGCGCTTCAGCTTCGGGATCAGGCTGCGGCTGCCTCCCTCTACATCATCTTCCCTCTCCTCACGCCTCACTTGTAAAGTGGAACACAAGAACATGCAGCATCTCAGATGAACAAAAATGTTGCCATAACAGATCTTAGCTAAAGTGTTTGCACTTAGGACCTTAATTGGAAAGCCCCCCGTGGTATGGTGAAGTTGATAAATGTGACAAGAGAGCAAGTACTGGAGAGCAGGCGGCCCTAGGAAACAGCCCTAGGCATGGAGAGTCAGGGCACCAGGGCCTTCGTCCTGCAGGCCAGAAATGAGGACAGGACCCACTGCCCAGTCCAGAGAGCTTCCATCGAGTTTCTGGGGCCCCAAAAGAGAAGCTTTACATATCAACCAGACGACCTGGCTTTCTGTCACCCTCTCTTAACACATCTCTTATTCTACAGGCAGAGTATCCCATCCCTGAAAAGCTTAGGACAGAAGTGCTTCAGGTTGTTTTGAATTTTGGAGTATTTCTATAGATTTTACCAGTTGTGTGTCCCTAATCTAAAAGTTCGAAAGTTTGAAATGCCCCAAAATCCAGAACAATTTTAGCATCATGTCAGCACACAAGAATTGCAGATTACAGAGTTTCAGATTAGAGGTGACTGACTGGTACACCAAAATCTCTGTGAAATTTCTGTGTGCTCCAGCCGAGGCTCACCTGGCTTAAGCTCTGGAGGCAAAAGAGCTGGGGAAGGAGGCCGGGCTAGCAACTCTAAGATCGGTGTCTTCCAGTATACCTCAGACCACCATCTCTACAACTCAGTTCTTAAGGCTCAGCCCTGAAATCTCTTTTCTTTCTTTTCTTTTCTTCTTTCTCTTTTTTTTTTTTTTTTTTTTTTTTTTTTTTTTTTTTTTTTGTGGCTGGCTCAGCCCACCCTGGGGGCAGGGCTAGTGTGGCATATGGCGCTGGGGAGCGAACCACCGTGGTCCCTTCACTCGCCTAAGCTTGCCTAAGCGAGCACTTTAGACCTCTGAGCTATCTCACCGGCCCAACCCTGAAATTTCTTGATCAATTTGAATAATTACCCCTAAAAAGTAAAAGTAAAAACATTTCCACGCATCATAAAATGTACCTGTTATTCTCACATGGAGTCACAAAATAAATTAGGAACACTGGTGTTTCAATTTTTACAAAATGTAGGATGCCATGTATTTGAAATAAAGTTCCTAGAAGTAAATATCATTTCCCTTAAAAGATGGCAGAGTGCTGGGGAGATAACTCAGCGGCATAAGCACCTGCCCGGCGAGTACAAGGCCCTGAGTTCGATCCCGGATATATATATGCTGGCGGAGTGATGACTTCTTGGCTTCCCTGAGTGCTAGATTTTAGATTTGTGGAGGCAGATTATAAGTACTGAACAAAGTCTCTGGACTCAATGATGAACACTAGCAACTTTATCTCCAATAGCCAAGAAAAGCGAAAGCGACCTGGGCTGCCAGGCAAAGAAAATCACCTTTGTTTTGGGACACGAGGCAGCAGAGCCGATCCTGTGCCATCCCCAGCCCTCGCCACAGGCCACCTGTCATCAGGCAGGCAGTGTGGCAGGCTACCGCATGCATCTTCTTCCTGGGGGCCCATTTTCGTCACCTTTCCATGCCTTCCCACTGCGCTGGATCTTTCCAGACATCAGATGCTCTTCCACGGCTGCGGGAGCTGCTTCTGAATCCCCATGATCCTCAACACTGCCCGCCAAGGTCACCCTGGCCACACAGGAAAGACGGGCGTGATGACGCTGAGGGCTCTGCCTAGCATGAACCCAGTTTCTTTATCATTTTCACATCCACCTGTACTTCCAGCTTGTGCAGCAGAGCACTCATGCGTGTTCAGTGAGGAAACATTGCTTTGTGCTCCTCACCGGGAACTCCTGGGCGTCTAGGGAGAGGTACCCTGTGGGGCCTTATGCCTCAGGAACTGCTATGATTTGAACCAGAACTCGTGCTGACTCGGCAATTCCCTCTGCACAATATGGGAAGAACAGAAATTTAACCCAATCGTGGCAGCTGGGTTGAGATCTCTGGGAGATAATTGAACAAATGGTCAAGGTGGGGCCCTAAGCCAGTGGGGCTTTATAAGAAGAGGAAGGGAGGCCTGATCCAGGGTGCTGTCTCACCATGACGCCCTGTACTGCCTCAGGACTCTAAGAATCCCCACCAGCAAGAAGGATCCTGCCAAAGGCAGCTGCTCAGTCTTGAACTTCACAGCCTCAAGAACCACGAGATAAAAGTAAATCTTTCTTCTTTATAAGTTAGTCAGTTTAAGGTATTTAGTTATAGCAACAGAAAACAGAGGCTGTGTTCTCCTATGGAGGCAGGCAGAAGATACCACAGGAGACAGTTCCACTGCAGTTCCCACCAGCAGCAGCTACGGACCATAGACAGTCGCGACCTCACTGGCCTAGATGATCTCTCCATCTCCAGCACCTCTGAAGTATTCTGATTAGAACTGAAGGAGCCCAGAGAGATAGCTCAGTAGAATAAGTGCAGGCCTGGCAAGCTCAGGGTCCTGAGTTCAATCCCTGGTACCACCAAAAAAAAAAAAAAAAAAGAATTGCACACTTGCTTCTTACTGCCTGCTACGGTTTGTGTCTAGTTGTTCCCCAAAAGCTTTATGCAGCCACTGGGACAGGCTTCTAGAGTTGGTGATTAATTCGTGATCCAAGGCTGGGGTATGGGTGGGAATGCTACACCCACCCTGGGGCAGATAGCCTGATTATGGTCTCAGGAAGGCAAAGGAGGCACGCTGCTAGCTGGCCAGCCGCTGCAGCCGCTGCTCCTCCCTTTGCTCTTTGCTGTTTTCCACCACTATAAAATAACTACTGCCCTCTGCCATGCGCCACTCTGCCCTAGAGCCAGACAAGTGTGGACTGAGACCTCCAGTATCTGTGAGCTCAGTAAGCCTTTGCTTCCTTAATTTTGAGTGCCGGGTATTTTTTTCCAGCAATGAGAGAGAAGTAACTAAGACACTGTCCTTCTTCCCCACTCAAATTCTAAGAACAACCAACACTTATTGGACCCACATTATTTCATGCCAAGCTAGCAAGCTAGTGTTGTAAAGAGATGGAGAAATACCATGATTTTTAGAAAAGAAAAATACAGTGGTATTTCTTAGAATTTCAGATGCCAGTTAATGCCAAAAGACTATAACTCTCCATCAGTCAATCTTCTCAACTGCTCAGCATATTTTTTGAAAAGGAGTAAAAAGCTGTAATCCTTATGAACACTACCACTGGAGCTTTTCAGCACACGTTTTGGAAAAATGACAGATTGGAGAGCCTGTTTGGGTCCTGTGTTGATCTCTCTCTCTCTGTCTCTCTGTCTGTCTCTTTGTCTCTCTGTCTCTGTCTCTCTGTCTCTCTCTGTCTCTGTCTCTCTCTCTCGGTCTCTCTCTCTCTCTCTCTCTCTCTCTCTCTCTCTCTCTCTCCCTCCCTCCCCCCCACTGGTCACAGAGGAACTGCTGTCACCAGGCAACTATGCTGTGATGCCCCAGGTGGCCCTGCAGAGGATAGGAGCTGGTTTGACTCGCACTGAGAGGAGGCGGGTGAGCTTCTGGTCTCATGCTGCCTGCGGTTCCGGCACGCGCTGGTAGCAAGGCAACCACAGCGGTCGGATTCTTCTTCCTCACTTTGGTACCCCCAGCTTTCGGTTCTAACTCGGCGAGGAGACAGGCTACTTGGTCCTCAACCCACAGCCACCTACAGTGTGCCGATGACACAGCGGGTGCTGCGCTATCTTGTCCCCAGAGCTGAAGACCAAGAGCTCTGTGTCCCTTAGCAGAGAGCCCAGCACAAGACGTACAACAAGCATCTGTAAACATGTAACAAAATGAATGAATGGAGAAAAGCACAGGCAGGGCTGGCCAGATAGCTCAGCAGACTAAAGCACCTGCTTAGCTAGGGTGCAGTGGCTGGGGTTTGATCCCCAGCGTGCCATGCCAGCCCTCCCCCCAGGGTGCACTGAGACAGCAATTGAGACTGGGCGTGGTGGCACATGCCTGTAATCCCAACAGTTGGGGGGCTGAAAACAGGAGGATCACTATGAGTCTGATCTACATAATGAGACACTGTAGACCCTGTACCAAATACATTTAAAAAACACAAAAGGCACAAGCAGCCCTTGAGCCTTGGGTCTTTCCATACTCTAAGGATGATTTGGACTCTGTCCTCTAGCAGTCACAGTGACTGTCCCTTCTCACAGTGACTGTCCCTTCTCACAGTGAATGTCCCTTCTCACAGTGAATGTCCCTTCCAGCGGCAGTTCTCCCCGTGTATCTTACACTCTTGTTTCTTGACAGTAGTGAGGAATAAAAGTCCTCCCTGGATCAGCAAAGTGAGCAAAAGACACACTGCCCATTATCCTTTTGGGGTAACACAGTGGCTTGAGGCCAATTTAAACACAGCTAAGGCACCCCCTGAACTCACACTTGATAGGGACTCCTCTGTCATCAGTGTGTGGTGGGCCGGGTGACATCAGGAAAATCTGAATTCGACCGACACAGAGAGACATCCCTCCTACTACATGTAATGGACCTGCCCGTCAGCCTGCCCAGTAACCACGCAACTCAGACTCATAGGGTGGCCACCAGGAGAATCCGCAGCAAGTACAGATGGAGACAGTGAAGGAGAGAACAATCCGGCCAACCGCATCATGGTCCAAATGAGACAACCAAGGCCAAGTGCTGTTAAAGTAACTCGCTGAAGTTTTGGGATTTCAGAGCTAGGACTCCAGCAAGCTCTTCTCAGTGCCAGTCTATCACGCTTCCCAACACACCACCCTGCTCCAGGCTTCCACCTGCCACTGACGTTTTCCCATAAATGTCGTGAAAACATTTTAAGAAATTCTGGCAAGCACATGCTGCCATCCTATCAGGTTGTTAGAGCACCCGGCAGAGCTTGGGGCCACTCACCCGGCCACAGCGCAGTCACCAATCTGTCACATCCTATTGCACCTCCTCATCACTGCCAGGGCATCAGCACCCGGATGCTGAGCACTAACATCAGCACTGGCTCCTCATAGCAAACTGCCACAACCACCTCTGTTACTAAGAACAACCCCACAAACGGGGCTCACAGGAGGCAAAGCAGCAGGAGCTCAGTGCAAGGAGCACGTCCTTGCCAGCTCTGTACACACATCACACAACACACACCCACACTCGGCACCGCTCCGAACCCGGGTCAGTAAGGACAGGCCCCATCGTCCTCCCAGTGCTTTGGCAGGGCTCGCTTGTCATGGGAGTGGACATGCAGGCTTCTGGCTTTGCTCCTATAAAATGTGCACACTACTGTAAATTCATTTATCCAATACATGCAAACCACTTCACAACTTTTATAAAGTTACAAACATGTTGCAAGAGTTCTGTGTGTGTGTGTGTGTGTGTGTGTGTGTGTGTGTATAAAATACAAGATAAAGAATAGAAGGCAGAAAACAAGCAGAGGGGAGAGAAAGACAGGTAGAGATAGCCCACCTAGTCACGGAAGCACCAGCGCTCTGCTTGTCTGCAGCCAGGGAGGGGGAGGGCTCAGGTACAGACATCAGAACCCAGGCTGGTGGGCTGGGGTGTGGCTACCTTGTGGCGCACCATGGCAAAGCACTGGGCTCCATCCCGCACTAGCAACTTGGAGGAGAAAGTATATGTGCATGGTTAAGCTACCTACCAGTTACTAATGTAGGTGTCTTGTGTACCTCATACCCACCCCCCAGGAATCTTGAGTCCCCTGAGTCAGGAATACAGACTTGCCTTTACATCTCCATTGCAGGAGCATACTTGTGACATCTTGTGGATTCTCTCACCTGTACCTATTGTATTACACCAAAATTCCACCAGGATGTAACAGCAGAGACCTACCAACCAATCCTCTTGAAAGAATAAGTCTTTGTTCCTCTCCTCACCCTACTGAGCTGGGTATTACAGTTTTAGTCTTCTTCCCATTTGGTCTGGCGAGGCACAGCAGAGGGTGGGGCTGCGCCGGAGAGGCCAGTCTACCATCTATGCTGCATCCACTGCTCATGGCTGAGAGAGCCATCTGTCCTCAGTAGGTGCGTGGCAGGAGGTCCAAGCTCACCACAAGCCGTGCCCCGTGCTGAAGGATCCCAGGACAAGTCCCAGCCCTCGTCACATCCCCCAAGTCACTCACACAACAGGCGTAGCAGCTGCCTGGCCCAAGTCGGCTGGGACCAGATGCCCACCTACTCCACTCAGTCTTGGAGAGGCCTCAAGGCGGTACTAGCAACAGGCCTCAGCTGTACCCTCCAGCCCTCCCTCCTCCCCCTGCACACTGGCTCCTCCCCAGTGTTGCTTCTTCGGCAGATCCTGCTCTCTAGCCCCTCTGCAGAACTGAGGAGGCTCCTTTCTTCCTGAACCCTGTTGACTGGAGCTGGATTCCTGATACGGGGTAGGCAGGCAGCTCAGCAGGGTGGAAAGGTTATGATAAATTCAGCCAAAGCACATGGGTATAAAGCCTGGGCCTGCCACGGGCAGGCATCTGGGTGACTCCACACGAGGTACTTTGATACTCTGAGCTTTAGTTTTATAATATGTGCAAGGGTGGTTCCAGTTGCACCCAGGGGTGCTAAAGGATGGAATGTGAGAAGCTACCCCCCAGTGCCTGGAGGCCCAACTTCACAAGAAGGACCCAAATGTTCCTTCATTCTTGGACTGGGGTTCATTCGCTGCCTGCTGCTTCTCCCAGCCCTTCCTGTGTCTGGAGACAAGCGTACCATGTGCTGTCAGCTATCCACCTCTGGTTCCTGATGTCCATGACGCGATGAATGGCCAAGTGCACAGTCCCTGCACCATGCCTCTCTCTAGCCTGGTTATGACTCGTCAGCCACAGCATATCACAACCAAATGCATTAAAATACTTCTGTTTAAAAAAAAAAAAAAAAAAAAAAAAACTACTTCTGTTTGCAGGAGATTTATTTTGTTAAAACTAAAATCCAATCTGAGACTGCGCTAACACCAGGCTCATTCTGGTGGGAATCTACCTACATTCTGACAGGATCTCTAGGGGAGGTAGGAACGAGCTGGAGGGCAGCCAGCAAGCTAAGAATGACCTCTGCATGGACCTGAAGGACCCACCAAACCCTGCCGTGGCCTGGATATCATGTGTCTCTCTTCATCCAAAGAACAATATCTGGCGGGGACGTTAATTCGTGTGACCCATTCCGCAAAGTCTAGATTCTACCACAAATTACCAGCCACTCCACCAGGCTGGCTCTGGACAGGCAGACCCAAAGAAAAGGACAGAAGTGATAGGCAAATGCATGCAGGGTTCTTGGCTCTTCTATACATTCTGGAGAAATCATTAGCAGGCTGGGAGATAGCTCAGAAGAATAAGTGCTTGCCTTACAAGCTTATGATCCTGAGTTCAATTCCCAGTACAAAAAAAGAAGAAAGAAAGAAAGAAAGAAAGAAAGAAAGAAAGAAAGAAAGAAAGAAAGAAATCATTAGCAACTAGCTACTATGCCATAGCCCCAAATTCTAAACACTCAAGAAAGGCACCTTTCCTAGGAGAGACAGAAGCCACCCCTTTTAGTGCAGCCTGAATTTGAAGACAAAGATAAGAAATGTGTGAAAGTTGCAAACGACCTACTCTGACTTCTTCCAAAGGGTGATGAGCACAAGGATCAGTTAAGCTAGAAGGCTCAGCTTAAAATTATCTAGTATGCAAATTTTTAGGTTGTATGTTTCAGTTCAGTTGCTTACATCTCGGTCCCAGCAGCCCACGTTTGAGGATTAGGATTCTCATCTACACCTGAAAGAATGGGTCTTAAATTTCCTTTCCTGCCCTAGGTAGCTGGGTGCACTCTATAGAAAATGCCAATCATCCTTCTCCTTTGAAAATCTTTGGCTTTCAGGTGCTTCTTTGAAAATCTCCAAAAACACAGATTTTAAAGGAAATAAACCAGTCATTCGGGTGATTTGCATATCATTGTGAGTGTATGTTTATGCATATGCAAAGCTGGGCTTCCTGTCCTTTCCTGTTCCTGATCCTGTCTGAAGGACCCGGTTTCCTCACCTCTTCCCAGAACCTGTGCACCCACCTTCTCCAGGGAGATGCATCACAGCAAGAGAATACTATTAATCTCAGTTCTGCTCCTTCTCTAGTTCCCTTTGGAATAGGGGAGCTCCTCCAGCTTTGCCACAGATGCCACAATCAAACTGGTTTTCCCGGGCTGTGTTCCTGTGGGTCGCTGGGGAGGCAGGGCAAAGCGGAGATCTCGCTTGGGCTTTTACATGCACCGTGCAGGAGTAGCCACAACCAACAGCAACAGAAATGTCACTTGTTGGGCAAAATCTCATAAAGACAGAGGATCCATTAGGTTCTTTGAAGAATTTCTGTCATTTGTGTATTAACAGCCTGTGGGGCTCTAGTAAGGAATTCACGGTAACTCCAATTAAGCCAAGCTAAGCCACCACGAATAGATTAGCTCCCAGGCCTGCAAAGCACGAGAGTAATCAGGTCAAGTGCTCCACAAAACACATCAACAAAGAGGGTAAGAATGCGCTAATCAGCCGGCCCAAGTACCTGTCACCTGTTGCTCAGGGGACCTTAGGAAAAGGGTCCAGAGGTTGAATAGACACAGATTCTACCCAAGAACTGTGGATAAAAGATTTAGCTTCAGGAGTTCTGAGCAGAAATACTGATTCCGGAAGCCTGACACTTGCCCTCTTGTTTTATATAGCCGCTTCCTGGTAGCCGTACCAACGCTCGCTTCCATTGGCTGTTGGCGTTCTGCCTGCCATCAAGTTTGGAATTTGTGTTTCTTTGGTCCCCCCTCCCCAGTGCAGAGACAATGTTGTGGCTATTCCACCACAGTTGTTGGTCCGGGCTAGCTCTACGTAAGTCACAGAGTGAGCAATAGGCCTGTAAGACTCTGGCATGGGCTCTAAAATCACAAGAAAAAGAATCCTTGACAGATTCAGTCCTACAACATGAGGACATGAGAGGGGGGAGGGGAGCAATTCTCCGGCACAGGACTGTGACACAGACGCTGGCAGGGTAATGTCACGCATGGCCATGAAGCAGAGGTAACTCAGAGGCGCGGCCCTGGATGAGCGCGGCCTTGCAGCTTTCCAGGGGAAGTGCTCAGTCAAACAGAGGAAGGCAAGGGTGGGGGTCCCAGGGACGATCCTGGGAGGTCACAGGCTGCCAGGATGCAGGTCACATGCCAAGTCCCTCTCTGGAGGTGAACACAGAGATTCAACACATCAGGCCTCGAGCACAGGGACCTGGAAGCGCCCGGGTGACATCTGGAGGTGAGCATTACTGTAGCCGGGCACACACCTGTTCTTCTGCAGAGGTTTAACTTGGTGGGCCAGTAGGATTAAATCCAGGAGAGACAAGGGGAAAAAATTAAAAATCTGTGTGGAATATGGCTCTCAGTGTCACCTGTTTAACATAATGACAGTCTACTCAGTCACACACAGTCGTGATTGTCCAGTAAGCCCAGGAATCAACAATTATCTCCAAGACCACTGTGCGGATCTCAGGAAGGCTGCACGTCCGTGCCTCTCAACACCCACAGAAAGTTTGCTAATTCCTGGTGCCCAGAAATCCTTTCCAGAGATGGGTGCTAAGGCAGGAGAGGCTGAAACCTCAGGGTTTTAAGTCCCCCACTCACGCTGGTCAAGGCTGAGAATCACAGTTAGAATGCATTTTAAATCACTTCTACGTAGGACCTGGTTTCCCAAGTCCCTTAACAATGGGCATCACCGATGATCATGTCCCCAGTCCTAGAATTTGCTTTAGTAAACCTGGAATAAGGCCAGGAATCTGGATTTTCAATCCCAGGTGATGTGTATAATCAAGAAGGTTCAGGAAACAGGAAACACTTCCAGCAGAGGGTGGGCGAGGGTCATAGCACAACCTCCAAGGGACATGAGGTCATGACTACTCTCTTCATACTCACATTCATTGACCCTGAATCTTTGTCCCCTTGTGGTTTTCTTCTCATCACAGCCTATGCCCAGGCATGTAGGTAACCAAACAGGAGGAAGCCCAGTCCTGGGACACTGGGTCCTTGCTTAGAGGGGCCACAGGCCTGGAGAGGGGAGGATGGTCACACGCAGCTTCCATCCTTCCCTTGGGGATCTTTTTCCTTCTTTTTTCCCCTATTATTTGAACCAAACTAAACCACCAGAGCAAGCGTTTGCAATGATGTAGCTGTGCTCACAGCACTAAATAGGCATTAAGATATCAATTCACCTAAAAGTATGTTTAACCACTTAGAAACAGGATGTGGCATATTTTCCTATTAAATAAGTTGTGTACTGTACTATTTACACTGTTCCATGCATTTAAAGAAAGGCAGAAAACTTCCGAGCTCTAAGTAACCATATAACCCTGCTGGACATGCATAGGAAAGGAGTGAAGCCATCTCATTTGACTCTTGCCAAGACACAGCAATCTATTAAAATCACTAGGTGTGACACTACAGGGCATATTCCAGCATGCTACAGTGATTCTGCTTTAGAAAATCTATAGACGTAAATCATTACCAGCACCACTTGTAGTATTACTGCATGTCTCACAGAGATCCAAGACAATGAAAGACAAAAGATAATTGTGGCCATGGTCCATAAAACTAAAAACGACTCTTTATTTGCAGGTGATATGACAGCATACCTCAAAAATCCAAGCACATCAGCCTCTTCACATTCTATTTTTGTCTTGATTTTAAAGGATAAATGTAAGTTACAGTTTACAAACTGTAACAATCCTTTTCCAAATAATTTTCCCTGAAATTCGAAAACTTGTGGCAACCACCGTGTTTCTCCATGTTTGATTTCTGGGTGACCCCCCGCCCCCAGTTACGCCTCTCAGGCTTTAAGTTTTAAAACATGCAGAAAAACAAATACCCTGCAGAGGTTCTGTAAATAAGGAATAAAGCTCCATCAAATACACTTGTGCTGAACTCGGCCCCAACTCAGCATTTGATGCAAAAAACAACGTTCGCAGCCTGTGGCCTAAGAGAACCACCTGGTTCCGAATCTAAAGACTCTGATATCTGGGTCATCCCCCCACACACCCTGTCCAGGCTCTGCATTGAATTAAGATGGGGTACAACCTGAACGGACATGTTGACAGCTCCCCGCTGAGCTAACAGTGGGGACACCACCTTGACAACCTCAGGTCCCCCATCATTTTGGCTAGGAAGAGCCAAGTTTGCTCTCCGCTTTCCCACAGCTAGCTCACACTGAAGCAGTCTCTCATCCAACTCAGAAGTTTCCTGGGGCTTCTGAGAACCTTGCTTGCTTCGGGTCTTATTTTCTCCTCCATACCATACCAGGATGCTGCCCTCTAATGAGTATGTTTAGCTTGGGCGGGAAGAGGCGTGTATACCTTCGCCCTGTTGTTCATAACTGAACAGTACAGCTGCTCTATAAGAGCCACATTATTTGCACTAAGGTGGTATTTAATTTTTTTTGTTTGATTATTTTTTCTTGGTCCATGAAATACGGTAGCAAACTCCCCAACAGACTGAGTGGAAGCTACAAAGTCTTCATATATACAGAAAGAATATACCTTCAAAAAATACTGATTTTATTTCACTCAGCAGGTAATTCTTTTTATAAAATGTATTTAGTACAGTGTGTACAGGGTCTCACTATGTAGATCAGACTTGCTGTGATTCTCCTGTTTTCAGCCTCCTAAGCGCTGTGAGTACAGGCACAGGTCACCACGGCCAGCCTCAATTGCTGCCTCAGCATGTCCTGGGGGCAGGGCCCGCACAGCGTGCCAGGGATTGCACCCCGGCCCCTGCGCCCTGCCTAAGCAGGCACTTTAGCCCACTGAGCCATCTGGCCAGCCCTTCAGCAGATAATTCTCAGAACCATCAAGTCAACATTAGGAACAAATAATCTGTAACAACATACCTTCTATGAATGATTTCTAATAATCCAGTTTATTTAATTCCTCATTAGAGTTAGGTTGCAAAGACACTCAGAGAATCTGCAAACAAAATGCATTGTTTATTGTGACAGTGACAATAATGCTCCCTTGCTTCCCCCTTGTAGAGATGTTCTCAGCCTAATCCCTGCGACCTGTGGCTATGTCACCTCAGATGACAGAAGCAACTTTATACATGAAAGTCAGAAACATCTGGAGATGCCACCCTACTGAGTTTAAGATGAGGGAAGAGACCACCAGCCAAGGAGTACAAGTGACCTCTAGGCGCTGGAAAGCAGAGAGGTGGAGTTGCACCCAGAGCCTCGAACCTTGGCCAGAACCCTGAGGCTCGTGTGGAGCCCTGGATCTACAGAACCGGATGAGAAAACATTAGGCCCCTCACAGCAGCCTGGGAAACACACTCAGTATCTACCAGCACATGCTGCAAGAGGGCCGGACTCGTGGGCTAGTGGAGGAATGGGACGCAGGGACTCCCTTGGGAGGTGCTGGTGCTGATGATGTGGAGAGAAGAACACACTGGCTAACACGTGCTTTTGGGGTGCCTGCACGTCCGTCTGCCAGCAGGCACCGGCACGCAGCAAGTTAACCCAACTGCAACAAGCAAAGAGAGGCCACACGTTGCCTTGTGCGTTGGGGGTGGTTTCTTTTCTCTTAACCTGTAACAGTGACAGCTGGTGCTATCCTTGGGACATTATTTTATCACACTGTTCTTCCTACAATCCTGAGGCAAACCAGGCCTGGTGATACATGCTCCTTGGGAGGCTGAGGCAAGAGGGTTGCCTGAGAAACACAGATAAGCCTGGGCAACACAGTGAGATCTTGTCTCAGAAAAAGGGGTGTGGGCAATATGCTGGCCTTACAGTTGGTGTCTGGATGTCCTCTCAAAGCCCTGTGCAGTCCTGGGGCCAGCTTCCAGAGCTTGTGACTGATTCATGCTCCAATGCTGGGATTGCGCGTGTGAGTACTACAGCAACCTGGGGCGGTAGCCTGCATACAATATGGGGAAGAGAAAGAGGCTTGCTAGCTGCCGCCACAGCCACTGCTCCTCACTTCTGCCTCCATGACCTGCTGCCCTCTGCCGTGTGCCGCTCTGCCTTGGAGCCAGCTGAGTATGGACTGAAACCTCCACAAACTGTGAGCTAAATAAAGCTTTCCTTCCTTAATCCTGAGGGTCAAGTATTCTGTCCCAGCAACAAGAGAAAAGTAAGAGGCACAGCTGGGAACTCAGCTCGATGCTACAGTGTTTGTCTAGCGTGGACAAGGCTCTGGGCTCCACCCACAGCACCACAAGAAAGAAAGAAAAGCTCTTGAGGCAGCAAGTAGTGAGTAGGTCACAGAACTGCGGCCACCGCCCTGAGCTCACTAGCACCACACGCCAGCCAACCGCCTTGGACGATCAGCTGGGAGAGACACAAATTAACACTGAGAAAGTCGAGGCCCAGGAGTGGTCCATAGTAGGGCAATGATTTTTTTTTTTAACTGACGTATCATGATTGGACATGTTTATACAACACGGAATGTCAGCACAGCACCCTTGTGCAGCATAGCATGACAAACCCAGGCTGTTAGCGACTCTCTCTCAGTATCATTTCTCTGGGTTTGGGGCCTTCCGGGGCAGTGATGGATTGAAGATGGATTACAAGGTAAGAACAGAGGGGACGAAGTTCCAGGATACATCAGGAGTCCTGCCTCACAGACAGAAGGCGTGGCCGCAAAGGAGCCTGCACAATGAATGTCTCTTAAGTAAACCAAGGCAGGGATGCAGGCCTTAAGCCACCCACTCCCGGGGCGGCCAGAGCGTCACACGGAGTCCACCCTGCCTTGCTTCTGCCTGGCTTCCCTCAAGCCTCCTCACGTTGCAGCTGTTGAGCCAAAGCACCTGCAGCTGCCGTAAGAGTGAGGGCAGATGCCAGAGGCCGAAGTCCCCTGGGGGCACAGGCATTCACCTCCACAGGACACACCAGAACCAGCCCCTGACTACACAGCGCGGGTTCTGGGGCCAGCGTGCTCTTTGCGTTCGACTGATCCAGCCCCACAACCAGGTTGTGGCAGCAGAGACGGGAAAGAGGCAGGAGTGTGCCCCAAACTCACTCTTAGCAGGGACTGAGGGAACTCGAAATGCCAGGTCTGTGAATTCCTCAAGCTCTTTACTTGAACTGCTAATGATTTTCAAATAAGACTAAGGAGGAGGAAGAGGCAGAGGTTCCCTTCCATTACCTGCTGGGAAAGACAGCCAAGGTCAAGCTGTTGCATGAGAAACAAAGGTGGAACTTGAAGACAGCTAACTTCCATGCCACTTTTCCTCTAAGCACTTCCTCACTGATTTCTCTGAATACTCCGCCTGCCTCTGCTGAAATTACAGAGCTGAAATCTGTGGGCCGGGCGCCTCCTCGAAGGGGACAGGGCCCGGCACAGAGCCCGGAACGCCTCCCCCTGCCGCGGCTCCCTGGCAGGGCAGTGCTGTTTTTTCACCATTTCTGAAGACGGGCCCTTCGCTCAACAGCTGTGTTTGTTTACAGGCCTAGAAATGAGCACAAGACATGTTGGCGGGATCCAGCAGAGTCTCTCGCTTGGCATCTCCCCCTCCAGACTACACAATATACGCGTCCTTGTGGCCCAGTTATAGCTTCCACGGATGGGGGTGCAGGGGGTAAACAGAGATGAGGTCGCCATGCATGGGAATCTTCTATTATTTACTCCAAATTCTGCAGGCAGATGGACAGCATTATTTTTTTCCTGTAGCAGAGCCAAAGGCCACACCTGCCTTCCCCCATCTGCACCTGCCACTTGCTAATGCTGCAGGGAGTGTGCCATCTCTTCCCAGACACCAGGGACAGCCAAGCAAGCAGCCGCAAGAAGCCCAGGAGATTTGCCCGGGCGCGACAGCAAACTTGGATGCCTGCACCCAGAGACCACATTTTTCCATCGGGCCCGCTGCGCCCTACAGTCAATAGGTCTCTGAACGAAGTGGAAAGTGGTGTCACCAAAGGATGACAGTAAAAGACCAGGACCCAAAAGAAGGAGCAATGTTTCCTTGGAGTTTCTATTTAGAAAAATACAAGTGTGTGTGTGTGTGTGTGTGTGTGTGTGTGTGTGTGTGTGTGTATGTGTGTATACATGTCTTTATTCCATTAACGAGTCACTCCCGCCCCTCAACTTTTTAAAATAAAAATAAGATTGTTATTCTCTATAAAAATACAAAACTTCAGTCATATTTTTTTTCTCCCTGTAGTAACAGCCCACTCATTTCAGAAGAGAGGGCTGTCTTGTGCTTTCACTTCTTTGAGATCTCTTTCATGTTATTCCTCCCCTGGGGTTGGCTGCAGATCGGAGACACTGGAAACACTGGAGAAATGTTTCCAAGTTCTAAACTTCACTGCTGAGATGCATGCTCTGTACTTCAGAGCACCGGCTGCTAAACACTAGCCTTTGCATCCAACAGTTGCAGAGTCCCCGAGGGAGTCTGCCAAGTCAGGCAGGGGGACACGGACAGACCCAGGGTAGAGGGGTCAGGCCCAACTCTGAGCCTGGACTGAGGTCTCATTTAATGGCTGCGACTGCATGTCGCAGTTAGACAAGGGCCTCTCCCGACTCTCAGGATGTTGTCGCTGTAAACGGACTTCAGGTGGCCATGCCTCCAGGTCACCAGGTGGCCTCCATGCCAAGCCAATGACTGAGAGCCCCTCTCATTGTGTGCTTATCCCCTCAAGGAAAAACAGGGAGCCTAGGGTTACACAGTCAGCGTGTGGCTAGAACACATAGTAGGGTGAGTATTCTGTCTCTGTCATGCTTCAGGGACAGAGATGTTTCAGATTTGGGGGTTTTTACCTGCTTTGGAAATAGTTCATAAAGAAACATCTTGGGGATGGGATCCAAATCTGAACACAAAATCCATTTGTTTTGTATACACCTTATACACACAGCCTGTGGGTACCTTCATATATTTTTAGCACATCTGCATTTTGACTGCAACCTATCAGAAACAGTCAGGCATGGAATTTTCCACCTGAGTCTCCATGTGGACACTGGAAAAGGATTGGATTTTGGGACAGTTTGAATTTCTGATTTTCAGATTAGCGATGCACAACCCGTGTAACCGCTGGAAAAGCACTTAGTGTGTGGGCGCCGCACACACTGGGACATGCATACTGCGTTGCCTCCTCATGACATCAGAATCTGAGCATTGCTGTAGATGCGACTGTGTTTAGAGGTAGAAAGAAAAATTGTGAGCCACAGATTAAGGTGGGATTTACATTTCTGTGAATTTATGGATTGTTTTTACCAGCTAGCATTTAGAGCACACTTCTGAAATATATCTTAGCTCCAAGACAAAACAGTTGCTGCACAGAGGTTTGAATTCCCAGCAGCAGGTGACTGGCGCAGCTGTGAAAGAGAACTCATTCTTACAGCAAGCTTTCAAGGGTTCACCCGGGAAGTCATGGGCTTGCCCTGGCTGCATCCTTGGAAAATCAAGTCAATCTCTTTCTTGTAACAAATCCAAGGGCAGTAAAGCACAGGCCTTGTCCTTGCAGGGGTTACAGAAAAGTGGGGGTGTGAGAAGGTCACAAAGGACCACCAAGCCATCACAATGAACGGGAGGCCTGGAAAATGCAATGTAGGAACTGAGGTCACCCGGAAGGCCGGCCAGGTACCAATAAGGAAGGAGTGTGTATCGGTGTACCTGAGACAGAAGTGACACTGGCGGCAGCTGTGCTGTCCATCATCCTGTGTCCCTCGGGCTCCATCCTTCCTCCCATGCCACACTGCCGGGTGGCTATCCCAGCTACACTGGAATTCTCTATGCTGCTAATTGATCACGGGGAGTCTATTACAGAATATCACATGTCCTTCTCAATCCTACAAAAAGAGAAATGCACTTGGAATTCTATACTAAAATAATAAACTGTGCTCTTTCTGCCTACTGCCCAACGATACTGTGTTGGAACACTTGACTGGAAAACTGACTATCATGACCAGCCAAGTGCTGAAGGGCATAATGTTTGGATTGTCAAACAGGTTGTACATGATGCAAATATATGACTTAAGAAGTGATTTCACAAACATTCTGTAACAGTAATCTGACTCATAAACTCCAACACAGTCTCATAAAACAGCTGTGTGTGTAAGTAATCCAAGATCGTCTTTGAGAAATGTTACAGAGAAAAGCACGAAATGAGAGGAGAAAGTTTGAACCGTGCAAGGGAGATCATTTCTCACTCTAACTGCAGTGTTCAATAGAAGGCCATGGCAGAGCGAGTCCTCCAAGAAGAAGTGCCAGAGCTGTGAGTCCAGGGGAGACCAACAATAAATGTCAAGCTTATCTATTCAAACTAACTAGAGACTTCCTACCCACTGAGGGCCACCTTGGGCAAATAGCTTGCTTGGAAGGGCCCACAAAACAATACTTGCTTCACAGAGATCTTTTGGGTTTTGACTTTCACAACAATTCTGCATGCACTGCTCTTACTGTGCTCCCAGGGAGCGAAGCATCTGCCCCAAGTTACCAGCCACAAAGCCTGATAGCGCCCCTCGCTTGACTTCATTTCATCCACATGCTAACTTCAAAGATATTCAGGGAATGAGCCAGACAATGCAGAATTCTGTTCTTTCTTTTCCCGTTTCACAAGTTCACCATATCAGCTCAAAACAAAACTGCTGGTTTACTAAATATAATTAAGCAAGGATTCAGTAGGACTTTAAATTTTAGTTCTTTGAAAAAAAAAAATTTACTGCCCTCAAGCTTTGTAAGTGATTTGAGCGAGGTGCAGTGACACATTCCTGGAGTCCCAACTGCCTGGAAGGCTGAGGCAGGAGGATCCCTGCAGCCCAGAGGTTTGGGGCCAGCCTGAGTAACATGGTAAGATCACCATCTCTGAATTAAACGGAATTAGTTACAACAATGGAATTACATCCGATTAATCAATCCAATGTGTTTGGTCCCATATGTGTCAATTACTTAATACCCAAAGCAGACCCCAGGAAAGAGTTTGCAGAATTAAAAGGGTCATAAAGACCATGGTTTTACTGAAAATGCAACTTGGATCTAGAAAAGCTAAGAAACTGTCAGGGTACCAGCTTGTTAGTGGCACAACCAGGACTACAAGCAACATGCGCAGGACGTCAGCATGCTGGGTTGTGGCTGAGTCGAGTTCCACGCTTTCCTGCCCATCCCCCCACACTGGTGCGCTCTGCCCAGAGCTACCCCAGGAGCCAAGTGGCCAAATCTGCCTGGCCTGGAATCATTCTGTGGTGGTGTCCCATCTTCCTAGGGACCTGCATTCTTGATGAGATCCATGGTATAGCTAGTGTTGACCATACTTGTATGGGAGTGAAGGACGCAAAGTATAATACATTAAGGCCACCTCCTGGGTCACTGAATTTTAAGTTCCAAAATTAGCAGTGAGAAGGATTTCTTTTTTGGAAAGGGGGCATTGGATTAGGGATTGAACCCAGGACCTTTGCACTCAGCTGTATCCTCAACCTTTCTTAATTTTTAGGTTTTTTGCTTGTTTGTCTGTTTGTTTTTGAATCAGGGTCTTGATAAGTCACTAAGTTTCCAAGCCTGGCTCAGATTTGCAATCCTCCTGCCACAGCCTCCCAGAATGCCTATAGCTGGGATTACAGGCATGTGCCACTGTACCCACTTTGAGAGAAGACATTCTTCAGGGGACACCTTCCTGGCACCAGTTGGCCAGCCAGAAGATAATTCCGTGGGTGCCACAGGCCAGGCACCATGCATTACATTGACAATGCAAAGTGGAAGAAGTCAGAGCTCTGATTTTAGGAGCTCTTCGGCCACCAGGCAACCTGGGAATTCAGACTGCTCATCATGTTTTACCAGGGCAGCTGGGTTTCACCCTCAGATCACAAGAGGAACCACAGAAGAGTGGAGCCACTCTAGCACGAGTGACAATCTCCTATTTCTTCATGCCATTCCCTGCCTGGGTAGGTGGCAGGTCACCTAGCTATCCAAGTGTGGCAGCTCCTCAACCCATATTCACATTGTCACCATGAGGTCACACAGATGCCGGAAGCTCTGCAGATGACCATCAGCCCAGAAGGAAGCTGAGCTATAACTCCATCAGGTAAAAGCTTTGTGAAAATGGGATCTCTTGGGCTGGTGTTCACCCCAGGCAGGGACTGTCTTCTTACCCACAAGTATGAGGTATTTCTCATTTGCAGGGCTACGATCCAAAAACAGAGTCAGTGCCCAAGGAGGCCACACATAGGAAGCTTGGAAGATCTGAGGGGCTTCAAACACCCATGGACTGCTAGGCAATGGCAGTGCTCACGGGATTGGGAGGTGGAGATATCATTATGACACAGGGTCAGGAAGGGGACAGAGAGGAAAGGTTAGAGGGGGACCCCCTGCTCCACCTCACAGGGATGCTGTGGACCCCCAAGGCAGATTTTCCTGATCTGCAAAGGTGATGCTGCAGGCGCTTTGCAACCCTAAAAGGATGTGGCTGAGCTGTGTGGCAGGGCACGGGGGATAGAGATAGAGCTCGGAATAAAGCAGGCAGCACCTCTGCAATGAGTCTTGCTAAGCATAAAGAATTTCCGTATCAAAGGCCAAAGGACATTGAAACACAGTGGGCATCTGATCTGGACTAAAACATGAACATCCCTCCGAAAGCTGTGCCCACTCTAGGACCTCCAGGTATAACCTTTTCTCGAAGTAGGATCTCTGTAGGTGTAATTAAGGTGAATGATGTCCTTACAAGGGGCAGAAGCAGGCACCGAGAGCACACCAAGCAGACAGAGGCAGAGACTGGAGCGATGCTTCTACAAGCCAAGGATTGGGCCGGGGAGATGGCTCAGTAGAATAAGCACTTGCCTGGCAAGCACAAGGACCTGAGTTCAATCCCCGGTTCTGCCAAAA
>NW_004524599.1:11158965-11161860 GCF_000260255.1 Octodon degus
TTTGTTAAGTTCCATTATTTGAATATTATAGGTGTGTAAACTCAGCAAAATATTCTAAAAGAGTCCAGTAGCCCATAATAGTATTGGGTCTTGCACTTCACTGGCAATGTCAGAAATTGTTGCCTCATTTGACTTTTTTTACCACAAAAAAGAACTTTCCCTTCTGCACCCCAAAGATGAATTGTTATACAATTGCCCTCCCCCCATAAACCATTAGAAAACTGGCAACACTTGGAGACAACTGACTTGACTGTTGGCTGGAAAACTCAAGTGCAGCCCTGAGAGGGGCCCAGATGGAGCCCAGCCACTGATCAGTCATCAGTCAATCAACTGCAGCCAGGCTTAGAAGACAGGGTGTGGGATGCCCAAGGGGCTTGGGCAGTAAAACCAAGCACTAGGAAAGGAGCTCCGCAAAGACAGCTGCAAAGACCAGAGCAGCCTTCTTCTCTAGACCTCACCCACCCTTTCCTGTTCTGCTCACATACAAGAAAAAGCCCCAAGGCACAGAAAGAATTACAGAGAGGTAATGGGCAAAAAGAACAAAAAGAGGAAAAGAAAATTACCAGCACTGACAAAAGGCTGGGGAAAGCCTCTGCACCCAAGAACCACAGTGTGAAGCTACCTTGTCATACGTACAGCACTGGGAGAGTCCTCCAACCAAGTATGTCTTCTGTAGTCCCAGGACTCTAGGAGGCTGAGGCAGGAGGATTAACGAGTTTGAGCCCAGCCTGGACAATTTAGTGAGAACTTGTCTCAAAATTTGAAAATTCTGAAAAGGGCTAAGAATGTGACTCAGTGTGAAAGGTCCTAGATTCAATCCCCACTTTCATTTAAAAAGGAAAAAGAAAAAAAAAGTGTCTTATAACTCAGTGGACTAATGCGCCTGCTCAGGCAGAGCATAGCAGCCGGGGTTTGATCCCTGGTGTTCTGTGCCAGCCCTGCCCCCGGGGAGCGCTGAAATGGCAAATGAACCTGGGCATGGTGGTGCCCACCTATAATCCCAGCACTTGGGAGAGTGAAAACAGGAGGATCACTACGCGTCCAATCTGTGTAGTGAGACCCTGTAGACCCTGTACCAAATACATTAAAAAAAAGAACACTCTAAAAAAAAAAAATTGTGTCTTAGTAGTTGGATAAATTAATCCTAGAGTCTGATCTAGATCCACCATACCAAAACTTAAAGCTTCAAAAGTGACCTACAGTTACTCAACTGCACACAGGAATAAAATCTCTCATTAAAAAAATAATAATAACAAAATCAAGCACACAGGATTTAATCAAAAATTACTGAGCATGCAAAGTTGAGGGAAAATATAACTAATAACCAAAAGAGAAAAAGTCAATCAATAGAAGTAGACTTAGAAATGGTGGATATAAGGGCAGGCCAAATAGCTCAGGGGATTAAAAGCACCTGCAAGAGGGCTCAGGCACAGGCACAGGGGCTGGGGGTTCAATCCCCGGGCCTGCCGTGCTGGCTCCACCCCTGGGGCACGCTGAGATTACAATTGAGACTGGGTGTGATGGCGCAATCCTGTAATCCCAGCTCTTGGGAGGCACAGGCGGATCACTACAAGTCTGATCTAGTAGTGAGATCCTGAACACCCTATCGACCCTTCCCTAAAATACAAAAGAAAGAAACGGTGGATGTAATAGCTTCTCAGAATACCTATTACAAGTTCTAAATCTATGTCCAAGGATGTAAAGTAACCCTAAAGATGGGGAGGATGTACATGGGTGACGTTAAGGATAAGGACTTCTAGAAATCAAAGAAATCACACTCTGGCGAGATTGACAGCAACTCCGACACTGAAGGGTGTCAGCAAACTTGACATCGAGGCCATATAAGCCATCCCAAAAGACAGCACAGACAGGAAGAGAAGCTGAAGGTAGTGAGCAGGTTTCAGCGAACTGCAGGGTATGGACGAATCCAACTCATGTGCAGTGCGTGCCCCACACGAGGACAGGGAAAGAGGAAGACCAACAGTTACTGGTTCCTTTTTTCTAAAATTTGAAGGAAACTATAAACTAACAAGTAACAAATTCAAAGAGTCTCAAGGAGAAATACATATTAAGTCACAGGATAATGGCTGAAACCATTGAAAAGGCAAACAAAATCTTAAAGTTCAGGGAGATAAAGAAGACTCAGTATATACAGAGAGGAACAAAGATAAAAGCAATAGACCATCAGGGCATACTCAATAGAATAATCTCTTTAAAGAGCTGAAGGGAAAAATGGTGTCGCCTAGAATTATAAGCCTAGAGAAAACCTTTCCAGTTGGAGACAGAGATTTTTTCAGATAAACAAGAGCTAAGATTTACCGCCAGCACCGTGTAGTACAGAGAGTTAAAAAGGATCTTCAACCCAAAGGAAAGCAACTGTAGGTGGAAACTTGCAAGTGCATGGAGGAGCAAGGAGTGACAGGGACAGTAAGCAAATGGGAAACGCGGCGTATGGTAAAGTGACATATATGATAAAAACAGTGGAAAGGGCACAAAGAGAAATTAAAATGTACCGTTGCAAAGTTCTCACAAGGTAGGTGGGGAAACATTTGAAAATAGACTGTAGTATTAAGTGGAGGAGTAGACCACAATCTTGAAAATTAAGACAAAGAGGACCGTGAGGAAAAAAATACAGATACTGCAAGCCCTGGAGTAACTGCTAAAAAAAAAAAAAAAAATGTAGGACATGAAGTTATAAACCAGTAAAGGAGATAAGTGAAATATTTTAAATATACAAAACTTTTAAAAAATACAAAATTAATCCAAAAGATAGTAGACAACAAGAGGGAAAAGAACAAGAAAGAAAAAGACAAATAGAAAACAAGCAGAAAAATGGTAGATTTAAACCCAGTCACACCAATAATCACGTCTAATGTCATTGGTCTGAGCATTCCA
>NW_004524599.1:11162460-11191787 GCF_000260255.1 Octodon degus
GTCCCCCAGACTCTCCAGAGAGTTCACCAGATCCTAAACATGCGTGGAAGCTCCATCGAAATCGTCAGGCATATAGTCAAGGAGTACGCAGAGAGTAAAGGGGACGGGCAGAGCCCAGAGTTCCATGAGACGGAGCAGAAGCACATCTGGGCCTGCGGCAGAACTTCTAAAGGCCCTCGACCCTGTGTTGGGCTCTGCCAGCGTTCCTCCCACAAACTGTTTTCATGTAGCTCTGTATGGCTCCAGATAAATTAAAGCTCGTTTTGGTAAAAATAAATAAATAAATAAAATAAAAACAAAAAAAGAAAGAAAATTATGGGCTGGAGAGATAGCTCAGTAGAATAAATGCCTGCCTGGCAAGTGCAAGGTCCTAAATTCAATCCCCGGTACTACAAAAAACAAGATTAGAAAATTGTGTCATGTGCACATTAATCAAAAGAAAGCTTGAGGTGGTGCACACCTGTAATCCCAGAACTCAGAAGGCTGAGGCAGGAGGATCGCCATATTTTCAAGGCCAGCTTGGACTACATAAGTGAGTTCAAGGCCAGCCTGCACTACATAGTAAGACTCTATCTCAAGGAAAAAAAAAAAAAAAAGACAAAGAAAGTCGGAATGGCCATATTAATTTCAGACAAGGATGACCTCAAAGAATTTTACCAGAGATAGAGACGGGCACATCCTAATGTCTTCATAAGACCACTGGTAAGGGACATAACTATCGTAAATGTTTATTCCTTATTACAGAGCTTCAAAATACATAAAGAAAAAAAGTGACGAACTGAAAATAAGAGTAGACAAATCAATAATTACAGCTGGAGATTTCACTATTCAGTAACTGGTAGAGCAAGTGGACAGAAAAGAAGTGAAGACAGAAGAGATGTGAATAAGCTCTCAATTAACTCGACAGCCACCGCCAACCACTGAGCCCATTCTAAATCTAAGCCCAAGATGGACTAGATTATGGCTTCAGAATCAGACCAAAATTCAAAATGATGGAAATCATACAAAGTGTTCTCCAATTACAGTGGAATTAAACTAGAAACCAGCAAATCCCCAAATATTTCAAAATTAAGCAGCATACTTCTGACTAATCCTCAGGTCAAAGAAGAAATCCCAAGGGAAATTCTGAAATTATTTGAGCTCAAAGCAAAAAGAGAAAATACAGCGCGTGCACACACACACACACACGCACACACACACACACACACACACACGCACACAACCACCGAGAGAACAATCTGTAAAATTCAACACTTAGGGAGAAAAAATAGAGAAGCCCACGAGGCAGAACCATGAAACTAATTACTTAAGCTTTGGGTGCTCAGATAATTCTATTTTCTAAGTTTCTGAGCAAAGTCTGGACGGCACTGGAAAGAGGACTTCTCGCTCCCTTTTTTTCGGATGGGCATGTTTCAGACACAAGAGAGCCCCCTCCACCACCTCGGGAAGAAAGCTGGCTGGGAAAGCAGCCAGAGCTCCTGAGTCACCAAAGCTCCGAGGACCCACTGAGGGTCCTGACCAGGGGCAGGAGACCCTGCAAACAGCTCCCTGCTGACGTGGCTGCCGTCCATCCACAGACCACACTCTCAGTCCCGGAACAGAAGCAGCTGCGTCACGTTCTGCCCCCAGATCTGATCTGCGCTCCTCTCGTGCAGAAAGTGTGGAGAGGAGGCCATGGTGGGCTGCGGTGAAGGCGTTTGCTCAGGGAGGCCGTTGCCAGTTTGGTCAGGGAGGTTGCAAGCACCTGAGCAGGTCAGGACTAGCTCTAGTGATGCTTACTGAGAATGATCTGAAAGCTTTTTTAGTTTCTAAAATTACTTTGGACTCAAGTAGCTTGCTTTTTTATCATTAGCATTGCTGACCATATATAATGGAAATCTTAGCAACAAGCTGGTTCTGTGCTCAATGTTACCAGCTCCTGCAGAACAACAGATGCTGACTGCTAGCTGAGCTGGTTGCTTGGTCCCACGCCCTGGGTACAGGCGCTTGCGGGGCCGGTGCACAAGACTGAGGCACCGCCTTAGCAGCCTAGAAGAGGCCAGTTGGCAAAGAAGACAGTACGGAGAATGGGGACATACCACAAGCGCAAGGCTCCGCATGCCTTTGCATGCTCCATCTGAATTCTAGCCCCCAGCTCTGAAAGAGTAGTGTGTTCAGGGCCACACCTGTGTCCAGCCTGCACTGTGGATGTAGATTTGGATTCACCTATGTCTGCCTCGTCCCCAAATAGCCAACTCCCAGCCATGAATCCTCAGTGACAACACACCAAAAGGACTTTATCTTAATTAAGGTCCTGACCTCATGGCATGAAAAAATCATATAGCATTAAAATGACTCCTTAAGAAAAAGAAACTAGATCAAATTTTATGATGATGATATGCACATTTAGAACATCAGATAATTCCGTGAGAAATCCATTTCTATCAGGACCTGGCATGATTTGAATGTTGTTCACCTCATGAAAACTGCTTTCATGGACTGGGAGTGCTGGAGACTTTAACAGGCCTTTGGGGGTCCCCAGGGATCTGCCTCACGGGTGGATCAATGTCTTTCCCCAGGGACTGAGTTGCTTCTCTCCAAATCTGGTTAGGTCTCAAGGGACTGGCTTAGTTACGGAGAACAGGTTGTTTTAAAGCAAATACAACTTTCCCAGTTTGCCCTCCATTGTTCTGTTGTACGTCTGTTCTTCCCCGCCTGCCTGCTCTCCACCGTGGGTGACACAGTCAGATGTTGGCATTCACTGTGCTGTTTCAAATCTGCAGCCACTAGAATCACTTCCGTATAAAACATCCAGCATCAGGTATTTTATTAGAGTAATAACACAGACAAACACAGAACATACAACCCTTTTCTAAGATTAGTGAAATAGCTTTAAGAAGACTTTATAATTAAGTAATCAGTAACAAGGGCCAAATAGCTCAGTGGATTAAGGTGCCTGCAAGCAGGCGCAGGGGCTGGGGGTTTGATCCCTGGGCCTGCCATGCCAGCCCCACCCCTGGGGCGCACTGAGACAGCAATTGAGACTAGGTGTGGTGGCACGCACCTGTAATCCAAGCTCTTGGGAGGCTGTAAACAGGCAGATCACTATGAGTGCGATTTAGTAGACCCTTAGGGAAGGGTTTAATACCCTGTAGACCCTTCCCTCGAATGAAAAAAAATTAGTAACAGCTCCTATACACATCAGGAAACCAGCCTGAAATTAAATGTTGACACAATTTGCATTCAGAGCCTAGATTACACAGGTCTAAAGTGAGGATCAAAAATGTACAGCCCATGAGCCATCTGGGTGTGCAAACTGTTTATTAGAATATAGCCATGAAGGTTTGTTAGAAGGATGGTTTCCACACTAGCCCAGTGGAGCTGAATAGTTGGGGCGAAGACCAGACCTTCAAAGCTGAAAATATTAACCAACTCTTCAGGAAATAGTTTCCAGTCCCTGACCAGAAGGGCGACCAACAACTGGGAAGTTTGGAGGAGGGAGAAAGTTGTTCAGGAGCAGGAAGCAGCTCTCACAGAACCCCACTTATGAAGCACCTTTGGGAAGCAGCGAGTGTCTTTCCGCCAGAGGTGTCCAGGCTGCTCTCAGATGAAAGCTAAGCTCTTGGGGGAAGGGGACACGTGCACTGCTAAACAGCCACTCCCATCGCTTCTGGGATCCCTCACCATCCCATGCACAGGGGTCCAGATTAAGCTTCTTAAAGAGGTTCACTTGACAGACCAAGAAAAACATCACCTATTATAGCTAAGAAAAGCTGTAGAGAAAACGTGCATTTTCAAAAGGAGAGCCCCGGGTGTCTCCCGGTGGTCAGTTCGCCCATTAGTGGCCCTCCTTAGTGGCTCTGCCGGATGGAAGCTCTGTCTAATTCTGTGACCAATATAGTTCTTGCCATGCTGTGACTGCTCCGCGGACATCTGTAAAGATAAATTAATGATGTCTCTTCATCATCCAGATTGCCAGCTCTCTCTGCAGTCTTACAAAGAATAAAGGAGCACAGATGCTAGACACTGACCCGGTTATATTCTCTGAAATCTCTCTGCCGCACTGTTAGGATCTCTTAAAACAAAAACACTGTTTTCTACAGATCTGGCTGGGCTAACTAATAAAGACGCCAAGATTTAAGTTATGAATGATTCATCACTGTTTCTCATTTTCAACCTTTCTTGGGGGTGGTACTGGGCATTGAACTCAGGACCTTGTGCTTGCCAGGCAGGCGCTTACCCTGCTGGGTTATCTCCCTGGCCCTTAATCTTTTGCAATATATAAAATACATTATGCTTTTATAATATAATGCAGAGTTTGGAAGTTTCCAATTAGAATGTTTGACATGTCTGCTACGTCTTAGTTAGGGAGCCCCACGAGATAGATCTGAGCTCCGTTTCTTGGCCAGAGGAGCACACTTTGCAATTCTTGGGCCAGTTCTTTCTTTGATCAGTTTGGCAGTGTGATTGGCTGGGTTTGCAGGTAGCAGAGAAGCACTCAGTAAAATGTTTGTTTTGATGGTATTGGCTTCCACCTAATATCAGCAGGAGGCAATGCCTCTTGGTCAAGTCTGCTTTGCAGTGACATCAAAGGCATGGAGCTTAATGTGGCCAACGGAGAAGACTAATCCAACAACATTTGTAGCTTTGGGTCACAGCCAGGGACAGGCAGGCTGAGCATTCTGGCCCCTGCTCTAGATTCGATCCACTTAGGCAGAGTCCTGCGATGGACCCTTTGGCTAGCATGACTCTGGCAGAGAAAGGAGGTAGAGGGGCGAAAGGAGATAGAGGGAGTCAGAGCTTGGCGTCTCAGGACGGGGCCGAGGTGAAGTCGGAGCAGGAGGCCTCCTGACATTCAATCTCAAAGTGCCGGATGACCATGGAAACCAGAGTTAAAAAGAAGCAGTAGCCAAGTTATTAAAAATCTTGCCATTTTTAATCTTTCACATAAGGAATGTTGGCTTTGTTTTTAAAGAATGGAGGAGTGAAAAGTCAAAGGGGCTTTTGATTTTCTTTTTTAATTTTCAAGTTCCAGAACCAGCTGGAATACTTTCCAACACACACTCACTCAAGGCTGCTGGATGTATAGAGTTAATTTAATCAGTAAAACACAGGTAAAACACAAGCAAATGGTCCTAGAAAAAAAAAAATTTAAACATTACTGTGGCAGAAGTCACTGTGAAAATCTCAAGATAGATCACTGCACTGTGTAATAGAGAAACTCGAAAGAATGAAACTATCCTCTCAACTTAGTTTCAGAGCCGCTCTGCCCCCTCATCCTGCTCTTATGTCTTCCTAGTGGGGACACTTGCAAATTTGTCTCTGCCACAGGGCCTGCTACAGTGCAGAAGTCCTGGGTGTCTACAGTCTCCGCCTGCTAAGCAACAAGAATGCGGCCTCCGTATTCCAGCATTCTTGACACCTGCCCCGGCAGCTGGCACACAGTAGGCACTCACACCTCTAAGTGGCTTAAGGCATATCAAACAAGTAAGCTTGTTGCTATGGTTTGGATGAGCGCCCCACCAAAGCCTCTTGTGTTAAAAGCCTGATCAGCACCTTGGGAAGTGGCAGAACTCCCACTGAGAGGAGATCATGTGTTCTAGTCACTTTCCTAGGTGCGGGGACAGAATACCTTACACCCAGAACTTGAGGGGAAGGGACTTTATTCGGGCTGTTTCAGCCCTGGCTCCATGGCGGGAGAGAAGGCAAAGGTGAGCTGCTCAGGGTATGGCTAACCGGAAGTGGAGAGACAAAACGCAGGAGCTGAGGAGGAAGCTACAGCCTTCCAGGCTACGTGCCCAGTGGCCCTCCACTTCTGATCAGACCACATCTAACACTCCATCAGCTATAAACCCCTGGAATCCAGTCGCCTTCCAAAATCCCCATCTATGGGTCAGGAGGTTCTTGGGGGCCAGCTAGATAACAATCATGACTATAGTGCACTACCGATGCAGAGGGAGAGTGGGACCCTCCTGGCAGCCTCTTCCACTCTTACATCCTGGCCACCACGAAGAGAACAGGCTGTTCTGCGCATGCTCCCTGATGACATGCTGCCTCATCAGAGCCAGAAACCTGAACTAGGCCCTCTGCAACTGTAAGCCAAAATACACCTTTCTATTCATTTAAATTGTTTTATATTTTCTTACAGTAATGAAAAGTTGATCAACATACTAGTATATTTCTCTGCTTTTGTGTTTAAGTCAGTATACAGATATCTTTGGCAGTGAGCAAAAGCACACTCCACACAGGTGATAGCCCCTGTAAGGCTCCCAGTCTCACACCTTTTGTCCTTTGTCATGATCTGCAGCTTCCTTCCTGCTAGTTCTATCATCTGGACATACAACCTCTGCCTCTGTAAGTCCTACCCACTCTTGAAAACAGTAGTTCTCTAAATCTGCTCCTGAGGCAAGGTACAGCAGTGCCCGCCTGAATCCCAGCCCTTGGGAGGCTGGGCAGAGGATCACAAGTTTGAACCCAGAATAGACTGCTCAGTAAGACCTGGCCTTAAAATAAAAGAGGCCTGAGGGTGCAGCTAGCGGCAGAGCACCGCTGAGTTCAATCCCTAAAACTGCATAAAACAAAAAATCTGGTCCTTGAACCACCTGATTAAAAATCCTCTAGTGTGCTTCTTAAAATGCAGATTCCTCAGGCTTATGTCAAGTATATGGGGTCAGTCTCAGGCAGCAAAGCCCAGAATCATGCTTTCAGAACAAGTTCCTTGATTTTTTTCTGATGCTCAGCATCAACTAGTCATACTTAAAGAATGCCTATTCAATCCCCAGTACCGCTTTCAACGCCAGGTATGGGGGGAGGGGGCCGGGGGGGGGAATGCTTAATGACCAGTCAAACCTGGAAGTGACACTTTACAACAAATCAATCAGACCACATCCCCGCCAACCCTGGGAGGTATGACACATAACCACTAGCAGAGACTGCTGCCCTGCACACACAGTGACATAAGGCATGGTGTAGGCTCACCCTCGGAGAGGAAGGCCAGAGGTCTGGACTTAGAAGCAGGTGTGGGGCCCACTGGCTCCTACAACAACAGGCCACCACTTGCTTGACAATTTATTATAACCTGTAACTTGATTGTTTGTTTCTCCTTTGTCTTGTTCTGAAAATAAACTAAGACAACTTATAAAAATGAAATCTTGGGGCCAGGGAGATGGCTTAGTAGAATAAGCGCTTCCCTGGCAAGCACAAGGGCCTGAGTTCAATCCCCGATTCTACCAAAAAAAGAAAGAAATCTTATAGAATAAAATTAATCATATGTGCAGAAGGTCAATGGGGCAAGAAAAGAAGATGAGGTTACTATAGGCAAATACATCTCCTACAGTACGTAGGAGTTGTTCAGAGCACCTTGGTGCACAAAGAATGTGGAAATTATGATCACCTGTAAGATTCTCAATATTTGTAAGATAGAATGAAAGGCGTTTAGGAAAAAATCATGAATAGCTCCTAATACGGGCATCTTGAGCTAGCGCAGCTTGACACTCTGCAAAGCAGAGCAGTCACCCTACTGCAGCGGGTGCAGCCACACAGTCATTTATGAGCACACGATAAATGTCTTTGGGAAAGTTCCCAGCTCCTGGACTGAAAGACAGAATCGATGTGGGAGCGCAAAGTGGTGGGACAGGTGACCACCCCCAATCTAAAAATCCAGCATGTTCCAAAAGCCTTTTTTTTATTGGAGAAGGCAAGTATTCTGCTTCTGAGCTACAACCCTAACTCCAAAACTGAAATGTTTTGAGCACCAACGTGACACCGTAAGTAGAAAATTTTATACCATTAAAGTTTGTGACCCACACTAAACTACTTAAACTATAGTATAAAATTACCTTTGGCCCCTTTGTAGAAGAACATGAAACATAAATGAATTTCTTTATTTAGACTTATGGCCCATCCCCAAAACAGCTTATTATGTTTATGCAAACACTGGGAAATTTTTAAAAACTGAAATCTGAGTAATTTCTGATTTCAAGCATTTGGGGCAAGGAATACTCAACCAGTACTAGAGACTTTTTCCTCCTTTACTGTAACACCTGATTTGGTTAAAGATGTAGAGATTTCTGATTTTTTAACACCTTTCTTCCTCTCCTGATTCCAGGGTTAGAACACCATCCTAGCCCAGCAACTGCAGGGACCAGGGGCATCGCAAGATGCCAGAAAACCATAAAATAATGGAAATCATGGGCAGATGGAGTTCCGAAATTACACGCCTGCAGAATGGGACTGTTTCTCCGCACATGCTGTTATTCAGACACCAGCCACGAATCTTGACCACGCTCAGTGCAGCAAAGCTTTCTGAGGTTACGCATCTCCCCCCACCCCAGCAGACACTGACTGTAGGCACCAAGTTTGCTCACAGGTCACAGGAGCTCCCCACACCTAGTATTGCCCCAAACGCCCTACTTCATATCCCCTTGCGTTGTCACAGCTCTTTAGCTTTTAACTTTCTCTCATAAAGTCAAGCTCCGGAAGTTATGCAATGCGTAAGTGCTTTCCCAAAGAACTTCCTGATACACAGTGCCATCTACACTTTTCTAATTATCTTTTTGATGGTTCCCTGCCCTTGGCATAAGCAGGTAATGTGTTAAACAGAATGATAGTAAGGAACATAAAAAAATTTTAAACAGCCCCTTACTGCAAGCATCTGATAATGTAACTAGGGACTATTTAAGGCAGACCATGCCTTGGGGTAAACTCTTCATACACAGCATCTCAGTACATCTCAGTACAACCACCCAAAGAATCAAAGGCAATGATTGCTTCCATTTTATGGGTGCACTGGTACACAGAGGGGAAGGTAACTCGCCTAAAGCCACACAACCCATAGTAGTAAAGGGTTAATGACATAGGCCATTCCATATGCTACCATATTCTTGTGGTCTCTATTTAATATTCTATAACTAGAAACTTAACTCTGGAGTTCAGCTAGGACCTGAAGAGTTGCAGCAAGAGCAAGCAGATTACAGGAAGCTGCATGCAGGGTGTGGGTCCCTTCAGAGCAGGGGAAGGAGTACTCTAGTGGCTAAAGATAAAACACAAGTCGAATGTGTTAGGCTTGTCCATAATCGGCAATGGCATCCTCCTTGCAGGTCTTTGACAGTCCTGGAAACATGGTGCTCTGTGACAATCATGTCCCTTTTCACCTTCTGAAGACTAAGTGCTTGCCAACAACCACCCAGTCCTGGCAGGTCAGCGTTTGTCATGCACCAGCTGCTAGGTCCTGTATACTTCTAGACAAGTTGTCATCACAAGTCCTGGAATAATGCTGTGAAAAATGCACATAACCCAGTCCCGTCTCCACAGTGCTCACATGGAAGTCTTCTGCTGCATTTGGAAGTTTGTCTGCAAACAACTCAAAGACACCACCCAAGCACCATTAGAGAACACAGCAGGGTTGGCCATGGCCAGTCACAGGTGGACCCAGGTGACAGCAGTGTCTACAAAACCTAACCCAGGCAGTCTGACTCAGTCATATATGGGTTTAATCGTTCCAGTGCCACCAGCACAGATCACTGTCATTGAAGGGATCCCAAGAGAACAATACCCTGTATCAACGACAACACTGCACTTGTTATCGTTGTCTTCACAAACTTAGCGCATTAACAATCCACACCTAGCCTCCAACAGTCCAGAGGGTCACAAGCCCAACAGGGGTATCCTGCACAGAAATGAAGCCAAGGGCAGGGGTGTGCTCCTTTCAGGAGGTCTCGGGGGAGAACCCATCTCCTCACTCTGTCAGGTTGTCGGTGGGATGCAGCTGTTCTGGTTTCTTGGCTGGCTGTGAACTCAGGGCCGTTCCAGCTTCTAGAGATAATGGAGTTCTTTGGACTCAACCCCCTTCCTCTATCTTTGAAGATTAATGCTTAGGATTCCTACTGCCCCTTCTTTCATTGACCCGGACTCTTCTGCATTCCTCTTTCCTTTCTCAAGACCTATGTGATGAAAATCCCAAGACGGCCTCCTAATCTCCTTATTTTAAGAACATCCTTTTTGTCAGGTATGCTAGCATCATCATGTCAGGTAGCGGAGCAAAGCTGCAGGGCCAGCAGCCTGCCTACAGCACACGCTGGCCTCGCACGCCTAGACGTCTGGTGCCATTTCTCCTGTGTGTAGCTGTCTCTGCGTACTGAGATAATGAGGTTTTGTGAATAGTACTTCAAAGTTAATCCAGAAGTAGCAAGGAGAAGAGTGTGTCCCATACCTCAGCGGGCACTGACTTGTTCCAGCCCCGGGAGACAACCTCTATCTTTCACGACACCTGGGATCAGTGTAGGCTATCCGCAGAGCGGAGACTCTCACCAGGTAGAAAATAAGGCTGAGTTTTAATTTGGCCATTTCAGTTGGTGGAGCAGCCTATGCCCAAGGCCTAGATCACTGATGAGATTTCCTCATGGACCAGTGTCACACACAGGAGGGTTCTCTGCACCTTGACCAAGGACAACACTGCTAATTCCGAGCAACCAGCTCCCAGATGGGTGTTTAGTTGCAAGGAGAAAAGAGGGAAAGGTTTCCAGGAAGACAGGTCTATGTCAGAACTTTTCAGGTTTTATTTATTGGAACCAGTTTTTCTTCCACAAGTTCTAATCTCTCGGGTGCTATTTACAAATTCATCACCTTGGGGGTATAGCTCAGGGGTAGAGCATTTGACTGCACAAATCCATCACCTAATTTTCCCTCTTGGTTAAACATTCTAAATTTAATTGCAGGCAAGAAAACTGGAACTATCTTAAAATTTCAAAATAGACTCTCAAATGCTGCAAATGCAACCAGGCATGGTGGCATAGACCTGTAACCCCAGCACTAACTAGGGAGGCTGAGGTGGGAGGATCCCCCTGAGTTTAAGACCAGTCTGGGTACATAGTGAGTTCAGAGCCAGCCTGAACTACATAGTGAGACCCTATCTCAGAAAAAAAGACAATTGCAAATGCTGCAAATATGGATATGGTGGGGGACACGTCAGTGGTTCCGATCCTGGAGAATCGTAAGTAGTTCCTTACTGCCTACAAAAGAAAGCCTGCCTCTTAGGTTGTGTTCACGCTGCCCTCCCGCGGGCCCCAGCCTGCCTTTCCAGCCTCTCCTCCACCTGTGCCCCAAGCCACCCTGGGAACAGGACTCCTGAGACCTCATGCCATTCCCCGAGCACCACGTGCCTCACCACTTTTCTTCCCACCCTCACACTGTCACATCCTCCCACAAACAGCCACCTCCTCCTGGCATGCCTGTAGTATTCCGGCCCCCCTCTGCTAGACTGCAGCACGCTGTGTGTGAGGTCAGAGCCCATGTACCTGCCTCCTTCTCTCAAGCCAGGGAACTTAAACTCCTTAGGTCCTGCATCCGGTCTTGCTTCTAGCCTACTGCAGCCAGATCCTACCCAGCTGGCTTAAAAGTGCTCAATAAAATCTGGGCAACCAAATTCAATCTATCGTGTACAATACTGAAGACAAACCCAGAACTGAAGATGAGCTTTTGTCAGGATGCCTTACTTAGTGCCTCCCATTCCACCTGGAATCACTGTACACCCTAGAATACGAAGATGTGATAACAGGACCGCTACCCTGTTTACTTTATATGCCACTGGAAATCCTTTCACAAAGACAATGCTCAACCTAGGCTGGTGTTGTATCCTGATGAACCCATCATAAGGTGAGGAAACCCTCAGTCAAAAGGCATTGACGACACCTGACCTGCTGACTGCACACCCAGCTTAGCCACACCATGCACCGTCGTGTGGAGGGTTGCTGTCGTCAGCTCTGTGGTCAGGGGCAGACCAAGAGCTGTGGCTCATGGCTTCCATACAGCATCACCAGGTGATTGCCCCGAGCCCAGAGATCCAAACTCAGAACTCCAAGCATGGCTTCCGTTCAGTGTGAGTCACCTGGGCACCACCCTAAAGGCCAAAACTGATGAAGTCAACCCATCCTGAGTCAGAAGCTGTGTATAGATCTTTGGTGCATTCCACACACAATAACTGTTTTCAAACTTTAACACACTCTGATTTCTGGTAATGGCCAATAAGGCACCACTGGGTTGACTCTCCCAGAGATTAATATCTATAAAATGTGGTTAAAAATGAACTTTAAAAAAAGCATACCCTCCAGAGCTACCCAAAGGCTTTGAGATTGACCAAAAGCTGGCAAATCCTAAGAGTGATGCTTGAAAATAGGAAAGAACATAGGATGGGTCCCCCAATTTCATAACTTGTGGCTTCAACATGGGGCCCAATCTGCCTCATGTGATCCAGCTGGAATACCAGCAAGAGATACACAGTATTTCTGTCTGGAAGAACCACAGGCAGATGAATGGCATCCCAGAAAGAAAGGGACCTCAGAAGGGAGAGACGCGGACAGGTGAGGCTGCATCCCGAGGGCCCTGCAGCCACCTGTGCCCAGGGCAGGCACCAAGAAGCCTTGGGGAACTTTCTGGATGCTTGTAATGTACTATGCCTTAAAGAAGCTTGAGTTGCACAAGTAGCTGCATCTGTCAAAGCATCACATGCCACAGAAAGGTGCATTTCATTCTGTAGAAATTTACCTGAAAAATGTAAATGTTGAACTTTAATGACATATAATAGAAAGTACTGCACTAAAGTTTGCAACTTTACTTTGAAATACATCTAAAAACAAAAAAATATGGATCACACCAATGAGCAAAGAATAGATTTGTGAAAAATATATATATACATATGTTTATGGTAGAATCTAAGTGCCAGGTATATAGGCATTGGCTGTGACATTTTTCCATTTTTCTGTAGGCTTGAATTTTTTCACCACAAAATATTGGGAAAAGTTAAAAGATGCTTCATTACTTGGAATCTGCTTCCTCAAAAAGGCACGGAAGTAAATCACAATATTTACAGGAGTCAACGTGAAGGAGAGCCAGGAATTCATTGTGGAATTGTAAACAAAAAGCACCTAGGTAAGAGTTTGGTAAAACATGTTTTCTGCCCAGTAGGAAAAAACGGGTACCACAGTTGACCTCAGAGAATCATGGAAAGAAGTCCCTCATCTCCATGAAATGTTCTGGTGACATATTTTATTTGTGTAGTGTCAACAGGGCTATCCCGGTAGTCTCCATGGTCAGTCATGTTAGGTGACACTCGGGAAAAGTTTCAATTCTGAGTTGAGCATCCTATGAACCAGGCCCTAAACACCAGAAAGGCCAGGAAAATACGATGCTATAGAAAGACAAGCGCTCTCGTACTCCCATGAGCACTAAGAGCTTAACTGGTTTAGGGGCCTGAGTGGTAGCTCAGTGATAGAGAGCCTGCTAAGAGGTGTGAGGCACTACGTTCAACACTCGTACCTTGCAGAAAATAATAAAAGAAAAAAGAAAACTTGGCCTGAAAACAAAGCTTCTAGGTAAAGAGATGCTCAATCTATTTGTTCCAGAAAAGGGCATCGGATGGTATCCAACAGTGAGAGAAGAGAAACGCATGGGTAGATCGAACCCTCCAGATGCAAGGTGAGTGCTTCCTGCCAGCTGGAAAATGAGGCCACGAGTTTTCAGAGCCACGATCTATTAACCTTGTAGGTCCTGGACATTAAGCATCATACTCTTATTACGCCACCAAAATAAAAGACTCATGAACCGTAAACTACTTATTTAGGGAAGGATGGGAAAGGGAATACGTATTATGCAAGAAAACTTCCTCTTTGTGTCTGCATGTTTTGAAAGTATACAATTCACTGTCAAGGTTGGAGGTATAGATCAGCGGTACATGCTTAGCACACGTGTGGCCCTGGATCCAGTCCCCAGCACTGCAAAAATAAAATCAAATAAAACACACAAGGTTATCACTTGATAGGGGTTACAAATATGAGTCTGAAATTGTTCCCATGTTTTTCTTCCATTTTATTTCCATATTCCATTTCCATCCAATAAAACATGAGAGACATCTGGATTTGCTACATTCACGGCCTCTGTCTCCCTTCTCTTTCTCTTTTCCCCATCCTGTTTCTAATATGTATCCTGGAAGTGAGTGTGTTTATGGTGCCTAGACTCTGGTGGGGAGAGCAAATTTAAGTGGGATAAGAAAAATTCACCACTCTAGGACATACCTGTCTCATTAGACCTAATTTAAGTACTGCAAAGTTGGTTCGGTTTAAACAACTTTATAACAGTCTACAAAAAGAGAAACATCACATCTCATATGTGCTCACTCTGATTTGACATTTTTCCCAACCTACTTGGACACACTCACACTCGCCTAAGCAGTCTCTCTGGATCTGCTTCTTGGAGCTTAATTCTGCCTGATTCCTTCTACCAATGGTCTGGAAGTACAAGGCAATAACACACATCTGTTTCGGGCAGCCAACCAAGGGCCACCTCCCCCTGAGCAGGGCTATCTCAACCCTGCCCATGGCTTTGATCTGTTTTCAGTTTTTAAATGCTCCCTGCTGCCTGGTGGGGAGCTGAGTGACTTTGCTTTGGTAGACATTATGTCACCCCTCAGCCCTTATGTAAACACAATGCCTAACACCTTCACAGTGTAGCCAAGCCAGTACGCCTGAAACCGGAGTTGACAAGATAAGTATTTTGCATCCACACCTGCAGGAGGAGTCATGCCTGTTCACAGGCAGGCATGCTTTCTGCCTGGAATAAGCAGGAAATTCAAATCTGGACCCAGAAACTTCTTTCTGACTCCTATTAATATTTATTAAAGTCATAATGACATCAGGTGGGAGGAAAATAATTTTTCTTCTTTGAGGACTTTTTTCAACCATCTAGTCATAGACCATAAACCCTGAAATGAGAAGGCCACTGCTCTCTCCACCCATGGATGTGTACAACGCATTTCTCCTATCTTCACAAAGCTTCGCAGCTTATAACTCTCACCCAAAGCTTTGATATTGCTCGTGGTGAGAGGAATAAAAGTATGTCACATGCCAATTTGCTTTTTTCTTTTTCTTCTGTATGTTAGTTTTCGTCTCTTTTTTTTTTTTTTTTTTGCAGAACCAGGAATTGAACTCAGGCCCTTGAGCTTGCCAAGGAAGTGCTTAATCCACTAAGCCATCTCCCAGACCCCTCTTCTGCATTTTAGGAAAGGGTCTACAGGGTGTTCAGGCTCTCACTGCTAGATCAGACTCAGTAGTGATCCGCCTGTTTACAGCCTTCTAAGAGCTGGGATTATAGGCTCTTGCCACCACGCCCAGGCTCAATTGCCCTCTCAGTGTACCCCAGGGACAGGGTCAGCGGGATCGAACCCCCGGCCCCTGCAATCATCCATCACTGATCACCAATCACTGGGCCCTAATCTGCTGAGCTATTTGGCTGGCCCTCCAATTTACTTTTACACAGATTGATCTTCATTCATCCAATGAGTATTAGGTAACAAAGAAGGCACCATGCTAGGTATCTTGGAGAGGGGAGGAGACGCCAAAGATCAGTGCAACACTGGGCACCGGGAACCAAAGAAGTAGATGTTGAAGAGAACAGACCAATTCACGCAGCAGGGGTGCAGGGGAAGACTCGGCATTAGAATGCAAGGTTTCCAGCCACCAGAGCTTAGAACTCCCCTCTGCAGCTCTCTGCTCTAGGGCAAATCTCTTGTCCTTGGGCCCCAAAGGTTCTCCCAAAAAGTTTCACCAAGCAGATCAACAAGTTCCAGGAAGGCTTCCCGGAGGAGATGGTACCAGACAAGCACAGAAAGAGCGGCCCCACAAGAGAAATGGACAGAAGCGTGGGGCAGAACTCAGTTGGCCAAACAGTGCATGCAAGGGGATGGGAGGGAAGGAAGCTGAAGCGGGTGGGAGGCAGGGGCACCCCAGCTTCCTTCCGGCGACCATAAGGATCCAGTGAAGGTGGGGGCAGGTAACCTATCACACTGGTGCTTCAGAAAGTCCACACTGGCAGGGCCACAGCTGTGGGAGGCCAGTGCAGAACTCAAGGTCAGGATCATGAAGGCCTCACTGTGGGCCTTGGGAGCCACAGAGAAAGAGCAGGGAGATCCTAGGAACAGAAACAGTAGGTATGGCCACCGACTGCATATGGGAGAGAAGGCAGAGATTAAATCTAAATGTGGCGACCTGGCTCTGTGGTCCTCCAGCGTGGGGCACCCCCTTCTTCATCAAGAGAACTTGTTAAAATGCAGATTCCAAGGCAGGCATGGTGGCATAGGCCTGTGATCCTAGCACTCTAGGAGGCTAAGACAGGAGGGCAGCAAGTTTGAGCCCAACCTGGGTAACTTAGAAACTTGGCATGAGTTTGTCTCAAAATATAAATAAATAAATAAATAGCCTGAATATATATATATATATATAGAGAGAGAGAGAATATATATATATATATATATATATATATATATATATAGAGAGAGAGAGAGAGAGAGAGAGAGAGAGAAACTGACCCCAAAAATTGCAGATTCCTGTATCCCAAGTCCCGTACTCAAAGGCCAATCCTTGTTGTTTTCTCTGTTTCTGGCCTGTATACAATACATACAGAGTGGAGAGGTTGAGTCAGGCTGACAGCAACTTGACCTCCCAGTAAACTTCATGTGAATGAAATCTAATAATTAAAAGCGGATGCTTGGTTTTACATGTTTCAGGGTATTTCTGCATCACTTTCTTATGGATCCATTCTTCTCACGAATTCTGCAAATGGATGGGCCCACAAAAGTTAATTTTTTTTTTTAAATGAAGTAGTTCTTGCCTCAAGACAGCCTGACAAGCACCACACTGCAGGACACTGGTGTCTGACCAAGCTTGGGCCATGATCAGAAGAACGGGGTCAGGAAAAGAGAAGACAAACAAACACACGAGGAGGCACTTGTGGCCAGAGGACCGCTCTGCAGGTGACAGGCAGCTTTCTGAACACCTGGCTGTGGGTTCCCATCACCATGAGTTGCTGTCCCTCGGGAACACCAGCTGCCATGGTGGGTCCCTGAGAGCCTGGTACCCACCACCACCCCACCCTACGCCATGTGTCTCCTCATTCCACACCCTGGGATGGCACCCCTCATCCTGCATCCTATTTCCCCCCAGCATGTGGGTCTGCTGCCACTCTCAGCCCTTCCAAAGCCTCTCCTGTGCTTCAGGAAATGCCCACAGATTCAGCAGGCTGTGGCACAGCGCAGAAAGGAAGGTCAGCATCCTCAAGCCTTGTGGAGAAGAGGGCAGGGGCCTGAGACAGTTCTGAGTGACCTTCAGCAGTGCCACTTCAGCAGCACAATAGACAACAGAGCCTGCAAGGGAAACACGAGGCTGGCCGGTGGAAGGTGGTCACATAATTTCCAGTGCAGTCATGGGATTCGGTGTTATTTGGAACATTTGGTCAACACTAACCTTAAATTTTCATTTTCCCCCCAAACTGCAAATTCTTCTCTATTTTCCTATCTACTATACTTACAGCTATAAAAGTATGTTATTCCCATGCTGGGATAATAGAATACTAAATGTCATAGGCCATTCTTTAAGGCAAAAGGTCATAAAGAAATACAGTATTTACATTGTCTTTAGAAAAAAAGTAGTATCTAGGCTTCAGAATACTTGGAGAAGGGTGACTGTCATGGGGACCTGGGGGTAGACCAGAGCCTACTTTCCCACAGGTCTTGGAAGTTTGCCCTATCCAGGGCCCCAAAATATAAAACAGAAACCCACAGTAGCATCTTTGTGCTGTTTTCCAGCAGGATCTAATCTTTACAACTTCAGGCTTTACAAACAAGATGCCAACAGGGTCACTAACAATCCAGAGTATCCTGGGTGTTTGATATCAAATGTTTAAAAAAGAGTCCAGCTCTTTGCATTATTATTCCCAAACTAAACATAGAAAATGAGCTACAGAGTTAAGACCCAGCCTATCACAAAGTGCAGGCCTGACCCCAAGAAGACTTGAGCTTGTGTATCTCTCATTCAAGAACGCAAAACTATTCACAAGCATCTCCCACACACTTCACGCTGAAGGACAGGCGATCCCTTAAGACAAAAGCACGTAGCTACAACTCTTGTTGCACAGGTCCTGCTTTACCTTGGTCTTAACCATCCAGTAGAAAAGTATGAAGACGAAATATAGGAAGTAAAGCCATGCTGTTATGTTGAGCTGTGGGGGACTCAGGTCAATAATTTCTGACATTGCCAGTTACACAGAAGAACCAATGCTATTATGGTCTACTGGACTCTTTTAGAATATTTTGCTGAGTTTACACACCTATAATATTCAATAATGGAACTTAGAAAAAATGGGGTATAACTATGAATGTCCATTTTGTATCTGTGTATTCAAAGTGGTTAGGATAAATAGATAGTTGCATTCTCTTAATGAATAGAATGATTTGTTCTAATGGTGTTTGTAAATAGGATCTCAAGTCCGCATCTTGTATAGCAATTAACCACTAAGAAGAATATATGCAGTGTATTATTTGTTGAAACTGTACTTCTGATTTGATTTGAAACTGTCTCATTGCTATCTGTTTATCAATAAAATTTTGAAAAAATAAATAAATAAATAAATAAAACAGTTAAAAAAAAATAAGACAAAAGCATGAGATGCGCAGCTTCGGGGGCTGCTACAGTTTAGATCTGAAGTGTCTCCCAGGGACCCTTTGTTCAAGGCCTGGACCTCAGCCTGGCATTGTGGGACCTTCAAGGGATGGGGCCTTGTTGGTCTCTTAGCCTGAGCTTGAGCCCCTGAAGGAGACTGTAGCCCTGCTCCTTCCTCTTCCTCTCATTTGCTTCCTGAGAGCAAGGGTTGAGCCCTTCTCTTTTCACCACACCGCACGCCTCTCCCTTATGTGCTGCCTCACCACAGGCCCAAGAGCAACAGGAACAATCAGTGGGGAGTGGAGGCTCCAAAGCCCTGGGTCAAAATTGGCTTCCTTTTTGGCTTCATAAGTTCTCAGGTCATAGTAGCAGGAAGGTGACTGACACATGGTCCACCCAGGGAAAGAGAAACACCGCAAGTGTTTCCAACAGCAAGGATCGAATGCAGGCAATGAGTCCCTGGCAAGCACAAGATCCTGAGTTCAATTCCCAGTTCTGAAAAAATATTTAAGTCCTGAAATGGGGGGGAGGGGGGGGGGGGGGGGTAGCCACCCTGGCTCCGGAGCAGCAGGAAGCCACTGGCCCCCCAGGAAAGAGGGAAGAAGGTCCATGGTCCACAGCAGGGGGGCAGCAACAGCTGGAAAGGCAGCCTCCTGGGACCCTGCCGGGCTCAGCAAAGACAACCAGGGGGCTCCAAAGTAGCTGTGAGTGCAGAGCAGTCTGGGGTCTGACATAAAGGAAGTTTAGCACAAAGGGGTTAAAGAGTAGTAGTAAGTTCCAAGGCAACTATTATAAGTTAGCGGGCTTCCTGACTGCTAGATTGCTCCTGCTTTAGTGGGCTGATAGACACATAAGTCTCAAAGACAGGAATAATACAGTATTAAGTGTTTCTCTGACTTTTTAAGAACATTGTAGAAAAGTGGTGTACCATGAAACACTTTAAAGAAAATACTGAGCTAGCCCAGTACTCACTTTTACAGACAAGGAAAAGAGGCCTACAGTCCAGGTCCAACGTCTTAAACAAGGTATTACCAAAAAGGATTCTAGCCGAGGCCTCCTGAATCTTAATCAAGGGTCCCTTCCTGCACTGTACATTTAAAAGGCATTTGCCTGCACTAACAAGAAAGCCAACTATTTAACCGTAAGAAGGCCAATCACTCATTTCTGTTGTACAATACTCCACGGAGATGTGTAAAATTCATGCTGTTGGATCAAGGACAAAGACACCGAAACTATGAAAGAAGAACTTGTATAAAAAGGAAAGAACTTCAGTGAGAGAGACAAACAGTAGCATCCTTGGGTATCACCTGCGTCCCTGCTGCCACACTGGAGCCCGTTTGCCATAACGAGGACACACGTGCCCTTGTAACAGGAGAGTAAAGCAACTTCGTTTACGTCACAGCACATGCTAAGTCAAGCGTTATGGTGAGAACAAAGTTGAATTCCTAGGACCCACTGCTAATGCCAGCACCCCAGGCTCTTCCTCATTATTGAAATGTTTCTTCTGCACAGGTAGAGGGTGGCCTGGGAAACAAGGATCGGGCACTTCGCCAGAATTCAGCGGAGTATGATTCACCATGATGGCTGATGAATTCAAAGAAGGGAAAATTCACGCAACATCTCATGCACGTAAGAACCATAAAGAAGTGCCCACCGTGCACCAACCTGCCACAGATAAACTGCTAGCTGTGTTTCCACAGCACTTTCCAGAGTTACCGTGTTTCTTGCTTAGATTACTGGCTTTTTTATGCATTTACCTATAATCCATGTAGCTCTTTTTCATGGAAAACTGTTCTAAAGCAAATTAAGCCTACTCTATACATTAATACAAAGACCTCTGGATTTATGGGGCTTCAATTACTTTAGTTTTACTCTGCTCTAAGCAGCTTCTCCTGCAGAAGTCTTTGAAAAGTTCCCCGGTTCTGCTTATAGATCCAGCAAGATTTGTGTGTTTGTGCACGTGTGTGTGCACGTGTATGAGTGTGGATGTGTGGGTGTGGGTGCGTGTGTGGAGTGTTTCACTCCTATAGTCACACTACGTTTTCATATACAGTACATTTTCAGCAGGGGAGCAAAAAGAGTTAATTCTTTCTCTAAACTCCCCCTAAATTTCAATAATTTTTTATGTGCAGAATTCCAATAACTCTTGTCCATTCTTCAGGCTTCTAGGTTTCAGTCCCTCAAACCCTGCAGAGCATGGATCAAACACAGCACAAGCCAGGGAGAGATTTAATCGCTCCTGTCTCTGCCTGAGGAGTCGTCTAGGTACTATGGTGACAGACACCTCGATGAAAGTATGTGCAGGAGAAAAGATGTTTAACTCCTAGACATTAAAAAAAAAAAAAAAAAGCAAGATTTCCGACAGGTCCGTAGTCAGCACTTAGAAGCACCATAAAGTAAGACGCCCCCCATCATAGACCACCAAAAACAATTTTTTTACACCACTGTGGAAAAACCCCAGAGACAAAGTATCTGTCAACCAAGGTATTTTTCTTGCCTAACTCTGCATAGTCTGAATTTTTATATTTTCATGAATTTTTGCCCCTCCATTAAATGGATAACTTTTCCACAGAGGAGGACTTTAGGGTGCTGAAACCACTGCACATGACACTGTACTGATGGACGCCTGCCATGTACTTGTCCGAAGCCACAGCACACACAATATCAAGAGCAAAGCATAATGTAACTGTGGGTGACGCAAAGGTGGGCGATGGTTCAGCCGCACCACTGGGGCGGGGGGATGTTGATGGGGTGCTGGGTATGTGCAGGGGACAGGGGTGATGGGAAGCTCTGTACTTTCTCTTCAGCTTTGCTGTGAGCCTAAAACTACTCTAAAAAAAAAAATCGATTCTGTGTTTTTAAATGGTACAGGTTCTCTCTGGTAAACTTACTCTAATATGGGAGTGTAGAAACAAAATCTGGGAAAAAATTAACAAGTCCAGTAAGGACTTTTAGGTCTTGTCTTCTAGTTTACAAACCCAGCTCTGCGACTGTTTCAATGCAATTCCTTAATGTATTTTTTTTTTTCTTTCTTCCAGAGCTAGGGATTGAACTCGGGCCCTTGCACTTGCCAGGGAAGCACTTATTCCACTGAGCCATCTCCCCCGCCCCTGCAATTCCTTGATGTAAAAGAAGGGAGGGACAAATAAGTGGGGAATCATCAAAGCCAATTAGGAAATGTCTCCGGACCTCATCAGCGCTGAAGACCGCTCACTCCAGTGGCCGGCTGTGAGCTCATACTCTGTTGAGACACAAATCAGATTTTTTTTTTTTCTGCCCACGTTCGTGTACAGGAAACCAACAAGACTGTAAACACAGGAACAATGATCAACAAACGCAGATGTTTCGGGCTGGAAGTCACATTCTGGACAAGGTGAAAGGGTAAGTAGTGAGAGAAAGATAATAAGGAAAGTGGGAGATATCAAAGGTCAGTGCAGGGGGGGGGGTGTCAGAGAGCCCACCCCCACCCCCACCCCTGTGAGTCCATGCTGCTCCTCACCCTCCCAGATGCAGCTCCCTGATGATGAGAAAACAATCTGGCCGACAACCCAGCAAGGCCTTTCTGCTCAGGACAATCTCCACTGACTAGCAGGATCCTTCACCCAGGGCGTGTGCCCATGAACTTGGAAGTCAGGAAGGCTCTCCCACTGACAACCAGAACCTCATGCTGCAAAAATGTTTGAAGAAGATTCTTGGAGATTCTGGGACTGTGTTCAAGAAAACAAGACCTCCGGGAGCCCTCACCAAGTGACCCAATGTCACTTAGACAGCACCTCCATTATGGGCCCAATCTCTTGCATGACGTAGATGGGAAGGGCAGGAAGAGAATCCACGCCTATGGAGATCAGCAGAGAGCGTGGTCTTTAGTTCAGGTGCAGTTCCTAGCAGTCAACAGTCCTTTGCATAGCTGATAGCAGGGTATTTATAGACAACATTTTTCTTTTCTAAAAGCAGGGTTCTAGGAGAGAATACTGTCCACTGAGAGGAAACCCACAGACTTCCAGGAGATTGGGGCCTCCTCACCTAGTTGGGATTTTGCCCTCGTGTGCTTTTCATTATCCGCTCATGCTCCACCTGGGCTCAGTCACACTACTGCGCTAGGACCCATTTGAAGGTCTGTGGGTTGTCCTTCGGCCTTCAGATGTCAGAGCAGGGCCAAGGAGGTGGCATGGAACAAATCGAACAAATTCCACTGCAAATATAAAAGGCTAAATGATAGGCGAGGACCTTTTAAACCCTAAATTCTATAGGTAACACATTTACCAATACTCTCAAACTTAGTGAACCAATTAACTAAAAAGTTATCGATTGCATGGCATAGATAGATAGATAGATAGATAGATAGATAGATAGATAGACAGATAGATAGATAGATAGATAGATAGACAGACAGACAGATAACAATATCTTCAAAACACTGGTAACTGAACAAAAACCCCAGTAAGTTTCAATGATGATAAGCAATGTGTCATTACTGCTTGCACTAGAAGACCAGCAGATGGAAGTCCGGTTCTGAAAATGTCATTTGCAAAATATTCAGAGGTCAATGGCATTTACTCTTAAGCAGCTCTAATTTTTACTACAGTGGTGATGGTTTTCCTTCTCATTGATAGCTACAGTCATCACTTCATATACTCTACGGGCCATTTTCCAGCTCACAAATTCCCAGAAGGTAAGAGGCGGCACAGGGATGGGCACTGAGCAGAAGGAGGTCAAGGGTGCGTGAAAAGAGAACATTATGGAAAATCATCTCAGCTGTGAGAATGAAAACAGGGAGATAGGGAAACAGATTGCACTGGTTCTTCACTTGGGAAGCTGAGGCAGGAGGATCGTTGCGAGTTCAAGACCAGCCTAGTCTACAAAGTAAGCTCAAGGTCAGCCTGAACTGCATAGCGAGACCCTGTCTCAGAAAGACAAAAAAATAAAAATAAAAAAGGAACGTGAGAAGAAAGGACACCAACCATTCCCCATTTTAGCCCCGAGGTGGCACTGCCTGGTGTGTGGTTGGAGGGGACAAGTTAATGTGTGACAGATGTTTACAGGGATGGGGACTCTGTCCACTGCTCATGTTTAAGGAGTTTCTCTACTGATTTCTACTCCTGTTATTCACACACTTACAGAAGCTTCGTATCAGAAACAATATTCTGGCTAACATATTGCCTACTTTTCTTTCCACCACTAGAAGCACTGGCAATGACAAAAGGACACAAATTCAGCAAAGAGGAGAGGGTGGGGAAAACAGAACCAAGCTTGGAGTGGAAAAAAAAGAAAAAAAAAATAGAACTGTGAAGACTTTATACTGAGTTGAAAAATAAGTACTCCTTAGAACAATTAAAAAAAAAAAAGAACAATTCACTTTTTGATATAGGATGGGGAAAGAGACAAGAAGACAAGTTTGTGAAAGGTCACAGAAAGTTGATCCATTAGCCAGGAAATTGTACCCTCTTCACTGTCATCTTAACGAGACAGGAGTGACAGGGAGAGGTGAGGGCTGGTTATATCACAGAGCCTGCCATGCAGCCTTTCACAGCACATCTCCACAGCCCTTCCATACTCATGTCAAGTGTGAATTTGGGCTGGGGCTGTAGCTCAGGGGTAGACTGTGTGCTTAGCAGGCACAAGACCCTGGTTCGATCCCCAGCATCCAAAGCAGCATGAAATGCAGTATACAAAGCAGCTGGACTGGGAGGACCCCGGGATGCAATGTGACTGTCATATGCTAAAAAAAAAAGTGCTGTGAATTATCTCCCCCTCACAGAGATTCTCAGATCCCTGGGAAGCCAACCTAATCAGAGGTAAACTCTTAAGAGAAAGGACTAACTAACCGTGATTCAGCACATTTAAAAAAGGATTTATACCCATTCTTAGAAGGGCAACCAAAGGAAACACCATCCGATGTCTAAACAATGGTATCTGCTTGCCCTTTGATCTTACTTAAGAACACTTTGTACAACTTTTTTGTTGAAGTGCCACTGAATTCCACATTTAGATCTCTTTATGAGAACATCCACGGGTTCATCAAGCCAGAGCCATACTCCCGCAAATTTTCTCCCAACTGCTTTTGCTGCTGGGTAGCTTGCAGGCATGGATTTATTTTCTGCTAACAAAAATCTTCATAAGTACAGGCAGCTCAAATGAAAAATAGTCCTACTGATCTCATGTTTATGAGGGAAAGACAGTACAGTGTATCTGGTTACAAAGACAAGTAGGGAGTATTCCATTTTTCTTCTAATTTATGTTTCCCTAGAGTAATTTTGTTCAGAAGACTGCCAGTATTTTTAGTACAATAAGTTTCTTGTTACTTGGAGTAGCACAGAGTGATTCCCCTTTCTGAGCACGATTTGAGTTTTTTATTTCATTTAATCCTAGCATCACAAAATCAACACGTCATTAATTCAAAATAAATAAGTGAAGCCTGAAATGCAGAAAAATGCAGGTTTAAGGACACCTCAGTATCAATCTCAGCTGGAGCTCCTACTACACATGAATATACATGTGGACAACTAATGAAAAAGCGGCTTAAAGTTTTGGGATGCACACCAAATGCCATGAAGCTCGAAGCTGTAGCTTGTTTACACTCAGTAAAACTCAGCCCATTTCCAAAGGAGCAGATCTTGGGAAGTGGAGAAATGTGAACTTAAAAGGTGAGATGCTGGCACCAGCCACCCGTTCATTGTTTCGATCTTCTAGGGCAACTCCCCAACACTCGCTGCTATGCCTGGCACACAGGCTACCAGAGTGGTGCCGCAGGCTTTTGGCCTCTGGAGGCTGACATCCCAGAGGAGACACGAACAAGTGAGTAAGCAAATTTAAAGAGCAAAACTCCATGTGATCAGCGTGAGGAAGGAAATAAGCAGGGCGCTGGGGAGGAGCAGGGCGGGTGAGCGGCCCCAGTTCACACAGACAGAGAAGTGCAGAAGGTCTTTCTGAGATGGTCTGTTTTCAGCTGGGACCTCAAGGATATTTTGGGATACTTCTCCAAGGTCACCGAATCGGCAAGGTTGTGTGTCAGGCTGCCAGGGCATTTTTAGCCGTGGAAAACAAACAGAGAATGGCCCCTCAGCCCTGATTAAATGCAGGTTCACGAGTGAGCTCACCTGGGCACCAAGCAGGCAATCCACTGCAAAAGCAGACAGTGAGTCTAACATCCAGCCTGCTCTCCCACACAGTTTTAAGCAGTCAACATAAACAACAATGAGCTGGTCAAATGACCAGCTTTCTGGCTAGGACAGAGATTCATCCTATTGATTCATACTTCCTGATAGTCCCGCCAGATGACAAAGCTCAGGGTGTTTTAAATATATTTCATGAGTAAGCCATTCCTCCAGCCCCACAGAAGAGGCATGCTGACAACTACGAAACACCTTCCCTTACACTTCTGCTGTGTAACTTTCTTAATCCACTAGATAGAGTGCTTTAAACTATACCACTATCATACGCAGGTTCTTTCATAGATGAGTCATGGAATACAGCAGTTAGCTTGACACTGACACCAATTAGGAAATCGGTGGAATCCTCCCAACATCCTTATTTAGAGAATCCACACTGCTAAGCAATCATTTTCTTCAAAGGACCTATCCTTCTCTTGCTCAGAGGCCCAGTAATCAGATTTTCCCCCATTCTGAAAGAACCCTTTCTCACTGCTAAATGGATTAAGATTAAACAGAACTGCTTGATTGTCAGTTGCATGGGTCGCAGCCCAGATTCTACTTACCTAGAAAAGGGTTTCTCCTTTAACCGCATAGAGTCTAGCACCAGGAGGACAGTAGTTGTGACTTAGAGCCTGAGAACCCAGTGACAGAACAAGAGAGCCCGGGGTAGAAGTCTCTTCCCAGACCTCCCTTCCTAAAATTATTGGTGAGCTCTCTTCAAACTTTTCAGATTTCAAAAAAATATTTTATGAAGAATGAGAACATCCCCAAGGAGACTCTACATTAAACCATCACCTTAGAAAGATTAGCTGTCAACCAGCTTCAAACAATATGATTCAGAGGCCATGGGTCACTACCTGCAGACCACAAAAGGTCAGAAAAGCAAGGAACAAGTGGGATTTAGAGGTCGCTAAACATAATAAATGTCACCATACTTTACGCACTTGCCTCAAACTAGTCCTTGAAATTCCAAATACCATCTGAAGTTCCTGAACCCTTGGATCATTTGGGAATGATTTAAAAATACAGATTCCTGGTTCCACCCACACACATGCTGCCTGACTGAGATGGAAAATCACCCAGGTATCAGGCTTTTTAAAAATCCCTAGGTGATTCTAACATGTAGGAACATGACAAATTTTGCTCACAGCCTTTTATTGAGATGTTACATTGATTCCCTTTAGATTATTGGTGAGATCTCTTGGAACTTTTCAGATTTTCCCTTTAGATATCAGGCTCTTCTTGGCCTTGGTAGCTCTTTGGAAAAATCTAAGGTACTTTTTAAAATCAAATAAAGATGCCAGAGCCAGGCATGGTGATGTACATCTGTAATCCCAGCACTCCCAAAGGCTGAGGCAGGAGGATTTCAAGTTCAAGCCCCAGGTTGGGCAACTTAGCAACTTGCTCAAAATAAAAATAAAAAACAGGGGATAAGGATGTAGCTCTGAGCAAAGGCCCTGAATTCAGTCTCCAGGGCCAGGGCAGATAACAGCCTTAGCTCTCTAGATGCCCCAGGTGATGCCACCCAGCAGCTGCGACTGAGAACCGTGGTCCAAGTCCCATGGGCACTGGTTTCCCTGAAGCTGTAACCCGTGGTTATCTACGGAAGACCCAGGAGTGCCTGTCTCCCTGCACTTACATTCCGGTGAGGACTCTCCCCAGAGAGCATCAGAATGAACAGTTTCTCCAAATGCTGTCCGGAAGCTTGGCGATTGGGCCGTGGAGAGAAAGAGCCAGGAGTGGAATTTACTAAATCAGAAGCATAAAAGAATAAGGAACAACACTGACCCTCCGCTGCCCCAACCCTCCAGCCTCCTACCCCGTATTACTGACTAGCACAAGAGAATTTCCTCAGGGTGCTTCCTGGAGGTGTCTTCACCTTGGATTTGGGTCTAATAAATTGTAAAACTTCTCGTCCAATCAGATCCCCTGGCAAACTGGCCGGCCTGCGTCTCCATTCCCTGTGAGATTCGGTCTCCCGAATTTCCCAGGAGGATTTCTGCACCGGCTGAACGCCAATCTTCCGGCCTCGCGCCCTCCCTTCCCCCTCAATTCCTACATTCCCGCCCCCAAAAAGCTCAGCGGAATTGAAAACCGCAGATGCACTTGTTCTGGAAAGATCACCCAGGTACATTGCAGGAGAGTTGCCCCGAATAAGGCTGTTGGGGACGGCCACCTTTCCTGGAGACTTGGTGCTGCTTTGGCAGGTGTCTGTTTACGTAGCCTGGGGCCCGGGCAAAGCCACGCGTCCCACCCCAAGAGGAAGCCCGCCAAGATACAGTCCACGCGCTGCTGTACCCACTCGGGGCGTGGCGACTGCACCCCTCCATCCCTGACTATGCTTAACCGAGTCTGCTTATGAATGAAGAGAGACAAAAAACGTTGCCGTTGCCTCCCAAGAGTACTCCTCTGGCTTTCTCGTTTGCAGAAGAGATGACTTAAAGAAGGGAAAGGCTGTGTGACTCGGTCGGTCCCTGTTTGCCACAGCTCATTTGTGACACGGCCTGATTTAGCCGCCCTTGAATTTCCATTCTGTTGCCTGGCAACGGGATCAGCAGAGCTCAGCGCCCAGCCCCGACCCTGCTCCGCACCCTTTCCCTGCCCTTGTGGCTTCGGTGGCTTTGATTAAAGCGTCAGCCCGTGGGGACAGCGGCCAAGGGCATGTGAGCAAGGGCACAGCATGGATTTCACAGATGGGCCGCCCCGCCTAGCTGGGACGGGTGAGCTCTGGCTCCTTGCGGACCTTCCTCTGCCACCAAAGCCCTCTCTCCCCCAGTTCCGCGGATTCCCGATAAAATGTTCGGGCCAAGTTTCCAAAGTTCTAAACTGTTGTCAGAGTCACTAAAACTCCCGGTGGGAAAACTAGAGAGGGAGCAAAAGAAGACAGTTCGGAAGGGAGGGAGGGCTGAAAAGGCTTCTCCTTCCCCGATGGCTACTCTCTGGGACTCTTCCGCCAGAGTAAACTTGGACCGAGCGGGGCAGGAGCGACAAAAGAGCAGGTCTCACTCGAGACGCCTGAGAAGATAGTGGCCGGAGCGGCAGTGGTGGAGCCAGGCAGCGCGCAGCCGGGCCGGGCGCGCAGAGAGCACAGGTGGCACCGCCCGCGCTTCCCCGCACCCCGCTGCTCCGGGCGCCAGGCGGGGCCACCACGCGGGGCACTCCTCGCCCCTTCACATCACCACCACCACCCCGATCCCGGGTTGCTGGAAAGGAGCTCGATGTCCTAAAGTCCTTACCCAGGTTCACAAAGCTCATGACCATGTCGGCGTCGCTGAGGAAGGCGCTGTCCTGCGCGGTAGCCAGTGGGGATGCGCCGCCGCCGTCAGGTGCCGGGGCCAGGAGGCTCTTGCGAAGGAGGGGCGGTGCGGCTCCGGGCGGAGGCCGGGGCCGAGATGAGCTGGCCCCTCCGTGGAGCCCGGAGTGCCTCGGGTCCCCCTCCAAATCCCCGTCCTGGTCGTCATCGGCGGACAGGGCGTTGTACAGATCCAGCATGAAGAGGGGTGCAGACTTCAGCCGCCCGGGAGGGGGCTCCCCGCGGGGCATCTGCTGCTGCGGGAGCGCGGGGCGTTGTGGCTGCAGGAGGCCGTGCAGCGGCCGCGGCCGGTGCGGGAGCCCCAACACCGACAGGATTTCCTTCTGCATCTCTCGCTTTTCGTGCGTCTTGAGCCGCCGGTAGAGGAAGCCCGAGGACGAGGACGAGGACGAGGACGAGGAC
>NW_004524599.1:11192352-11220676 GCF_000260255.1 Octodon degus
GCGGGGCGGCGGGGCCTCAGCAGCAGGGCTCCGCGCCCGGCATCCTCCCCGCGCACGCCCCTCCGCGGCCGCAGGGCCACCGCGAAGTTCACCCCGCTGCGGGGCCCGGGCGGCGGCGACGAGGTGTCCCGAAAGGCCGGTCGTCTCGGCGAGGCTAAACTTCCTCCTGGCTCCCTAACTCCGCGCCCCTCAGCCCTAGGGCACGGTCGCTCCCCTCCGAGCCGAGGAGGCTAAGCTCTTGCTTTCCGTTCAGAGCTCCCCTGGCTTCCCGGCCAAGCCGATTCGCAGAAGAGTTGCGAGGCAAGGGACCGGTGCGCGGGGCAGCGGCCGCGCGTCGGCGCCGCAATTCGCAGTCTCCCGCCTCTCTGCGCCGCGCTCCACCGAGCGGCCAACGTGGGCTTTTTGCTGAGCTTCCAGCTCAGGTACCTCGCTCTAGCCTCCACGACTCCCCGCCCTGTCGGGTGACCGACAGGCCTCGAGCCAATGGGGAGACAAGCTTCTCGGGCTATTTACATACACCCGCCCCCTTCTTTCACCCTCCCTTCCCGAGGGGCGTCGCCTCCCCTGTGGTAAGTTTCAAGTACGGAGAACGGAGAATTCTCGGAGGCGCCGGAGGAGCCGAGGAGCACCCAGAACGCATCGCTAGTAAAACTGATCTGACCGACGTTCCAATACAACCACTTCTTTTTTAGTATTACGTCCAAGGCCTAAATTATGTTAAATAGACCTATTAAATTAATATTTCCTGGATCGATTGAGGAAAAAAAAAATGATCATTTTCCCATCTCCTTAGTTTCTTATTGGTGCATTGTAGCCGTTTAGCGGACACGTGGCTTTCAAAGGCAGCGGCTGGGAGTTGGGACACACCCTTTGAGGAAGCTGCTCACAGGAGAGGCAGAGCCTCGGGCCAGGCATAAGGCCACTGGAGTCCTGAGGTTTGAGGTTGATTATTCGGGCTTATCTATTCACTGGGACCTCGGTTTGGCTTCTTAAGTAGCCGCCAGGAGAAAAGGTGTACTGTACTAATGTAACAAAAAAGCCAAGTGCTCTTTCTTGGAAATGTCCCGTTGCTTCTCCAGTTTGTCTCTTAGTGCTGCTTTGGAATGTTTAGCAATATCATTTTAGTTTACATCGTGCAAGGTCAAATTTGGGGAGAGCTGGTAAAGACAATTCCAGGAAGGGTAGGGGCTTGGCATGCACCCTAAGTGGCAGGGCAGTGGGACCCTGAAACATACTGCTGTGGACCTGACATGCTGCAACAGCAAGCTGTGGCTGTAAGGATGCACATTCACTTCACCCGCCCATTCTCCAGCAAGACCAGTCATTGCTGGGTCCTAGGAACAAATTTACTTTTCACCTTACATCCTTGTACCTGGTGCAAAGTACGAGGATTTGAAAACAGAAACTGTGACTTGCTGACTTGGTGGCCCTAGTTCAAGTAGTCCAAGGAAGTGGTGAGTGGAATCGAACAGAAGTAGAACAAGAGATTCACGGCCTCGTGAAATCACAGGGTTTCTGCCGGTCCAGATCTTATGAGCATTTCCATATAATTTCAAAGAATCTATTTTTAACTTTTTTTGTTTTGTTTTTCATTTTATGTATTTGGTACAGGGTCTCACTATGCAGCTCGGACTCGTAGTAATCCTCCTGTTTTCAGCCTCCCCCATGCTGGGATTACAGGCATATACCACCCACCTGGACCCAGTTCTGGGCTCAGAGCGGCCCACTGGCAGGGCCGATGTAAGCCAGACCCCAGATCAAACACTGGTCCCTGCGCTTGCCATAACAGGCACTTAGTCTGCTGAACTATCTCGCTGGCCCTAAAGAATCTATTTTGAGTGGGTACAGGTCTTTAGCTTCAAGCAACCACTGGGTCCCTCTTTCTAGTTTTATGTTACCCCAGGCCCAATGACCATTCAGGAAAGTCATGTCATTGACTGAAGGCCACAGAACCTCAGCAACATTGAAAGTCAGTGTCCAACCATCTGCAGGGCCTCTGTCCCTCACTGCTTGATCTGGGATGCCAGGTCCCTTAGAACTCTTCTAAAATATGTGACAAGAATACAGTCTTCGTCACACTGCCCATAGCAGCATCAGTTCTCAGAGATCTACAACGTAAGTAGACTTCCTGCCAAGGGCCACTGCTGTCACAAAACCTAGCCATACTTTCCTTTTCTTTCTTTCTTTCTTCCTTTTTTTTTTGGGGGGGGGTAGAATTTCCAGGAAAAGCAGCTGAAAGTAAAGCAGCTCCAACCTGCAAGGGCAATGAGAAAAGCACTGAGAAATTCCAAAAACCTTAAGCATAGGTGAGATCTCACAGCAAGGCTGTGCCATTGAAACCACAGTCAGCCTGTGACCTGCCAGGCGCATGCAGGGGAGACCCGAAAGAAGAACACGTACACCTCTGACATCTCCCCTTTGTCCTGCTGGAGTAGAGCGCGAGTCTAAAATGACACTTAGTGATACATTATCGATTAGACCTCTGAGCAAGCGCCCCGTCCGGGTCTGCCCTGGGCTCTCCACCCCCACTGAGATGGACTTTCATTGTTATTGAATGGTGCTAAAATAAGAGGGCGCTGAGGGCAGCTCCAAGCGAACATGTCTCTCTTTAGAGAAGGAAGTCTGAGACATGAAGTGGGACATGACAATGATCACAGACAGTGACACTCAACTGATGGATGTATTCCGGTATCCCCACCATGTGCGGCAATGGACACAGAATCTTAACCACCACCCCACCTGCTCCCCATCAGAGACTCCAATGCTCCCCAGAGATCTGAGAACAGGGGCTGGAGAGAGTCCACATGTGATTCGAGAGGATGGGGCAGAATGGAGTTGAAAGCAGAGGAGGAGATCTGGCTTTGAAGTTTGTGGAAACGTGGGAACCGGCTGAAGAAAATCAGAGGCAGCTTCGCCCCCTGCAGGACACGGAAATATTACGGCCCCTTCCCCCTGTGAGCTCCCGACCAGCTTCATTAAGGTTTCAGTGTGCGCTTCTAAGACATCTGGGGGTGGAGGAAGAGGAGGAATTCGTTCGAGAAGCCAGATGTTAGAGCCAATCCATCGCAGACATCTGGCCGCTTGGCTGACGTTCCATGCAGATGGCCACCAGTTTCTGGACACAGGTTGCCTGTCCCACTCCTGAGAAAGCAAGGAACACGCACCCTAAGGCACAGGCTTTTCCTCCCCGCCTGTGGCAACTCTGGGAACAGAGTGGGAATCCCGTACCTAGATGTGTATCACAGGACAGTGTGAGTCACACTGCTAATTCTTTAAAATGTACTTTGCCTTATTTCTTATATATTGCGGAGGGTTATGTTAAACATAACACCCTTGACCAAATAATTCTATTTTTGAAAAGGTACTACTTAACTAATTTGATATATTGAATACCCCCATGCTTTCCTGTGAATTATATCATTAATAATAAATTGCAACTGCAGCTTTAATTTTATATTACATCATACATTGGCCCCATTCAACTGCCCTTCCTGAAGCTATAAGTCACTGCTTGTACAATTAACAAAAAAATTTTATAAACTATGTGGCTGTAGTGTTTAAAAGCCGAAGATCTGAGCTCCCTGAGTCCTTCAAAAGCTTTATTCAAAAACTTCAAATGTTATTGTTACAACGAAGCATAAGGATTGAAGTATTTTTAATATTGACTTCAAAACATAACAATTTGCTCAATTTAAAAAAAAATCACTTTGCTGTTAAGCAACGAAGTCACCATTTGCAGGGGCTGAGAAATGAAAATCTGAGTTGCATAATTACTGCTGCTGAATTGTAGCTGCACCTATAAGGCAGCCTCCAAAATATGTGGCTCATCCAAAAGTCGGAGGTGACATTTACGTGCACTCACTCTCTTCCCTCGCTGTCTGCTCAAAAATGCTGGACATTCACACTCCAAAATATCACCCAAGCCATCATATTTTCCTACTCGTGAAGGACATCTGGTGGCAAAGTGAAAAAGTAATACATAAATCTGTCTCCAGAGATTTTTTTTTTCCACACTGTAACCCAAATAGCCAATCTGTTACTTGTGTGGGTTTCAAGCTCCTCACACAAGCTCTGCTCCCATGATTGAGGTAGGCTGCATAAGATTAAGCAACAAAATACTTGGAGATATCCAGCTGATTATTAAATCATTTGTGAGAATGTTTCATTGGATCATTGGCATGTAGACTAAGTCTTAAAGTTCTTGTGTGCTGAACTAGACTGCTAAATCCATTTCCAGGATAGCTTTGCTAACCCTAAACAGCATCGGACATTTGATAGGGCTAGGAAGGGCCTTAGGCTCCCTAGTCAGTTTGTGTCACAGATGTACCTCTGTGTGCACTAGGAGGTAGCATTTAGAAAGTCTCCTTGGGTAGCACAGGAGTAACCTGTGGTGTGGGGCCAGAGAAGCACACTGGATAAAACAGACCAGAATGAAAGTTCTAGAGTCTCGGCTTTCAAAGGCGGAGAGGGACTGACTTCACAGTCTGCAACCACCCATCCATCGTCTGTCCATCCATAGTCATTCATTTAGCAAACAGTGAATGTCTATGAGAGAGTGCTCTAAGTTTGGAGATCCCTAGGTTCTAGACAGGGAGATGGACAAGAGTAAAAGAAGAGACCATGCTGTGATAGGCAAGATCTCGACACCAGCAATTTCTATCACAGGGGTTACAGCTGTGTAAATGTGACCCTAAGTTAGAAGGGAGCCTTTGCAGGTTGAATTGCTGTTGCCCAATAGGTGATCTTCAAATGCAAGGACTGTCTTAGAAAGTGGCCACACAATCACATGCAAGAAATGACAGCAGGAGAAATGGGTAGCCTAAGAGCGAGCTCACCTGCCTTTCAGGTCTCAATGGTGAAGAGACCACAGAGCAAGGAGTGCAGGCAGCCTCTGGAAGCTGAGAACAAACCCCAGCTGACAGCTAGCCAAGAAAGCAGCAGCAGGGGTAGGGTGGTGCTCAGCTGTAGAGCACTTGCCTGCCATGCACTAAGGCTCAGAGAAATAAAAATTTAAAAATAAAAAGTAGACACAACAGAGACTCCAACTTTAATTCTGGAGTTGGCTAACGAGCTGAAGGAACCAAGAGGCTCTCACTGAGAGCCTCCAGACAACAGCCACGTGAGACACACCCCTTGATGCTGGCCTGAGGGACCCACGGCAGAGAAGGGCCCTAAACTACCTAAGCATCCTCCCCACCCAGAAGCATGAGAAGAGAAGGTTGTGTTCTCTCTTAAGCCACCACATGCATGATATGCTGCTGCCACAGCACGAGGAAACTAATACATCTCTAGTATGAGGAGTGCTCTGGAGAAAATGCAAACAGGGAGCTGCTTCACGGAGCATGAGGCCAGTCAGGAAAGCTTTGGCGGGAAAGAAGGCACTTGAGTGTAGCAAGTGGAACCAGCCAGGGGACATCTAGGGAGCTTGTAGGTAGGGTCATGCCTTGGTGAGAAACAAAGAGCAAGAGGGCCCATGAGGCTAGAGAAGAAGAAACAGGGGCAGTGTGAGTGGGAGATTCCAGCAGGAAGCTGAGGAGGGTGGGGATTAGGGACCCAGGTGGAGACTTGGGCCTCACATGAGTTGGCATAACATGGAAAAACTTACTAACCCAACACTGAGGAAGAGAAGCCAGATGAGAAAGAACACATACTGCAATTCCAAATATACAAAAGTCAAAAGCAGGCTAAATGGATCTAGAGGTCAAGTTCATAGTTTTCTTTGAAGAGAGGGAGGAAGGACCCAATGAAATTGAACTGGAGCATCCCAAGAGTCACTATCTTTCCCTATGTGGGTGGTGGCTACACAGGTGACATCCATTTCAGGACCTCAGTCAGAGGTCTTCATCTAATTGGTACTCTTCTGTGTGTTGTATGGCAATAAAAATTTACATTGAAAAACAAGTGAAGGAGAAATAACAACCAAATGCAAAATTAAAGAGTCATTTGTTGTTTTAAGCAAAGAAAAAACATGAACTTTCTTCAACTTTAGTAGGACCTCCCTGGTCAGTTTAGAATCAAGAAGACCAGTTGGAAACTCTTGTTGATAGTCAGGCAGGACACATTGGTCACTCAGAGGGTCCCCCAGAAGGACGTAGAGGACAGAAAGAAAAGCCCTTGAATGCTACACTTATTTCAAAGGCCGAGCCCAATACTAGGGGATGTGCCAACTGCACATGAAAACAAGTCATGCCAACAACTTTCCCCCAAAATAGGGGCCAGCAAAGCATAGTTTGCCCTTGCACAAGGGTGGGGATACGCAGATGTACTGAGGGCTGTGGTCACTGTCCATCAACTGATGATGGGCCACTCACTTCACTGACTAAGCCAAGGAGGGGCTGTCTCCGCCCCATAATCTCCATCAGCATGCGCGGCACAAAACTGCCTGAAATAACCACTCAGAGGCCTGCTAGGCAAGAACAGCTTCAAGACCAGTCCCCTGAAAGCCTTTCACAAGGCTCCCAAAGGAGTCATATTGTGCGTAGCTCCGTCCCTGATTATAAAATCTCTGACAAAACGGGCAGGCTGGCCGTGAAGAATTAACTTTAAAAGGATTCCTGTAAAGCACACAGACTGTGGTCCCAGCCTTCAGGAGACTGAGGTTAGAGGATCACTTGAGCCCAGAAAATCAAGGGCAGCCTGGGAAACAGCAAGGCCCCACTTCAAAAAAGAAAAGAAAACTCTAACTCGGACAGGGCATTAAAGCTAGAGAAAGAATGTTGAAGAAAAGTTAATCGAATTCAAATAAAGTATGGTATTAATAATGTATTGGTGTTGAGTCATTCACCATAACATAACATTACAATTCCTGCATTACAATCGTAGAAGACACTCAGCAGGAAATATGGGAACTTTGTACTACCTCTGCAACTTTTCTGTACATTTTAAATGTTGCTAAGACAAAAGGCTTATTTTTTAGAAGTATTACCTTGCCTTTAGTCTTAGGATAACAAAATTCAGCTACCTCCTTTGGTGTAGAAAGCAATACATTCCTTTACTTCAATCAGATTAATAATGACGGTATTACATTGCATCCCATGGATATGTACAACTTTTATGTAACAGTTTAAAAATAAATGTTTAAGACAACAAACTGTCACTAAGTTTTTACTCAGTAGTCCACACACGAACGTATGTTAAATTACTATATTTATTATTAATCTGCAGCAAGCTCCCCGATGGACTGCTCCTGACACATTGTTCTGGGTCATCCAACCTTGATTTTCACCTCATTTATAACTCTAAGTGGTGAGACTGTCCAGAAGTGTCAAGTCGAGTGTCAACGTTTCTGGCCTTTCTGTGGGTTTCTTGCCAATTGTTTTGAGATTGCATCTTCATCAGTCTACTTATAACATTTTTGAGGGTTTTGCTCTAGTTTTCGTAGTGGTGGCTCTGGTCTAATATACACAAATGTGACCCGTCAGTTTCTTGGCGTGAGCACTTTCTGACTTCAAGTGAGATGTGAAAACTTCACTTCCACTCACTTAACAGCCTCTATCTGCCTACTTGTAGATATCATTACCTCAGCGTCCTGCCTAGAAGGAATGTCATAATGTTTTCAGCCTTCATCAAGTGTGACTCCTAAAACTCATGAAGACAGAGGAGCTGATTGTGTATATTAATATTTCTGTTCTTTGTTTTTTTTTCCTTCCACCCTGATGCCCTAGTACCTTTTCACTTATAGTTTCCTTCCTGTGTGAAGAATGTCCTCCGCCATTCTTCAGAGGAAGTCTGTCAGCCACAAATGCTGTTAGTTTCTCTTTGAGAGTGAAAGGTGGTACCCCGTATACAGTTCTCACATTCTTAGACTCAACTAATAGGGGGGTGAAAATATTTCAGCTGCATCTGGGCTGAGTATGTCTAGACCTTTCCCCCTTCATCATTACTCCATGAATAGTCAACATAGCAACTATTCCCATAGCATTTACATTGCATCAGGTATTGCGAGTCACACAGAGTAATTTTTAGTATAGTAAAACCTTGATTTGTAAGCATAGATCATTCTGGAAACATGCTTGTAATCCGAAGCACTTGTATATTAAAGCAAATTTCCCCATAAAAGATAATGGAAACTCAGATGATTCTTCCCACAGTCCAAATACATTAATATACAAGTGATTATAATACTGTAATATAATACAAAACAAAAAAGAAAACACAAAATAAAAAGAAAAATAGACAGATTGACCTGCACTTACCTTTGAAAACCTTTGGGCTGGTGTAAGGGAGAGGAGAGAGGAAGGTTATTGTGTAGGATGAATTTCACTATCACTAACAGAATCACTGCTGTCTATCTGCTCAATAGAATCTTTTTCTTTTCCTGAAGATTTAACAAGGAACCTATCCAATGACACTTGCTTTTGCCACCTCTGGAGGATTTCCCAGAAATGTGATATTGCGTTGTTGTTAAATAGAGTCATGCCTCACACTACTACAGTTTTGAGTACTGCTTTTCTACAAAATTTTGCACTGTTTGCCACATTTTACACATCTTCCTAATCTCGTTTGAATTGAGAGATCCTTCTGCCTTTTTAATCCTCCTCCTCCGCAGACAAGATCTCTGCTATAACCTCTTGCTGTTGGAAGATGAGTCACAATCCAAGGGCGGGGGGAGACAGAGAGAGAGAGGAACCATTGGCTTGGTTTTGATCACATGACATGCAGCATTATCTACTATTCATCTTGCAAGGTATTACTTGTTTATCAGTTAATATTTATTAGAAATGTTTGCACATTCTGCAGAACAGCCACTGAATAAGTTGCTCACAACCCAAGGTTTTACTATATGTAGAGGAGGTGTGTAGGTTCTGGCAAATCTTATAGCATTTTGTATGAAACTTCAGCATCCATGGATTTCAGTACCCCTGAGAGGGCCTGGAAAAAACTTCCAGAGATACTGAGGGGCAACTGTATTTTATTTTTCCTTCATTCCTAACAGATATTTCCTTTCAGTACTTTAAAAATGCTGTAGCACTTCCTTCCAAATTCTATGGTTTTCAGATAAGAATCTGCCACCATTTAAATTGTTTTTCCCTGTAGGCTATGTGCTATTTCTCTCCAGCTGTATTCCAGACTCTTCCCTATGTTCATTTTCAGAAGTTTAATAATGATGAGTCTTTGGGTTACTTTCTTGTGTACAATGTTTACTCAGCTTGCTGAATATGTATGTGTCATGCAAAACATGGAGAGTTTTCGGCAACTATGTCTTAAAATCCTCTTTCAGATGGTCTCACTCTTCTTCTGGAGCTGCTTCAGAATGTTGTATCTTTGGTTATTAGGTTATTATTTGACACTTTCCTGAGGTTGTATTGATTTTTCTCTCTTTTAGACTAGATGAATTCTGTGGCTCTGTCACTGATTCTAGCCTGAAATTGCCACCCCAGAACTGAGACTCTCCAGCAAGTCTTTATTTTTCAGTATATGCTTGTATATGCTTTCAGCTCCAATTTCCTTTTTTTTTTTTTAACAACTTCTATTTCTTTGATAAACTTTCTACTTTTTCACTTGCTTCAAGAGAATTTATAATTGACAATAGGTGTATTTTGTTTGTTTGTTTGTTTGTTTTTGCAGCTGGCTTAGCCTGCCCTGGAGGTGGGGCTGGCATGGCATATGGTGCCAGGGATCGAACCGCAGTCCCAGTGGTTGCCTAAGTTTGCCTAAGCAGGCACTTTAGACTGCTGAGGGGCGAGGGAGATAGCTCAGTTAAATAAGTGCTGGCCTAGCAAACACAAAGTCCTGAGTTCAATCCCTGGTACCAAAAGGCAGAGAGAAAGAGAGAGAGAGGGCGAGAGAGAGAGAGAGAGAGAGAGAGAGAGAGAGAGAGAGAGAGACCCAGCCCAGGCCCTACATGCAAGTGAGACCTTCCACCTCTGCTCTAGGGACCCCTCCAGACCCAGCCCAGGCCCAGCATACAGGTCTGGTGTGAAACTCTGCAGTTGAAGTCCCTACAGAGAGGCTAGGGGCCAGAACCACCCAGCTAATCTAGGAGAAGAACATCTTGCCAGAGGGGCACAGAGGGTTCACTTACATGGGCTGCAGCAGGAAAAAGCTGGGACAAATTCAAACTTCGTAGATCCGGACCGGAGGCTGAGACACTTTGCTATACCCAGATCTGTGAGAACATCTTCCCTCTTTCTTTCTTGACTGAGAGATGGGGCAAAAGGTAGCTGGAGTGAACTAGTCTGCCTGGAAGACCCAGGTACATCAAGGGAGGTGATCAGACAGAACTTAGGGGAGCTAACTTAACTACAAATTCCCAATTTAATATCTGCTTAGCTATACAGACATAATGCTTGCTCTTGCTGTCTAAAATACAAACCCAGGGGCCGAGGAGATAGCTCAGTAGAATAAGTGCTTGCCTAGCAAGCACAAGGGCCTGAGTTCAATCCCCAGTTCCACCAAAAAAAAAAAATTACAAACCCATTAGTTACAAAAGTTTGTCAACTGCTAAATATCACTACCCATTATTAGTGTTCCTTATTGTAGTTCTGTAAATACAAAACTATAACTGCCTTGACCGTATAAACTCTCTTAGGTAAGAATTTTAGTAGGTGCTAAGGTTATAACTACACCAAACTCTACACCAAAGGTCAGAGGACAGTGCTGTACAAAATGACAAAGAGAAGGAGCAAAATGCAATCTCGGGCCCCGAACCCACTCAAAACAAATACAGGAGACACTAGCACAGAAGAAATTGGGAATCACAGAACTGACATCCCTGAATTAATAGTGAATGATGTAAGGAAACAACTGTAGAAAGGTATAGATGAAATCAGACCAGAAATAACCTCTGAAATGAAAAAAGAAATCTCTGAATTAATAGTGTCTGAAGTAAAGAAACAACTGCAGAAACATGTGGAAGAAATCAGATCAGAAATAATCTCTGAAATAAAAAAGGAGAACTATAATGAAAGAATAACTGCTTCTAGATCCCGGCGAGATAGCTCAGTAGAATAAGCACTTGCCTGGCAAGCGCAGGGTCCTGAGTTCAATCCCTGGTACTGAAAAACAAACAAACAAAAAAAAACCTGCTGCAGAAAAATGATGGAATCCTTGAATGAGCAATATAGGAAAGAAATAGATCGCATGAAGAAGATAGCCAAAGAGATATAGAGGAACTTAAAATCACAATCACAATCTTGCAAAACTGTTTGAATGAAAGTGAATATAGAGTTTCAGATCTTGAAGACACCATTGCAGCTAGTGAAAAGGTAAGAAAAGATCCCTTAAAATCAACTAGGATGTAGGAAAAAATAATTCCTCATCTGCAAAACAATGAAAAGATGAATAATGTAAGACTAATAGGCATCAGTGAGAAAGAAAGAGTCAATACAAATGATATAAAAAGAATATGGGCAGAAGTAATAGCAGAAAACTTCCCAAGTATGGGAAACAATCTGACATTCAGTAACCGAGGCATACAGAACTCCAAATAACATCAACCCAATTAAAAACACACCCAGACACGTAATAATCAAGATCCCAGAAATCCAGCACAGGAACAGTTTACTAAAACCCCTTAAAGAAAAGAAACAGATCACATTTAAAGGAAAACCCATCAGAATAATGGGAGACTTCTCTTCACAAACCATGAAATCAAGAAAAGCATGGAGCAGAGTACTTCAAGTCCTCTACGAAAGCAAATTCCAGCCCAGACTACTATATCCTTCAAAACTCTCTTTGAAGTTTGATAGAGAAATGAAGTACTTCCATGACAAAGAACAACTAAAGAATTTCATAATGACAAAGTCAACCCTACACAGACTACTAAAAGATAATCTAGAGAGGGACCAAAATGACCAGAACTCCATGAATGAGAACAGAAAGAACGCACCAAATAGGGCAAACAATTAAACACGGAGAAAAAGGGGTATACAAGAGCAGGTAAATAACATGTCAATCATAAGTCAACACATCTCAATTATAACCATCAATGTAAACGGACTCAATTTACCAATTAAAAGAAACAGACTGGCACAGTGGATTAGGAAGCAAAATCCAACAATATGCCGTATACTAGACAGCTGAGCTTTCTTGACAGCCAAATAGGAGTGTTCTTTTATGAGGGCTATCCTAAAAATTCTCGATAACATGGGTACTATAGGATACCTTATATCTGATTCATCTCTGTGTTGGTATTGGATTATTAACTTTTTTTTTTAGGGCCGGCCAAATAGCTCAGCAGATTAAAGTACCTACAAGCAGGTGTAGGGGCTGGGGCTTTGATCCCCAGGCCTGCCATCCAGGCCCTGCCCCCAGGGCACACTGAGACAGCAATTGAGACTGCGTGTGGTGGTGCATGCCTGTAATCCCAGCTCTTGGGAGGCTGTAAATAGGCAGATCACTACGAGTCCAATCTAGTAGTGAGACCCTGAACACCCTGTAGACCCTTCCCTAAAATACAAAAACAAAACAAAAACCTTTTATTCTTTTAAGACAGTTCTAGATTTATGGCAAAATTGAGAGGAAGGTAAGAAAACTTCCCACATATTCCCAAGCATGCCTTCCTTCCCCATCACCCCCTAGAAGAACGATGCACCTGCTCTGACACGCCACGGCCGCCCCAGCGCACAGTTGGCACCAGTGTTCACTTGGCGCTGCACATTCCCTGGATATGAACACGTGTATAGTGGGGTGCACGTCCAGCACTGGGGTATCACAGAGTGGTCTCACTGCCCTTCAACTGTCTCTGTGTTCTACCTACCCGTCTTTCCCTGTCCTCTCCTCCAGTCCCTGAAAACATCCTACCTCCTCGCTGTCTTCATAGCTTTGCCTTTCCCGCCTGGCAGTAATACCCACGTACTGTGTCACCCTCTCAGACTGGCTGCTTTCACTTAGCCATATGTTCTGTGTCTTTTCATGGTTTGATAGCTCATTTATTTTTAGTGTTGAATATTTCATTGTTAGCCTATACCACACATCATTCCAGTTTTGTTATAAATCTCCTGAAAGACGACATGCTGGTTGCTTCCAAGTTTCAGTAATTTTTAATAAAGCCAGTAAAAAAAAATCTTCTAGAAGCATCTATTTTCAGGTTTCTGAGTGAATCTAAGTTTTCAACTCTTTGTGTAAATCATTTTCCAACAAAGAAAAACTTAAAGAACTTGTTTTTAACTAATCTACCCTAAAGTATGGCTAAAGGATATTTTTTAGACTGAAAGAATCTTGGGGTGCCAGAAAAGGAGGAGGAGCATGAGTGTTAGAAATCATATTTGATTAAAGAAACAAAAATTATAATACCACCTTAATGTAAGACAAGAAAATAACAACATTTAAAAGTGGAAACATCAAGGAAACTAAGTTAATCAACTTTCTGTTACTGTGACAACACACCTGAGCTAATAAACTTATAAAGAGGAAAGTTTTATTGGGGACTTACAGCCTGCGAGACTTCAGTCCATGTTGGTGGGCCACAGTGCCTTGGGCCTGTGATGACACAGCATGTCACGGTGGAGACTGTATGATGGATAAAACCATTGCTTCATAACCAGGACACCAGATGAGACAGAGGAAGACACTAGCACCTAACAGTCCCCTACATGGGCACACCCTCAATGCCCTGCAGCCTCCCACTGTAGCCCACTCCCTAAGGTTTGTGTAGCATCACCTCACTATAGCACCACAGATGATAGACGTTTGGGAAACATTTACCATCCAAACTATAGAAGCACGTGCGCTGGCCTCTGCCTGTAGTTCTAGATGCTTGGAGCTGAAACAGAAGGATCACTGTGGCCAGGCGTTCAAAACCAGCCTCGGCAACATAGAGAAACCTTGTCTCAAAACAAGAACAACAACGAAAGGCCCAAACTAAGCAAAGGTAGAGTCGGGCCTTCAGGAGTAAAGAGGACTCTCTGGAGTCAATTTCTAAACACGCAGACACGTGGCTAGCTGTAGTGATATGATGTCTGCGGTACAAGGCTAGCTGCAGGATGCTCGCTTCTCACGGTCGCGACCTGACTGCGGCTACTCTTTCTCCACTCATTTTGTCCTCTTACCTGGTCATATGGTACAGTCCAGAAATAAGCAGAAACTACTGTTCGGCCTTTATGTAGTATTATTTTCCCAAGTTTTTATAGAAGCCAGTACAATTTACTCTCTAATCAAGTCAACTAGAGTGGTGGACTGAACAGGTTAAGAGCAGCCACTTTGTAATCCAGTCTCCAGATAGCCAGCCTGATTCACGCAGGTGAGAACGCACCACACCCAGCTCCCCGGGCCAAAAGCCCAGACTGTAGGTTCTGTTGTAGCCCAGCTTGCAGCGCAGTACCTGCTACATGGGAAAGGGCTACATAAATAATTGTTTAATGATGCAACATTTTTGAGAACACACAGGACCCCTTCCTGAGCCCATGCTTTCTCTACCACGCAAAGGCACCAAACACAGAAAAGCTTGTGAATTTTTAGAATAGGTATATGATGGCTACGCTAAACCATAGCCAATGACAATAACGACTAAATTATTCACTAATCAAAATGAAAATGTCAGGACTTCTAAGCTGTATTAGTCTCTTCCCATACAGACATCCGCCTGGGAAGATAAAAATTCACTTCAGCAGTCACCTCTACTACCTAAATGTGTATAAATCACGCTTCTAAAAATGGGACTTTCATACAGAAATAAAACTAAAATTTGCCAATACACCTCAGAGTAAAATGTTATTTAAGGATTAGTAAAACATTTATTTTCCTAGCATGTGAATAGGCTACTTGTTCTCGTAATTTTCCTTCACGTCCCTCCCCAGAACTGGATTTGCTGGCATAGGGAGCAGATTCCTTCCAATGCATGGAGACACCTGTCCCAAGTTCAGATTCCCCAGAAGCACTTGGTGAAAGAAGTCTTCCCGGAGATGCCAGCAGGATGGGGTTGCTCTCCCCGGGAACATTTTACTAAGGAAAAAAATAAAATCTCTTCTTGTCACTAGATGTGAACTGAAGGGAATGTTACTTATCTTTGATGACTAAAATGGTGTCATGGGCACCTACAGATTTAGAGACTCGGGTGTTCCAGGTAAAACTTTGCCATAATTACCTTAACCCGTGTCTTTTTCTCTTCTGATTTATCGGAGAGATTTGAGAACATTCTTTGCAGGACTGCTGTGTTCTTTCCTACTGTAAGTATGCTTCCGTTGGTCAAATCCCAAGGCCTGAAAGGGCACAGCCCAGGGAAGAGCTGACTTGGCTCCAGGCTGCTGCAGGTTGAGGGGCAGGGGGTAGGCAGAGCCATCAGAAGACCAGGCTTTGTGCCTGAGCCAGGAAAAGGGCAAAGGACAGCCTTCTTCCCAACCAGGCCCAGAGAACGCTGTTAGCGAGGACCCTCAGCACATGTAGGCAAGTGTGGCAGGCAGGACCTGTGTACAGGGCACTTAAGGGAGGCCTCGGGTTTGGTGAAAAGACAAGGTACCTTCCTGCCCTACCTGGGTAGAATGGAGATGGAGATGCAAAGGATTTTTAACACATCATGGCAACTCCTGCAGTGAGATGTGTAGAATTTGTAAGCCGTCCATAGGAGGACTCTTGGGGGGGGGGGCCTGAGGACTTCATGAGTGGAGAGGGTGCTAGGGAGGCAGATCTCAGTGCAGACTTGCAGCCTGACTGCACAATTGCCTAGATACACACTGAGTCCTTCTAAGCACCGGTGCGGGGTGCCCGGCTCTGAACAGCTTCTGGGGTGTACACTCTAAAGAGGTAGGCAGTACACAGACAAAAAGAGCATATCTATTGCGAGTCTGGACAAACGCATGAGCCAGCATGGCCAGCGGTTCATGTGTGAGGGAAATCATTTCAAGCTAAAAGATTCGCATATGCAAAGGCCCAGGATTCTTGCCTTTCCAAAGTGGCCTGCTTAAAGTAAAGTAAACAGAGCTGACACGGAGCATGCACAGGGCAAAAGTGGAACGCTTCGAGGTTGCAAAGAGAAGCAAGGGGCTTACCACACATGACCTTAGAAACTCAGACCTCCAAAGATAGAAATGTGACACCAAGAAGTTTTCACCAAGAAGAACACAGTCTAGATCACCACTGTACGTTCTTAATCAGCTGCTCTGCAGAGCCTGCGACCAGAAAGGCCAGCAGAAGAGGCCAAGGGGAGTCAGCTGACAGCAGGGTGGAGGAGCAGGAGGTGGACAGATAGGAGGTATATTTAGAAGACAGGATAATTACAGGACTTGGCAATAAAGTGCAATGGAAGGTCGAGGAAGTGGAAGATTTAAGGACGTCCACTTGAGCAAACAAGGCACTGGTGCTTCACTGGTGGGGTGGGGGATTCTAGAGGAAAGTCAGTTGGGGAGAGAGGGTAGGAAATAGAAATTCTATCACAGGCTTTCGGCTTGAGATCTCTTGGAGGTGCCCATAAAGAATTATCAAGTAGACACAGGAACAATAAATAGGACTGCCCTAATCCTAAGGAAGTACTGGCTGAATAAATTAATTTGGGGGCTCAATGACCTTTAAGTGGCACAGCAGTCCCCTTTATGTACAGTTTTGCTTTCTGCTATTTCAGTTCCCTGTCCAAGTTGGGCCATGCCCACAAGCCACATACACACCACTCCTCCACCTGCCTGCTTCCCTCCCCACTCCTGGAGCTGCGATGGTGGCCTTTCTTTTTTTTTTATATATATTACAATTTTTTTTATATTTGAAAATTTTATTGATAAACAGATAGCAATGAGACAGTTTCAAATCAAATCAGAAGTACAGTTTCAACAAATAACACACTGCATATATTCTTCTTAGTGGTTAATTGCTGTACAAGATGTGGACTTAAGATCCTATTTACAAACACCATTAGAACAAATCATTCTATTCATTAAGAGAATGTAACTATATATCTATCCTAACCACTTTGAATACACAGATACAAAATGGACATTCATCTGTATACCCTATTTTTCTAAGTTCCGTTAATGAATATTATAGGTGTGTAAACTCAGCAAAATATTCTAAAAGAGTCCAGTAGACCATAATAGCATTGGGTCTTCTGTGTAACTGGCAATGTCAGAAATTATTGACCTGAGTCCCCCACAGCTCAACATAACAGCATGGCTTTACTTCCTATATTTCGTCTTCATACTTTTCTACTGGATGGTTAAGACCAAGGTAAAGCAGGACCTGTGCAACAAGAGTTGTAGCTTTTTGGTCTGAGAAGGTCAGTAAAATCCCCTCAGGATTTATCCTGAGATCCTGTACCTCAGATTGTAGAACCTTTGTCAGTGCAGCCATGTGGATGAGTCACGGCCATTGCTTGGCCAATGTGCTCTCTGTGAAAGCCTGAGAGAGTGTTTTCTCCCCATGTGACTCTCCTTAGGCACACTCTACATCATCGATCACTTTCCTCTTTGGCCCCATAATCTTCTTGATCAGAAAATTTGGGACACTACCGAGGTACATGACGTTACAGTACAAGTTCTCATATGTCCTGAGTCTTAATTGACCTTAGAAGACTAAGGCCAAAATGTTGGCTTTCCTTGTAGCCCTCCTTTTTCTCTAATTTTGGTCTGCAAACTTAGGTTGTTAACCATCCAGAAGACAAGCTTATTGTTATTATCGAACAATTTAGGCTATTAAGCTTAACCTCACTAGCTCACTGCATTTCAAACATCTTAGGCATAATAAGGAGCAGGTATTTTTCATCAAGTATTGATATGTTGAACTTTAAGTCCCTGCATAATATGATAAAAAACATTTAAAAATTACATTATATTTTAAAAATAGGATAAAGAATTATATACTTCTTGTAGTATTTTTACACAATGGAGTATTATTCAGCTATTAAGAATGATAAGCTGCAAGCCTTTATATTGAAGTGGATGCCACTTGAACATATACTCATAAGTGAAATAAACCAGACACACATGTGTAAATATCATATAGTCTCCCTAGTATAAGAACTTCAAAGAAGAAATACAAATAGAAAGATATAATACAAGTAAAAGGAAAGCAGGATCTCAAGGACTAACTAATCAAGAGAGGGAAAGGAGAAGAGCTAGGAAACATGACAATGTCAAGCCGTACAGTTATATGTAAAAGATGAGCAAGGCAATGATCCTGAGAATCTTCAGAAGATTTTTTAATCTAGCAGTTAATTGGAAAGATTCTCACCCTGACTAACTATATATACTGATACCTGTGAACTAAGCTACTGCACTGCAGGTGGTAATTTGTAACAGTAGTTTTTGGAGTGCCTGTCATTCTGGTAGTCTGAATATGGGCGGCTTGTCATGACATGCCATTTACTGCTATGATATCTCTCAGGTAGGTGGATGTTCAAGAAGAAGTGGGTGGTGAATGAAATCAAGAGACAGGAAAAGGAATATTGTGGGAGGGTCCTGCTTCAAGGTTGTATATGGTGAGATTTTTGGACTTATATGCAAACATGTGGGTGGCTTTTCTGCAAACCCTAAAGGCCAAAGAGAACTGAAGCGCAGCCCTGGGCATCCATCCCCTTTGGGCCAAGCACTCCGCCCCTGTCGGGAGCATCCTGTTGTCAAGGTTGTCCCAGAAAGCCTGCACTGGCAGGGGGAGCTCCTGTTCATCCACAGGCAAGGTCCTGAACGCCCCTGGGGTAGGCGGCAGCCCCCTGGCTGTGGATCTGTCCCCCAGGCTCACGCTCACAGGCCAGCAGGTTTCACCAGGCAGTGACCTCCCTGACTCCATGGTCTCCCTCCTCTGCCCTCCTTGGATGCCCCTTTCTTATCTCATGGTGGGGCATGTGGCCCTAAATGTGGGCACAGAAGTTCGCTGCAGAGTGAGTAGAAACAGGCAGAGAAGGTGCTAAAAGAGAGATGTACAGGAAAGAGAGATGCTCAGCCTAGAGGGGCAGCCAGGGAGGAGGCTGGTTTAACCACCCCGCGCTACCACAGAAAGAACCAGAGTAGTCTGAGTTTGCTGCAGTTCCGCCCACCCCTCAGTGAAATCCTACACTAACCCCAGGCCTCCCTAGACTTTGCTACTTCCTAAGGAATTCTGTGGAATTCAGCAGCCAGAAACTAAATTGCCGACATTTACACTCCCTGTTTTGCCTACATTTCTGCCTTTGCTCTCAACAAAAGAACCGGAGTGCCAGGAATGTCGTGCAGGTGGCACTGAAGCCCAGCGAGTTCATCAGATTCCCCGGGCTGTGTCTCACCCACATTTAGAGCATCTCACCGGAAGTGTGGACCACCTGAGCCAACTAACAGCTCTTCCCGGCTCTGCGAAACGCAGAGCCACCTCAAACACAAGGCGGCTGAGCACTGCAGGAGGAAAGGAGCCAGGCTGCACACGGGTGTCAAAAGACCCCGCCTCACTTGCTTTGTCCCCGTCGCACGATGGGATCCCGTGTCCTCACTCTGCTCATGGTGGAAAGCAGGGAGAAAGAAGTGCCTCCGTAAACCAAGTCGATGCATAAGGCCCTCTTCTCTTCCTCTGAACTCCTTGAAATCAAATAAGTATCTCGCCTCCTACCCCACAAAAGGTGTCTCATAGAACATGCTTTCTGCTCACAGCCCCTGTGGCTCCCCAGGACCGTGCTCCTTTGAGGAACAGTGTGTACATGCGTGACATTCTTCCACCACACGTCACCTCCACCACCATCCTCACCGTCTCCCTCCAGCATAGATGACTGCATCTTTGTGTCCAAATACCTAAGTGTGTTCCAGTGTCAACATCTCCCTGTTGTCCTCTGAACATCACACCTTGTCTTAGTCCACCTGGACTGCTGTCTGAAAGCACCGTAGACTGAGTGGCTCATAAACAGCACAAATGTATTCTTCACCGTTCTGGAAGTTACGAAGACCAAGGTCAAGGCAGCGGCAGATTTGGCATCAGTTGAGGGCACCGTGGTTCACAGGTGGGCCTGCTCGTGAGTCCTCCCCTGGTGGGAAGGATGAACAAGCTCCTTTGGTCCCATTCCTGAAGGCTGTGTCCCCTGCGACCTAAGCACCTCCCCAAAGGTCCTGTCTTTTAACACTGTCACCTCAGGGCACAGGATTTCAGTATCTGAGAGAGCCGTGAACACTTAGACCACAGCACACTCCCTCCAGCTTGCTCCCCACCAGTTCCCTGCCCTTAATGACTGGGACCCTTCAAAGTGGCTTCTACTCATGCTGACGCAACTCACCTCACTTGGCTTGCCACAGCGGCACGCGGGGTCACCATCAGCCTCTGCACTGTCATGTCCAGAGCTGTCTTGAAAACTTCCCATGGCAATAAACACACATGACCTCTGCCTTGTTCCTAAAATACACTCCTCTCTGTCCTTTTATGAAAGCCTCCTCTTTTAGCCCCATTTTATCCCTGATACTCCCTCAACCTTCTTCCCTCCAATCCATTTTCCTGTGTCCAGCTCAAAATCTTACAGTGGTCTCCAAGAACTCTGTCAACTTCTGCAGCCTCAAAACTGCTCCACCCGCCTCATCATTCACTATGTTCCTGTCATGCCTGGGCTCTTTTCGGCTCCCACAGGTCCTGATCTTGCCTCCAGGGCCTGGGCACACCCTGTTCCCTCTGTCTGGAATGTTTTTCCCTCCCCTGCCCAAATGCATCACCTCGATAAACCCTGCTTTAATGCTCAAAGTTCACTTCCTGGAAGAGGCCTTCCCCAGCTATGGGTTCTGCAACTGGGGATTCAAACAACCGGGGATCAAAACTATCCGGGGTGAAAAACTGTATGTACCCTTAAACCATCGAGCTTTCCCTGCTTCAGGACATGGGGAGTTCATACTGGTTCTGTCCTCTGAGCCAGAGTTCTCTCATTTGTAAAATAGAAATAACAATCATACACAACTAGCACTAGTAGAATTGTTTTGAGGGTTGAACAAGGGAAAAATAGGAAACACTCTTTACACACTATAAAATGTTAGATGAACAAAGTTATTCATGGGATGCTGGTGCTAGATTTAATTTTTAGAGGCTGTTTCATCATTAATTCTCTTTAAAAAGGAATAGGCCAATTCATTGTTTAAGTACTGCAAAGATGAGGAGCGGCCACCTGGATCTGGTTCACATCTACTTTTCCAATTTTCTTTGAAAAACACATTGCACATTCTGAGGGGGAGGAATCAGAGCAGAAGTCTATTTTTTTTTTAATGAAAGTTCACATTTTTTTTAATAGTGCATGTTTGGGAATATATTCATCCTGGGAAGTTGGTACATGAACACATTACATCTTAATCCTTTTTACTCCTCCTAAGATCTATTTTTGAAAAGGAGTATCTTTCGGATGCAAGGGTTAGATTGTGGAGACTATCATGCTGGAATGTAAATTCACCTGTGTTTTAACTTTAGTTGATAAATGCAAAAATCAGAGCCATCAAAAGTTGAATGAACAAATCTTCTAAACAAAAGGATTCCTTTGTTATGGTTAGACCAAGAAGATATCTACCTCCGAAGTGCAGTCTCCCTGGGCAAGGCGATAAGGCCTGTTTCTTTGCAGGAGTCTTTTGAAATTTTAAACGTCCTAAATCCTAAAAGATAGCTGCAGAAATATACATTGTCCTCTCTTGGAGAAGAGTTTAGATAAAAAATTGATTTAAAGACTGTACAAGGATGAATTTTTTTAGCTCAGCCACTGATAATCCAAGCCAGTTCCACTTGAGGAAATCATCCACACCTTTTCCAAGTTTGTCTCTGTCCCCTTGGCCTAAAGGCCTAGCAGATGGTGCCTGTCTCAACCCAAGAGGGTGTGCATGTTGTGGGGGGGTGTCAGGAGCCAGACTCTGATTTCTAATCTTACATAAAGGGAATCAGCTATTTCTTTAAAACAATAAATAAATAAACTATATTCTATACATATTACCATGCCTTATAGTATGCTTCTTCTAAAAAAAAAAAAAGTACTTATTTAGATGTGGTTTTCCAAAACTAATTTGCTAAGGTAGAAAGATTATCCTTCAACATTATATGCTTAGTGAATTATGCTAAAAAATGCTCTCGCAAACTTGGTGAAGTAATCAAACTGACCATTATGATGCATTTTTTTTTCCTGAAAATTTTTCAGCTTACAAAACCATGGGTATGGATTTAAGCCCTCCCAATTCTCCACGTATCATCCTGATGTCTAAAACATATTTTGTAACTGTCAAATATGTGATAAAACTGTCAGAAGTCTACAGAGGCAGCTGTGAAAATTGTGAAGCCAAAGTCAAAGTTCTATTTATTCCATGACAGTGTGAGTGTAGCAGACTTTATAGCATGATGGAAAGTAAAAACTCCACCCCAACATCCTTTTTTAAAAAATTTATGTTATAGGAATTTTTTCCAAGAGCTAAATATTTATTAACTTGTTCTGTTCCTATGATAAAATGCTACATGTATTTCTAAAAAATTTCATTAAACCATAATATACATTCATAATTCAATGAATCTTCATACACTGAACACACGTATATGACCAGCTCCAAGATTAAACAAGATGTAGAGTGCTCCTTAGGCCCCCTTCCAGAAACTTGCAGCAACTTCTAGAAACCCCAAGAATAGCCAACAGTCTAAATTGGTCTTGCCTGGTTTTGTACTTCACATAAAAGGAATCATACAGAACACTAATTTACATCTTGCTATTTTTCTCAATACCATGTCTTCTAACTTTATTAATATGTCTATAATCAAATGCTAATTTTTATGTCACTGTAATCTTTATTCAATCAGTCAACAAATACTTACAAAGCTCTTAATGTATGCCAGGAACAAATGAATCATTTCTACAGATAACATTTCAGTGTTCGTTTATTTATTTAAGAACCAGTAAATAAGACTTCAGTTTATGAACATGTCTTTCAAAGTTAATTGCTTGGCCAAACTGAATTTTAGCAATTCAAAAAGTAATCTAAAAATTGTTAGGCATGTTAAAGATAGAAGCAAGATTTTATTTTTCTTTAAATAGATACAACTTTCATTTATACTAATATCCTTACTGTCTGCTTAATACTCTCAATGTTTTCTCTTACAATATTTAGTGATCTGGACAATTTGTTTTAGGATTTATGAAACTGAGCCCTTCAGAGCAGTCAGTTCTTTGGATGAATTTGTTCCCAAAGAAGGTCACAGTGTGGTTTAAAGGACACATTAAACCTAGAAGTGAATCCCAGTTTTGCCACAAATTATCTATGTAAGTTTAAGCATGGTCCTTAACCTCTCTGCACTACTCTCTACATGTGTAAATAAGACAATAGACCCCATGGTTTCTGTAGCCTCTCTTATTTCAAACATTCTACTGTAATACTTTTTTCAAATAAGAACCCGCTAAAAACAAGAGAACCAGGCAGAAGGAAACACAGCTGCAGTGATGTAAAGAGTTGCAGTTGCTGCAAGGGGCTGAGACCCAGCTCCTGCACCAATTCACAGTGAGATGCTCACTCAAAACAGCATCTCCCATCTGTCCAGAAGTGAATGTTTGAAGAGAGCCCAGGAAGCTGAACACGTAGAACTACATTTTCCTTTAGACCAATACCCCTGGCACTAGAAGGTGTGTTAGTTGTCACCATGAAAAACTCCTGAGATAACGAAAAGGTGGAGAGGTGCATTTCATTCACGGTTTCTGAGGGTTCAGTCCATGGCGGTTGGCCTTGTTGCTCTGGTCCTCTCAGACGCGGTGCATCACAGCAGGAGTGTGTGAAGGAGAAAAGATGCCTGCATCACGTATAGACCCAGAAGCAAGAAAGAGAAGAGGAAGAGAGCAGTCCCCAGGGCATCTGCAAGGCCACATGGCCAATGACCTCGCTTCCCCCCACAAGGCCCCACCTTATAATGCTCCTGCCACTTCTCACCAGTGCTGCAGACAGCCAACACATGGGCCTTTGAGAGAGCATCTTGGGTCTAAACTATAACAGAAGGAAAGCTCTAGAATCTAAGTTTTGAAATTTATCCTTAATTTTAAACTTTTACTTAAGCTTTCAAGTGAAGAGCCGAGTCTAGTCACAGTGAAGCATTTTGTTGTGAATGTCACTTCCCAACTGGAGAGCAATAACCATAGTAGGACTCAAAATCTGGATCTATTTTCCTAAAGACAAAACCAGTCAGCTGTGCTGCCCTTTTCTTTTGTTCTGCTAAACTACTGATGAATGATTTCACCAAGTAAATGACAACAAAAATTAATACCCTAATACCTTAGCCCTTAGAATCTTAAATTTAACCATAAAGCTCAAAAAAATAGTACAGATAAACGTGGTGTACAGGTCAAGAATGAGACAGATGTTAGGCCCTAGGTTCCATCTCCAGCACTATCAAAAAAGTAAAAAAGCAAATTAAGGTGAGTGTCATCATTTCTTCTTCATCCTTTTGCCTATGTTCCCCAAGGTGGGAGAGTTGGGTTATTCTCCAAGCTTAATGCAATCATTAATAACAGAGGAGGACGGGGATGTAGCTCAGTAGCAACACTCAGGCTTTGCATGTGTGCGGCCCTGGGTTCAGTTCCCAGAATCTCAAAAAATAAAACTTAAAAATGAAATGAAGGCAAAGGTCTCAAGGATGTTGATAAATATACGAGTAGAGTGCCTGCTGAACCCCAGGCCTGTTTTCCATCTAGTGAGGTTTCAGCTCGTGGCTTAGGGTTATTAATATAGACGGAGGGGAGCAAAAACAAACAGAACCAGTAGATACGGGCTTTCTGTCATCGTTGCATGGGGAGTTGTGAATGTTTAAATCAACCCCCACTCCTATTTTTGGTTTATTTGAGGGAGAAATACATCAACACAGATTTTTTTACCTCTAAAAAGTAAGTCACTACTTACGTAAAACAAACACCCCAGAAAGGAAAGCTTCCCATCCCCGGCCTGCAGTGGGATTTGGGGAAGGGTGCTGACGCAACTCCAAGATTTCATTTGCCAAATAACAACTGAGCTCATCTGTAAGAAGTTGGTAAATCTGAAAAGGTAAACTACGAGACACGTTGTGTAATGACACCATGAGAGAAAAAAAAAGTCATTTCTGAGTTTGCTGTTCTTTCAACTCTTTGAATTCTTGTTTCAGTGGTTCTGTTGAGTCACAGCTGTGATCCATGTTGGCGTGAACCAAAAATAACATGACTAACTGTGAAAGGTTACAGGGTTTTGGCCGGCTCTTTATGGTCACACAGCAGTACCTTTCTGTGGAGTGGAAATGTAACATTTAGCTTGCAAGGGAAATCTTTCTCAAGCAGATTCTTATTCAAAGTTGTCCTAGCTTTGCCCAAAGTGGCATTTGAGCTCTGCTGAAAGCTGGAGGGGCAGATGCTAAGGTATAAAAGATACAGAAGAGAAAGAGCATGCTTATCTTAGACAGGCGTCTGAGCATCCCTCCAGGACGGGACCACTAATGGAGAAACTGGAGCATGTTACTCAAGCAATATAAAATGAGTGCTACATCTGACTTCCATTAGAAAACATAAACCCTTTTCAGAATCTTTTCCCCTTCGTACCCCTCCTTCCCCCAAAATGGGACTACAGACTGCTTCACTTTTTCCAATCATACAGTGATATTTGGAAAGTTCCACTTGCTTCCATTAAGAAAAATACAGAGAAGGAAAAATACATACTAGTCATCTATCATTTGGTATGTGAGGCTTGGTTAGTGATGGGGTTCTTCTCTATCCCCTGGCAAAAAAAAAAAAACAAAACAAAACAAAAAAAAGCCCTAAAACAAAAAATCCTGTGTGTTACATAAATGATTTAGGTATAGAGTGATAAGTCTATTTTGGCCTAAAGAACTGACTTTTACATTCAAGGAATAGTTGATTTTGTCATTTACCAGCAGTGGTGTGTTTTGCCCTGATCTTCCTTTCATTCTCTTTTGTCATTTAATTGTTTTGTCATTTATTCATTGAATTTGGCTACTTGTCTAGGCACTCAGTAGACAGTAGCGAGTAGCATAAAGATCCCTGCCCAGGAAGCAGGAAATTGGGTAAGAAACACTGATACAAGTCAAAGAATCATAAAATAAGTTTCATTCGTGTTAGCGTCCACCTTCAAATCGAAACATGGTATTTGTCCATGCCTGGCTTATTACACTTACCTGTCCTCCCACTCTCATTCTGTTGTCACATGACAGAATTTTGTTACTCTTTATGGCTGACTAAGGCTCCACTGGTTACATATACACATTTTCTTTACCCACCAGTCTATTGATGGGCTCCTTGGCTGATTCGTTATCTTGGCTATTATAAAGAAATGCTAACTTCCCCAATTTTTTTTTTTTGCTTGATGAATCTGAAAAATCTTCACAGAAATTTGGTTTAACTCAGCAGCCTGCTCCTGAACTCTGAGGTAGCTTGCCTTCTTTTGAGCTACACGATCTTTCTTCTGGGCAAGGGACATTTTGGGAGGGTTCCACCTCTTCTTTTTAACTTCTCTCTTTGGCTTCTTTTCATAGACTGGATTCTCTCGTATAGCAGCATGAGCTTTCTTATCCATCTCCTCCATCATGTCTGGAGTCACATTGTTCTTTATGTACTGGGAGAACTGTTTCTTGTAAGCATCTTCATCTTCTTCCATTAAGTAACGCATGTAGTCTGCGACATTCTGACCCAAGATGTGCTTCCGATGTACTTCTGCATTGAACTCCTTGCTTTCAGAATCACAACCAGGGAATCGTTTGGTACTGTGAGGGTTAGACAGGCCTCCATCCACGGCACCCTTTAGGGCTCCAAAAACCTTACTGCCAGTTGTAGTTCTGGCAAGGCCTGCAGCCAAGTAGCAGGTGAAGGCACCAGGCTTGCCATCAATGCTTTCCACATTGTGTTCATCTCCGGTCACCTCCACCTGGCCTTCATAGATCGTATCCAGGCCAAACCTATTGAGAAGCCTGCGGGCCAGCAGCAGGCCAGCACAATATGCTGCAGCATAATTTGTTAGGCCAACTTTCATACCATATTTTAGTAGTTCATGGACATAAGCAATCTGACAAATGATATCTCTGTTAATTACATGAACTATCATCCTGTATTTAGGTGTGCTATACTTATTTTTGTCCTGGATTACCAAGCATTTCCTAGAATAGTAATCAGTTTTGCCCTCTTATTGTCGTTTAAACATCATTTGGTATCTCTTAAAGTAGGCCTTATTCTTGACAACTTTAACAAAACTCATCCTGTGTAATGTAGACCCGCATCCACGGGCCCTACACAGACCTACAGGCCCAGCAGCATCACAGGGAGATAAAGCTAATTTCCCCAATCTAATCATTACATGTTGTATATGTATATAGAATTAGCACACTATAGCCCATAAACAAATACAATTATTGCAAGTCAATTAAATTTTTTTCAAATAAACTGGGACAAGTATTCCAGAGTGTTAGAATATATAAAGGTTAAGAACAATGTCTCTGAGTCATTGGGCAGAGCTCTTTGGGAGTAAAGAGGGAAGAAGGGGAATGGGGGTGCTGACACAATGGCATCTGAGCCCCAAAGGTGAGCAGAGGCCAGGGAGGTGGGGAGGAATGCCATTGAGAAGCAGCTAGGACAGAGACCTGCTGGGACCAGTAGTCACTGTTCAACGTGTTGGCCTTTCTTGGAGAAAATAAAAAAGACATTAAAAGTGTTTTAGGTAGTGAAGATTGAGCATATATAAATAAATAAACCAGCAACACATTCCAGGGGACTCAAAAATGAATTATTGCCTAAATTATTCATTGCTGCACCAGTATCCCTAGCAACACACATTAAGAATAAACTTAATAAACCTGGCCCATGCCTATTTCCTTGCGAAGGCAGTGATTCTTCTCTTTGCAGCCATAGAAAGTTGACCCTTTTGGGCCACCTTCACCATCAGTCATGCCAGCATGGGCCAGGCCTGACCCTCTGTTTCCAAAGCACCAAGGGCAGGTCCAAGGCCCACAATAGCCAATGAACCTGACGATCCCTGGGCAACTATGAACGAAATCCCTGCAGTAAAAGGCAAAGATGGGAGGCAGAGTAGTAAGTGTCTGCAGGATGCCAGAGTGTCCGCTGCTGTCAGTCCACCCAAAGGCACTTCTTATTTGTCTTGGGTGAAAAAGCCTTCCAATGTTCCAAAGTCAGAGCATGGGGTACTCGTGGCAGATGTCAAAGCTCTTTTGTTTCTAAGTGGAATGGCCCTGGAATCAGCCCATTTCAGGTCCTATTGTCCAGATAATCATCCCTACCTCTTTTTCCTTCAAGTACCTTTCCTCTTTCTTGCCCAACTCCTACCAGTTTGAACCACCCCAGATTCATGGCCACAAGATATCCTGCCATTTGGAGAAAATCTACAAAGTTTTTACAAGAAAAAGTGCTTCTGAAGAGCTCTGGAATGCTTTCAAGAATAAGAAATGGGGGGCCAGGGAGACAGCTCAGTGGAGTAAGTGCTCACAGAAGAAGGAGGAGGAAGAGGAGGAGAAGGAGAAGGAAAGGAAGAGGAAGAGG
>NW_004524599.1:11220776-11222963 GCF_000260255.1 Octodon degus
AGAAGAAGAAGAAGAAGAAGAAGAAGAAGAAGAAGAAGAAGAAGAAGAAGAAGAAGAAGAAGAAGAAGAAGAAGAAGAAAAGAGGAGGAGGAGGAGGAGGAGCAGGAGGAGGAAGAGGAAGAAATAATAATAGTAGGCAAGAGCCCCTAGCTTTCCAATCCTGCCACACGAAGTCAGTTCCTACACAGGAGCCCACTGTGGCTGAGAAAAAGCTCACAAAAGCCCACAGAACCATGCATGCTGGGAACACCAAGAAGAGAATACTTAACTGTGGTGACTACACTTGGGATAGCACCATGACCATTACTACAAGTGTTGCTTTGAAAAACTGCTCTTGCGCATGCCGCCTTTGGGCTGCCCAGGGGTCAAATCTGTAATTGACTTGGAAGTTAGCTCATGCCACATGTTACGTGGCCTCAACAGAGCCAGGTCTGAGACCCAGGCAACCGCTTTGCCTGATAGTAGACTGCTATAATCAGGGGTGCATCTTTAGGTCTCCAGTGGAACTTAGGCCTGCTTACCTTAGTGGTACCTTTCTATATTTTTTTTTAAAAAAATGCCTTGACCAAATTGTCCCCTGATAGTCACAGTAAATGCCCGAGTCCCTTATAGAAAATGGTATACTATTCACCACCTCTACACATCCTCCTGTACACTTTAAATCATCTCTAGATGACTTCTACCTAATACAGTGTGAATGCTGTAATTTGTCGTTTAGGGAATAATGACAAGACAGAAAGTCTTACATGTCCAGGACAGATGCAATTTTTTCCTAAACATTTCCAATTCATTATTGATTGAATCTACTGGTGCTGATATGGGGTGGGGGGTGGTAGTATATGTAAAGTATATTTTATAACTGCATGGCTGTAAGGGCAAACAGTACTATATGTTAATGTAAATTCTTTGACTAAGAACTTAGTTTTCTTTCCTAAGATTTTGAAAGAAATGAAACCATGTGTGTAGAGCCCTAAAAGTGTGGAGCCCTTTGCCCTGTACCCTGCAAAGTACCGTGAGGCTAAGCTGGCCCTGACTACCACAGTGTTGCCTCATGTGCACACAGTGATCCTTCTTGTGGTCAGCACATGCGTGGCCCTGGCCACTGGGACATCATACACACCACTGACGTCGCTGTCATGCCTCCCAGTTATTCCAAGGGTTCTCAGAGCACAGATGCGAGTTTGGGCAGCTTTCCCTCCTTATCCCTCAGCAAGTGCCTCGCCCTTCATAAGGACTCCTAAGTATTTCTAAGAAGGTGCCAGCCACCTGCTTAGAGTGCCAGCCATACTACTGAGGTGACCCTGGGCCCCAAGCTCAGCCGCCTCGTGTGTGTGTGTGTGTGTGTGTGTGTGTGTGTGTGTGTGTGTGTGTGGCTAGGGAGAGAGATAAAGTCCTCCAGAACTGGACTTAGACTACGTGGTGAGAGCTGGGCTGCGAGGCTCCGTTGCCGAATCTCCTGGCTGCCCCAAGCCTCCATTACCCACCTTTAAACAAAACATTGTGGGATTGTGATAGACACCAAAGAAGACATTTCATACCCACAGCTTAGTGCGGAGCCTGATGCATAATAAGAAATTAGTGCATGTTAGGCGTTATTTCAATTTAGCTTGGATCTTTTTATTCTCAGTGTAATTAATGGGTCATTATGAAACTAGTGAGATGATAAGAACTGATGTACGTTTTCGTGATGAAGTAAAAGTATTAAAACACCAAAAGGCAATAAAAGGCCTCAATGTGTATCCCAGCTGTAAAACTCAGCAGACAGGCACTAGCGCTTAGATCTTGATCTTGGATCCCCAAAAGGCCTGGGTTACTATCTTCAGCCTGTGGCATCAGTGAGAGGTGTGAAACCTTCAGGTCATGGGGGTGTGTCCCTGAAGGGGACAGTGCACTCCTAGCCCCACCTCTTCCTTTTCCTCTCCACACACTTCCATCAGGATGCCATGCCAGACTGCCCCAACACAAAATGGTCAAGCAATGCTAAACTGAAATTGAAACCATGAGCCAAATAAACTTTTCCCTTTTTAAGACGATTATTTCACCGTAGTGGCATAAAACTACCTCATACAAGTGGAGACCTCAAACAGAATATTCGCTTTATTGAGCATCACTTTATTCATCCACAGAATACGCATGCGCCTGCCTTGGGGTGTGGCTGCAGGAATGAAGCAGTACCTAGTTCGAGAG
>NW_004524599.1:11223063-11227589 GCF_000260255.1 Octodon degus
AGAGAGGGGAGGGGGAGGGAGGGGGGAGGGGGAGGGGAGGGGAGGTTAGGCTCACAAAATCTACATCACTATAAAACATTAGCATACAGTTGTTACTGCTGCCTCTGAGCATGCTAACCCATAAATCCTCAGTGTGGGCATCACCATGAGCCCCCCCTTCTCTGTCCTCCCTCAGCCTCCTAGCTTCTTCTCTCAGTCCTCTAAGTCTTAGTTTTGCCTCCATAATGAGGTCTACGGGAACCTCAGTCCCTCCTGCTCTGGCTCACCTGAGCACCTTCCACTGCATTCGCGCTGCCTGCCTGTTCACCCTTTGCTGACCTTAACCCTGCAGTCCTTCTGGGGTCTCTCAAAGTCCTGTGGGAGGTTTGTGGTCACTGGGCGTGAGGTCCCTGTGAAATCTCCCATCTCTCAAACTGACCAGCCCTAGTGTGCATTAAATGAGCCGGCCTAACAGACCTCAGGCGCTCTGTACTGGCTCGATCCCCCATAGGGATCACAATAGATTCCCTGCCCATTGCAAGGCTACCTGAGGAGGAAGTTGCAACACCAAAAAGAACTCTGATAGATTGAGCCCTAAGATAGGCATCGCTCAGCCCTCGCCTTGCTGGGAAGGCCAATTTCGAGCCCCTGAGAATCATCTCCGACTCAGCTTTCAGCACTCAGCCCCAGCCACCCCAACTAGTGACTCCCCTCCTGGTGGAAAAGGTGGGGCTGCCGAAAGCATGTGGGCAGGGCACCTGAGCCCAGACCCCTGGAAATGTGCTGTCTTGGAGAAGAGACTGGACCAGCTCATGCGAGCTACTAGAGGTCGGGGCGACGCCTGGCCAAAGACGCCCCCACCCACCACATCCCAGTTCTATGAGCCACCCCGAAGGACAACCACTTTCCATAACTCAAAGTCCCCTTCTTGTGCTGATTTAGCCTCCTTTCTCACCCCACGCCTCAAGTGGGTGGGTCTAGCAACCCAATCTGTCACCTCAGGGTAGACACCACACTAGCAATGACCGAACAGTTTCTCCTGGGAATGAACAATTAGAAATCAGAGAATACTGGTCAGTAGAGAAAAGAGGGAAGGAAAGGGGGTTAGGGGAAAAAAAGGAAGGAGAGGGAAGAGAGTGGTGGTCCTGACTCCTGATGGTTCTCTGGTTCTTGCTTCTGGTCCCTCCCCTGGTGCCCTGTAGCCCCCTGTCCTCGAGTTTCATGGAACAAGTCTGTATTTGTGGAATAAATTCTCATCCTTTATTTAAGAGTGATTTCCAGGGCTTGCAACTATTGTTCTGTTTACACTGAGTCACTCCTTTGCAAGCATTTCCCTTTTCCTGGCTGCCGCCTTGATTTTCATTCTGCTGGCCACATGTCCCCAGTGCCATCCACGTGCTCTGGAGGACAGTGATCTCAGAGCAGCACAGGGGACTCGGGTTAAGTTCATGAGCATAATCTGATCCCCTGACCACCGCTGAAGGCTCAGAATGGGCTCATCAGCTGTCTAAACCAATTAGATGTGCAGGGAAGTTTGATGGGTCTTCTGGAAGCTTCCAGAATGACCACTTCACTTCTCGGGTGCTGACGAAGAAGCCTTGTTGACAGCCATATTATAACCACAAATGCGGCCGGGGAGATAACTCAGCAGCACAAGCATTTCCCTGGCAAGCGCAAGGTCCCAAGTTTGATCCCCAGTACCGCAAAAAAAAAAAAAAAAAAATTATAACCACAAACAGATGAAACCATAGAAAGCTCAGTCAATAGGAAAGAGGCCTTATAATTAAACTGCCAAAGCAAACCATTCCTGAAGTCCACCCTCCCTCATAAGAGCCAACAAATCCCTTTAACTAAACATCTTAGCTGAAGTTCCCAAGACACCAATATGCGTGCATCCAACCAAAATAATCCCAACCCACCTCCAAACATTTTGAGAAAATGAAAAGTGATACAGGGAAGGGCTGCCTGACTGGAAAAGTGGAGGCTTCTAAGATAATAGAATAATATCTGTGGAACTGAAGGCAGGCCGCATTCCTTCAAGGACTGCAAAGGACCGGGCTTCCAGCAGTACCATTCAGGGATTCAGCTGTGGTCTCTGAGCACCAGCTTTTATTTTGAGTTCCAGGGACAAACTTCCTACTCATATAATGTGAACTGTGTTACATTCTCCTCTTAGAAACTATGACAGTAACAGAAACAAATCGTATCTTTTGCATTAAGACTCTCACTTGAGGCAAGAAACTTGGAGTTAGAAGTCCAACAATGAAAGGTGAGGGGAGAGGAAACGAGAGGACATAATTAAAGAATGTTCTGGCTGAGCTCGTTTTCACAACAGGCAGTCCTTCCATCATTTCTGAATTGTAATAACCAAGGAATCCATGGCCCGACTGGCCACACCCAGCTGGGGGACATCCTTCAGCTGTGTGGTTGCGGTCAGATCTAACAATGAAAGGAGCAGCTATGTGGCTTTTTCGGAAAGGTATAGGGTGTCATGTTGGCGTTAGGCTTTGACTTTGTTGGAAGACACACAGAACTCTTACAAGTCAGTATTTATTACTGATACTCTTTTTGCAAGACTTTTTTTTTTTAATTGTAAAAGATTGCTCTGTTTTTCCCTTTTGTGGCTTGGTTACTAGGAAGAACATAAAGCCTGCCCCAACCATGAAACTCATCACTGATACTCCAGGTTCTTTCAGTGGAAAGAATAACAAAAAACTCAGAACAATTGACTTCCACCACAAAAAGCACAGACCAGATTGTGTGTGCACACACACACACAAATTCATAAAAAAGATTTTTGAACCAATAATGCAGGAGTCAAGCCGCGACCAGACCTGCCATATGGATTTACTTTTACTGGAGATTTTCAAATATTCAGCTTTAGAGTGAGCTCCGGTACCATATTTTTTGAGAAGTCTCTTTTCTCCACAGCTTTAAATATCACTGAGCAAGAGTCAAGCATGATCTCCAAAGAACAAAGCAGGAAAAGTTCATAGATCATCATTTGGTTAAGTACCAAGGGTGTATCGTATGACAGGATCAGAACATCAGGCCAAGTTTAAGATGGATGTCTACCCATGCAAGGGAAAAAATGCTGCATAGAAAATATAGATCATAAAGAACCAGTATGATGTGCTTGTACATTTCTCAAATGCCTTTAGATTAGCCTTTAAAGAAAAAAGATAGTTTGGTTAGCTTTTAAAAAAAAATAAAGTATTTCAAACACAAAGTATCTTACAATTCTCTGGACTTGCAGACTCCAGATATGAGACTAGAAAAAATTAGGGTGATTGTCCAGCCTGGCCTCCTCATTGTGACTTGGCTTATCCATACTTAATTATATGTAAAACTAATTTAAAACATAATGTACTCAGAGTATTCAAAGCTTCATGGCCCTATTTTGCAATGTTGGAAAACAGGCATAACTTTAAGTGTTGGAAGTCAGATTGTGGAGAGGGGAGCAGAGAGGGATTCTGGTGATGTTGGAGCCCCCACCTGGCTAGGGATTAGTGAAGCTCGTGACAGTCGTGACAGCCCAAATTCCACATTTATGACCTGTGCATGTTTGTACGTATGTATTACATCAATTTACAAGAACTGTGCTGCAAAACAAGAACACAGATACTCAAACTTAAGTTAAAGAGCAGCGACATGAAATGTCGCTTGGTTTTCAACCCAATGTTTAACTCAGACAGAGCCTTTTATTCACCTTTTATCTTATGCGAGGTATCATTATTTTGGTGTCAACGTCTATGAATTAGAGCGCCATTATCAAGGTTCAGAACCCTCCAACGCCCCCCTAAAATTGCCTTGTGTCCTTTCAACCTCTCACTGCACAGTCAACCACTGATAGCCACCGATCTGTTCCTGTGGTTCTGTGTTTTCCAGAGTATCATACAAAAGCAATTGTACAACCTGTGGTCTTTTGAATTTGGCTTTTTTTCTCTCCACGTTCAATTTCAAGGGATATTCTTGAAATGGAGCCATGCTATTACATGAAGCAGTAATTTGTTCCCTTTATTCCTGAATGGTATCCCATTATTTGGATGTATGCTTTGTTCACGCTTTACTCAGTGAAGGATTTTTGGGTTGTTTCCAATTTGGAGTGATCATGAGTACCTGCGCTGTAAGTATCAGGGTGTAATTGCTACAGGAACAAAAGCTTCCTGGCTCTTGGGTCAGCGCCTAGAAATGGTGCACCCGGACTGTCTCGTAGCTGCATGTTTAGCTTCGTAGGAAGCTGCCGAGTGTTCTCCAGCATGGATTCACGTTTTGCATCCCCACCAGCCCCCAGCAGTTGCTCCGCTTCCTTGTTAGCACATAATATTAGCTGTCTTCAGCCGCCTTAACTAGACATTATTTAAATTCCGCTACAACTGTGTGGTTAAAATCAAGGAAGAGCCAGGTGTGGTGGCAGGTGCTTGGAAACCCAGCACTTGGGAGGCTGAGGCAGAAGCATCACTGGGAGTCTGAGGCCAGTCCAGGATACAAAGTGAGCTCAAGGCCAGCCTGAACAGCATACCTGTCTCAAAAAGAAGAATGTAAAA
>NW_004524599.1:11228381-11244880 GCF_000260255.1 Octodon degus
TTTTTTTTCTCCCCATGCCTTCAGGGCGGGTTTGGCTGGCTTGAGTTGTGGGGATCAAACCACAGCAGCCTGAGCCTGACTGCTTTGTTGAAGCAGCCACTTAAAGAACTGAGCTAAGGGGCAGGGCCCCCCCCATGCATTTTGTTATCATAAATAAATAAACTATCATTATCATTAGTTGTTAAGTGATTTATTTCTCCCCAATGAATTAAAATACTATTTCTATTACATAATAAGTTCCTATTTGTTCTTAGATTCATTTCTAGATTCATTATAATCCCTAATTAATCTATGAAATCAACGTTTTTGATTCATCACATTAGGCTTTTTAAAATATATTTTATTTTATTTATTTATATGTGTGTTTATTTCTTTATTTATTTGGTATAGGGTCTCACTACATTGCTCGGACCTGAAGTGATCCTCCTGTCTCAGCCTCCCCAAAACTGGGATTACAGGAATGCACCACCACATCCGGTTTTGGTGACTGGCACAGCGTGCCCAGGGTTTCTGGTCCAGCACAGCATGCAGTACCAGGAATCGAACCCAGGTCCTTGTGCTTGCCAGGCAGGTGCTTAGAGGGCTGAGCTATCTCCCCAGCTCCCATAACATTAGGCTTTTAAACTTGAAAGACTTTCAATTTTTATTTTGTTGTATAAATCAACATACACAGAGAAAGTACATAAGATATGTAAGAATATTTAAGCAAATAACTATAAAACAAGTATGTGGGTCAATACCAGCCAGGTTAAGACACAGAACTAACACATGTGTTTTTAAAGTATCTCCCACAAACCTCCTATTTAAAGCAGGTCTTCACCTGTTCTGACAGGCAGGCAGCTCCAGTGGCCATCGTTTAGTAAAACTTAGGGAGTAAATTGATAGTGGAGCTTAGAGATGGTTTTAGTAAATACAAAGTACATGGTTAATTTTGTTATTTTTATAAACAAACCAAGATTAAACTCCCTCATTATGCAAACAGAATACAAATTGTTGTTCTTTGTTAAGCAAAAAGATGTTTTCAGCAAATCAATCGTGCAAAGAATTTTAACCTTGAAAAAGAGATGCTTGGGCGTTGGAAGCCTCTGCGTCTGTGCACGGGCTGGGCCTGCCGTGTCGCCCCCTCGGCCACCAACGGCCGCAGGTGACGACTAAATTTAAATTTCAGCTCATTGAAAGGAAATCGAACTTAAAACTTAATTCTTTGGTTGTGCCAGCCACATTTCGCACACCGAAGAGCCACACGTAGCACACAGCCACCCCAGGGGACAAAGGGACATGGAGCCTTTCCATCACACAGAAAATTTTACTAGGCAGCACTCGTGCCCACAATTTGAGGTATCTTAGACCCCACCAATGTGAGTGCCTTTAAAACACACCATCTATATAGCGAATATCAGCATAGCGAAGAGAGATAAGCAATTATAGGAGAAATGAGGCAAGAACTCTGTTCTACAATTGGACACTAAATGTCGCAACCTTGTTTAGCCAAATGAATAAACAAAACATTCGATGAGTCATGGAATTCTCATTGGACAGAAGGAAGGCCACACTTTTATTCGGCAAGACACGCTGTCTTCTGGCAATAATATCTAGCAGTCAAATATTATGGTGACATCCCAGGCATCTATAGTCCCAGTACTCAGGAGGCTAAGGCAGCAGTCTTGCACAAACCCAGAAGTTCAAGACCACCCTGGGCAACATAGCAAGACCCCATCTCAAAAAAAGAAAAAAAAGTGGGAATTTATTCAAGACATAGGTTCCATATCCCTAATCCAATAATCCAAAATCTGAAATATTCCCAAATCCCAGATCAACCAGTCAGTACAGTCTGTGCAAGTGGTCTGAAATCTCCACAGCGCTGAAGTCTGAAACTCTTCTGGTCCCACACATTTCAGATAAGGACTCAACATGCATCAGTATGCCCCACGGGTGGCTACGCCACACAAGTGGCCTTGGCTCACCCTGAACATGCCTTAAGGTTAGCTCATCACTTTGTCCCATCAAAACCTTAGTAAAACTCACTTGGAAGTGGTATCGCTTCTCCTGGAGATTTTGTGAGGAGAGGAGGGAGGGGTTGTATCACATAGCGTGTGGCAAAACCTCGTCCAGCTGCACGTTATGCCTTGGTCCCACCCCCAGGATCCTCTCCAGTCTCCCTGCAAGCAGGTTTCCTCTTCCTCTCACCCTCCCATCTCCCCTCTTCTCTCTCAGGGCGCCCAACACAACCTTTCTGCTGATTTCCCACAGCCTTTCAGGTTGGTCATGAGAGAAACATTCATGAACCATTTCCAAGGATGCCTTCCCCTGCAATTCCTCACAACCTCCACAGCTCCCCACCAGCCCAGCAATTCCACTCTTCCCTCTCTGCACGCCCTACTAAATGGGGCTAAAACTCAGAGTTCTTTGAAAAGTTAACTTAATTTGATCGAGCTCATTTTGCTTTCTGCTAAGCTTTCTGGAGGTTGAAGCAAACAAACAATCACCCAATAGACGCACAATGCTAAGTTCTCCTCTGGCAGAGGGCACTATCCGTGTTTTCTGGGGAGGACACTTTTTTTTCTAGCTCCACAATTGAGGACATCTGGATCTTAAAGGAAACGACACATCCCATTACAGAGACCATACACTAACAGGTCCTGGCTCCAGCATTCGTCCATCTGAACAGTTCCACCAGCCTCTCTGCCTCCCTTGCCACCCACAGCTCTGGAGAGGTCAAGGAGGCAAGAGTTCATTTCAGTAGCACTACTCCTGGCCCTTTCTTAAGAGTCCGGGTGGCCAGTATTAGTCACTGTAATGAATTCCCCCAGAGTAACAGCCCTCTGGGGACATGACAGGCAGAAGAAGGAACATAAAAGTACAGTCCCCATACTTCCCAACCTTCTTGGCTGCTGGAAGTTCAATAGAAGAAGCCTCTTCAGACACTGCAGTACAGACTTGTAGAACCGGGAAAGTGCAAGGAGCTCGCAAAACAGCTGGCTGCTCTGTGGATAGCTGACGTCACCGGCATCAGAGAAGTGAGGTGGCCTTCCCACATGGTTGGCAATTTAGAGGCAGAGCCAGAATAAGAACTCAAGGTTCCCCATAGCTCCCGGGAATTAAATCAGAGGTCATCGAACATCCTGGTCCATACTGTGCTATTAATTTTTTCAACTGCTTGCTAAAATCTTGAATTGAGAAAATTTTATTTCTGGTTTTTTTTTTTTTTTTTTTTTTTTTTTTAATGGGAAGACCCAGACACATAGGATAATGGCTCCCCGCCATTGCCACACCTTCCCTACACATCTGCCTGCTGGCTGTGCCCTTTCCTCCTCACCTGGGAGCTGATATGCTTCTGTCTTCACTGGTGAGACAGGAAACTGCCCATGCCTTATAACTAGGTCTTATCTATCAGTTTTTGTAACTCCAGTACCTATGCCTGCCATATGACTGGCTCTTCCTACGGGGGGATTCTCAAATGTATGTTGAATGTATGTCTCAGTCCATTGAATGTTGCTGTAACAGAATGCCACAGACTGAGCACTTTATAAACAGTAGAAGTTTATTCAGCTCAGAGTTCTGGAGGCTGGGAGTCCAACGCCAAGGTGCCAGCATCTATCTGCTAAGGGCAGAAAACGGCAAGAGAGGGCAGCCCTGGGCTAGCGCAGTCTCTTCCTTCTCTTATAAAGCCCCTGCTGCCATCCTGGGGCTCCACCCTCAGAACCTCACTTAACCTCAACTTCTCCCCCAGGGCTCCACCTCCAAGTGCTATCCATGGGTGAGTCTGGAGACACAGTTCCAAGGCTTGAGCAATGGCGGGCTGACACTGTGCTACAGGAGGTCGCGGGAAGGGACACAGCCTCCCCTTAGCTCCCTGGTGTCCTCTGTATCCTGAGTGGCATGCCAGCCTGGTGACATCAGCAGCATCGTGGAGGCCACCTGGGAGTCCTGCACTGCACGGCCCCCGAGGGCCTCGGCTCCAGCCACGGCCGTGGCCACCCTGGTACTCCTCAGGGTACAGGTGGCCAGCGTCTCTTTTCTCTGCCTTCCCAGAGCCCCACCCTGTCTGTCACTGCCCTGCCTTCCCTGTGCCAGTCTCTGAGCAGCAGGGACAGGCCTCCCGCTCCCCAGCACACTCCTGTCCCCTGGCTCATCAGCTAACTGCACTGATTTCTTCGGCTGGCCCAGCCTCCACCCACCACATCATGGACTCTGCGGACATCCTTCAGAGGCAGAGAGTACTGTGACTTGGTAATTCCGGAGCACTTTTCATGAACATTTTTAAGATCCAACATGTATAATTAGGCAACTTTCAGCAAATACCCAAGTTTCAGATTTTCACTCTTCTTTTTAGAGAGCGAGACAAAGACATAGACAGAGACACAGAGAGAGACTGTGTGTGTCCTACAATATAAGGTAACATTTTAAAACTCCTGGTGTGACCTTTCTAGAAGAATAGAGATTCTATACCCTGAGCTCTCCACCCTCTGCAGAGGCATCACATTCAAGCCTGCTGAAGACTTAGAAAGTCTGCGTTGGGGGCAAGCTATCAGCCACGGGACTTAACATGCGATTGGACTGTGCTCTGAGCACTGTATTTGCAAATAAGTAAAATAATACAAGTGGGAAATTGTTCAGAGTTGAAAATTTCAAAATCCAAATTTCATTAAAAATAAATTGCAAACAAAGCTGAATTGTCATCGACGGCCACGCCTGCCTGGAAACATCTGCTGCGCATGAGGGGCAAGACAGCCAAGCACCTAAAGCCGGGGATGAAAGAGCCACTGTTTAATCTGCAAAGGGCAAGCCCGAGTGAATGGAAAGACAACGTGAAAAAGGCAAAAAGAAAGAAAACCCTTCTGGTACAAACTCAAATGCAGGCAGAAGTTTCACCAAATGAGACAAAAGAACGGAAATCTGAAGGAAGAAAAGGTAAAATGTAAAGAAGAAAGCCATTCAGGGGTGTCACCTGCCAGGAAAATGAAAACAGAAAGGAAGGCGGGGTCGAGGGACAGATGCAGCCTGCGCCCAGCAGTGAGCCAGCTTGCAGCCTCCGGTGGTCAGCTGGCCTAGTGTGGCCACGGCCTCCCTCAGGCACCTGCTCAACCGCCGAGCCCGGCACCGGCCTCTGCCCCTGCCCCTGCCCCTGCCCCTGCCCCTGCCCCTGCCCCTGCCCCTGTGCCTGTCCCTGCACCTGACCTGCCCAGGACCGTGTCCTCATGCCCTCGCAGTACGAAATTCCTGGGGCTGGCTTGTCGAGAAAGACCGTAAAATGCTACAGATTGTTTAAGACACAGATGTGAAAATAGGCAGGTAAGTTAAAGAGAAGTAAAGAGAACAAAAGACAGAAATCTTGGTGGCACTATCCTCCGGCATTAGGATGAACTGCAAAGAGTATCTGTGTTGTACCTCCATTGACTTCACGATCTAGCCTAACCTGTACCCTACCCCCACCCTGAGTACTTTTTTTCCCATAATTCTATTGAGAAACAAATAGTAATGAGACAGTTTCAAACCAAATTGGTAGGACAGTTTCAATAATTAACACACTGCATACATTCTTCCTAGTGGTTAATTGCTGTACAAGATGCGGACATGATATCCTATTTACAAACACTATTAGAACAAATCCCGCTATTCATTAAGAAAATTTAAGCAATTCAGTAACAACCAAAGCCACAGGGGGCAGTGGGTTTGTCATCTCCAGCGCTGCCTTATGATGTGGTACACTGGTGGGAAGAAAAAAGATCAGCAGCAGCCACTCCCTCGCGAGCCACTGCGCCCAGACACGTACCAATCCACTGCAGGACAGCCAAGAAAAAGGCCACGGGAAATGAGCCAGGAAGGAAGCCAAATTTCCCCACCATGGGCGACGTCAGTGACAGGCTTGGAAAACAACACTATTTCCAGGATTGCCCCTAGCAAAATAAGCAGGCGCTTTCGGCAGCACAGAGTCATCACCAGCAACAGCCCTCTGCCACCTTCGCGGACCATCTGCCACCTTTACAGCATGACTGGGTGGCAGAACCAGGTCAAGAGTGAGGGAGTGCTGCTGGCCTAACTCCAGCTACACCCAACATCTGTCTAGTTCAATGGTGCATCTTTCACTCTTTTTCTGTGTCTATTTTCTGATCAGTTGGTTACATAACATTTCGGATGTCCTTCCTCAGAAATGCTTAGTCAGTGAAATACCATCCCTGAGTTCTGCATCGAAGGCCACCTGCAAATTGCCTGTGCGCACTGTTCCCATCTTACTTCCCATGTTCCTCTACACCTACGTCATAGGCCTACTTGTCTCGGTGCTGCTATGAAGAAATACCTAAGACGGGTATTTTACAAAAGACATTTATTTTGGTTCAGTTTTGGAGCCCAAATCAAGCTTCCACACCTGATGAGGGCCTCAGGTGTCCTAGCATGGCGATGGCCTCACATGGTGGCAGTGTGCGTGAGACCAAGACCAAGAAGAGGTGGCATTATAAAACCCATTCTCTCTCATAGCCACTGAGCACCTCAAAACCTAGCCTACTCCCACGTGAGGAGCATGGATCCATCCCAGGGTGGAGTCCCACAATGCTAGTTACCTCCCACAAGCTCCACCTCTCCAGGGCTCTACCTCCTCAGCACCACCACACAGGAGGTCAAGCTTTTAGCTCATGAACCACTGGGGGACAAATTCAGTTCACAACACTACTCAACAAGGACTCTGCCCTTTCCAAAGTATACTCTGGTTCTCTCTCTTGAGAGAGCTCTCCTCCCACTCTGGAAATACAAGAATCAATCCTCTAGGCCCATTTACTCTCCTTCTTTCAGCCCACAGCCCTTACCTCAGATCTAAGAAGGCTACCATCCCAGCAAAGAGGGTACAGCGGTTCCCTCAAGGAGTTCTGGAACCTGCTGGAACTTATAGTCTCTTGCCTCGGGGAGCTAAAGCAAGGTCTTACACTTCTTAAGGACTTAATAGATGTTAGAATAGTCAAGACTGAACCAGATTAAACTGTAAAGTAGCATGCTTTACACTCTGGGTCCTCTCAAGCCAGCTTTACAGAACCATAGGAAACTAATACCAGAGAGTTTAAAAACTATCTCATCGACCCTCCAGTGAGGAAACTGAGACAAGGGAAGATCCCTGACTTGACTAATGACACACAATCAGAAACAAAAACCTGAGGCTAAAAGTTAATTTTCCTAGGACTTAATTCTGATAAGCTTGTTGAATATTAAGGCACATTATGGATATGTTGATTTTAGAATATCACTGAGGATATTGTCAGATCTCTCAGCAACGAATGGAGAGCCTAACAGGGGCCAGCCATTGTGCTAAACACTTAGGCTGGGAACTTTGGTATTCCTTGTCGCAACTAGGTACATATTTTTAGGTGATAGGGATGGAACACAGAGTCTTGCATAAGCTGGGCAAGCACTCTACCACTGTGCTACATCCCGAGTCCAAGAATGAAAGTTAAAATAGTTATCATTATCGTTAGAAGAACAGAAAACATTACACGAAGACCCCCACACAGCCAGGCTGCCAGCCCGGGTGGGACCCTCATTCCCTGGCTCACCAATACTCAATGTTTCCCACTAATCCTATGTCTGTTATTGATGCAAATTCCATTTTCATTCCCCACCTGCTCTCCTTTGTGCCTTCTGTAATGAAAGCCTTAGTTTTCAAGCAACGCCTACCTTGTCATCTTGTTTCATTTTTAACTTCTCCGATACTGATTTGAGAGACAGCAGCACAGGTGTAGCCTTTGACTTACTGTGGTGATAATCAGGACTCATATTGCTGGCATGATGAGGCTGATGGCGGGATGTTTAAATCTAGGGTATGTGTGCTATCACCCCACTTCCAAGGAAGGAAAAAAACAGAAGTGCATGAGACAGTGTTCACTCTCTTCCTGGCTCTTTCTCTCCCCATGCTCCCAACACTTCTTTGCTTTTCTCCAACACACTGCCTTCCAACACACAGATGAAGAGTGAGGTGCTCCTCACCTGAGTCCTAGACTACACATCTGCAAACCAACCTCGCCATATGCAAGTCTTCCTGTTTCTTCTATTTCATTTTAACATCTTCAGTAGCTACACCTGCTTTCTGACAGCCACAAGGAATGCCACGGATGTGGCACCAGTGCCTTCAGGATAAGGCTTCTTGTCTACAGCCATACCACCCTGAACGTGTCCAATCTCGTCTGATCTCAGAAGTTAAGCAGAGTCAGGCCTGGTTAGTACTTGGATGGGAGGATAGGGCATCTTCCATCCGCAATCTCGCACAACATAAACCACGTCCAGAAAGCTGGCATTTTATTCTTTGGGCAACCCCACTCATTCAAATATCCAACCACATTCCAAGCAGAACTGTCACCCAGAGTGTCAAAACTCCAGCCAGGCCTAGGCGGAGAGCTGGATTGGAGACGGTCTGGGTCATCTTTTAAATTTTCATTTCTTGCATTGGCTTGCATCTGAATGCTATTTAATATTGGTTAGCACCAATTTCCTTCACTCTAGGAACATATCTAACCTGTACCTAATTAATTCTTCATCAGATGCAAAATAAGAATGTGGAGAAGTAAGAATGATCCTCTTTGTAGATTAAGGAGAAAACTAGCCTGGGCTTTATTGCCTCATTGCAAGATCACCTGCCCAAGAGGATTTTGGCTGCTTTGCCCTCAATACAGAAGCAGAAGGATATCCTAAAGCATTTATAAAAAACAAGAGAAGCCTGGGGCTGGCAAAGTTACACAAATAGGCAACATATCATTCTGCAATGGATTCATGTTTCTCAAAGAACATTTTGTTGATGTATGTATCGGACTAAATTTTTCAGTACAAATTAAAAAATGTTATTTGTTTTCCTTTGTTCAGAGAACAGAACTCATAGGAGATAGGTAGGTAGGTAGGTAGATAGATAGATAGATAGATAGATAGATAGATAGATTCATTCATTCATTGATTGATTGATTGAATTTTAAGAAACCAGCTCAAGTGACAGTAAGGACTGACCTGTCTGAAATGTACCTAGCAGGTGGCCAGACACCCAAGGAAGACTTGATGTCAAATTCAAGTTTGGGGACAAAGTCTTTCTTCCTCAAGAGGATCTGAGCCTTTACCTGCTTTCTTGCAGCCCCTCCACATTACGGAAGGCCACTTGCTTTACTCAAAGTCCACTGACTTATGTGTTAATCTCATCTAAAAATACCATCAGAGCAACATCTAGACTGGTGTTTGCCCAAATATTGTACCATGACCTAGCCAAGTTAACACATACAATTAACCATCACAATATCATACCATTCACCTAAAGTTGTCTGCAAGAAAATTAAAACTTTATTGTCTTTTGTGTGATAGCTTATAAATTCAAAGCACTTCACAGCTTTATCCTGACTGTAAGATGTTATGACATGACAATTTACAATTAAAACCTCTTGGACATTAGAAAGAATAGGGCTTTTAAAAAAGTTTAAATTCACCTTGAATTGTGGCAGCTAAGACAAGAAATGGTTGGATTTCACCTACATAACCCACCTATGCCTGAACAGTGTAAGACTCACGGCTCTCTCTCGGGTATACCTACTTGTGTGCAGTACCCTGCCCACGGAAAGAATGCCACGAACTACAAATCTAAACAGAAGCCCAGAGGCTGGTAGGGGAGGGAGGGATGGAAAGAGGTTAATTGATGGGTGCTAGGATACAGTTACATAGCAGCGAGAAGCTCTGTTATGGTGACTACAGCTAGCATTGTATGTCATATACACAAGAACTCGAAGAAAGGATAAGAGTGTTTACATAACAAAGAAATGATTCATTGAGAGAACAGATAGGTTTAGCCTGATTTCAACATTATACAACGTACACATATACCCAAACATCACATAGCACCCCATTATTATGTACAGTTATGTTTTTACACATCCGTTTGTAGTGGTTGATCAACTGTGTCCACTTGAGAAGTTCAGAAGCTTAACTAAATGGGCTCTGCAGTTCCATAGCGTAGGGCACAGAGGAGCCACCCAAAGGTGGCTCATTCTTCAAAGGATATAAAAGGGAAATGAGGAAGGATGGAGGGTTCCATTGCTTCAGAGAAGCTCCAGGTTTCACCATCAGCTTGGACACCGTCTACTGGCTTCCAGCACAGACTCTTCAGCGTCTGCCTTGTACCCTGCAGCTTTCTGGTGCAGACTCGTGAGCCTTCTGTTGCAGACCCATTGCCCTCCTGGTACTGACTTCACAGAACACTGCAGTGAGCTCCAAACCTTGGACTGAATCCTTTAGTCTCCAGTGTGCAGACACCCTCTGCACATGTCCTCATCTGGCTATGGCTGGCAGTCATAAGCCCATCTTGGAGTTTCTTATGTACTTGTACATCTTGTGTCATATCTATTCCTCTAGTAAAACTCTGACTGATACACAGTTAAAATATATAAATAAAATAATGAAAGCCCACTAGTGGCGTCCCACCTGTGCAAGACTCACCACGGCTTTGCAAAATCGTAGCACTCAGAAATGGGAAGCAATTCTGCTCCGAAACTCCAGGACTCAATGGTGCTCTCTGCAGCAGTGTGCGGATTTTTAGCTGACCACCTGTGACCCAAATAGTCCTGCTACCCATGTCATCATTCTTGCTCAAGACCCTTCAAGGGACTCAGTAAGCCAGGTCCAGCAGGTCTGACTCAAAGTAGAGGAGGACAGCTGTGCCCCCTTTGGGCAGCCCAACTTCAGGACTTTTTTTTTTTTTTTTTTTTTTTTTTTTTTTTTTTACTTTACAATAACATGGAATTGATGCTCATTCAGGAGAAACTGTTCTGCTTTGTCTGAACCTTTTCTCTAGCCTCTGATCCTGCCTGGTGACACCAGGGCAGCTGCAGAGACTGAAGCTCCCAGTCAGATCACAAGGAGAAACCACTGCTGCGACACAGCGCACCGTGTGGCTGAACTTGGACTCTAGCTGATTTGGTACGTGAAATACAGTATCAACTTAGGAGAGTTTGAACTTACAATAGGCTCATCAGAACATAGACCAACTGTAAGTTAAGGACCATGTGTAATTTAAAATGGTAAAATAAAAGTACTCAGCTGTGACTTGGAGCTCTTATTTCTTGTCTTTAAGTACATAAAAGCATGAAAATAAGAAGAGAAGTTCTAAAACTACACAATGGAAATGAGCCTCCCCACTGTGGAGCACGAACGAACGCAGTTAGTCTAGCACAGCCGCCGAGCCGCGCATGCAAGCTCCCAGCTCGCGCTGCCTTGTATTTCCCAGATCCCACTTTATTTTCCTTTCCGAGGGCCCTGTTCTACAGCCCCCTGGCAGCTAGGGAAGTTGAGTGGGTACTGCTCGTGAGGAGCTGGTGGAGGTTAGATGAGCCATCCTGAGGCCTGGCCAGTGACAGGGGTCAACCTGACCGGCAGGACTGTCCACACTTACGTCGCCTTTTTAGGAAACCTCTTAGACCACACAGTACCAAGTACAGCATCACGAGATGGAGAGACACACTTTGGTAAAGAGCGACTAAGGATAATTACCAACCCAGCACAAGAGGAGCAATCAAAGATCTTGCGGTTGAAGTCACTGACACCGACGGTTCACTCATTAGACGCGGCCTCTCTGCCCTGTCCCAGCCAAACACGGGCATGTGCCCCATAATGACATCGCAGCAACGAGAAGCCACACGTACAACAGTGGCCCCAAAGGTCATAATGGAGCTGGTCCATCCCCATCCCTTGGGGACACCATAGCCACTGTAGTGCCATAGATAGCACCACGCACTCCCCCATGGTTGTAGTTAGCACATAGGTATATGCAGTGCAGAACAACAATGATATGACCAAATTTGTGATTTATTAATTTACTGCACTCACTGCGCTTTCACATTACTTATGCAACGCCTTCTACTTACTTTTCTTTCCATTTAGGTATTTTGGTATACACTTTCACTACGCAGCTCAGACTCATAGTGATCCTCCTGTTTTCAGCTTCTGGGATTATAGGCGTGCGCCACCACACCCAGTCTCAGTGACTGGCTCAGTGAGCCCTGGGGATGGGACCGGGTATTGAACCTGCTCTCTGAGCTCACCAAAGCAGGCGCTTAGTCCGCTGAGCTATTTCGCCAGCCCTCGCTTTTTTTAAAGTTTACTGTAAAACTCGCCTGTGACACCAGCAGCAGCCTCAAGCATCCCATTTATTCTCCCCCACAATCCCCATTCTTTTCCTCTCTCCATCACTCTCTTTGCCCTCCTGAGGATTAAACCTTTGCACTGAGCTACATCACCAGCCTTTTTTTGTTATTCTGAGACAGGATCGTGCTAAGTCACTAAATTGCCCAGGTTGGCAATCCTCCAGCCTCAGCCTCCAAGAGTGCTGGGATTACGGGTGTGTGCAACAACACCTGGCTCCCTGTATCTCCAGACTGCACCAAGAGCCTGGGTCAGGTAATTGCCCTAGCAGGGGTGGCAAACCTATGGCACAAATGCCCAGACCTGAACTCAGCTCCTCTGCCACCGCAAGCACAAGATCCTATGCTGCATGCTGCGAGGCCTGGCCCAGCTGCATTAACAGTGCATGGTCAAAGCACTGCTTCCCACCTACCCACCCCCGGACTTCCAGGTCAGGACCTCGCAGCAGAGAGAATTCTGGGAAATGTAGTTCCTGCTCGTGCAAGGCAAGGTCATCGCCCAGGCTGACATCTGCTGATTCTTTTAACCTCATCTAAGACAACACTCACCTCTGAAAGTTACCTGCAGCATCCAGATCAGGCTCCTTGTTCCTTATCTGTGCTTCCTTTTTTGCCGTTTGTTTGCTTTCTTGTTTTTGGCAGGCTGCGGTGGAACCCACTGTTCACCTGCTGGGCAAGCACTCTACCCCTGGGCTGCCCTGCAGTCTACTCCTCTCTGCTGTCCTCTCTGCGGTCCCAGCATTCGGTGCACACCTCTGCCCTAGCACTTACCACGGACTATTTACAATGCTTGCTTGTGCATGTTATCTCTTCACCTACCCCGGGGGCAGCAGCCGTGTTTTATTCATTTTTCTGTCCCAGGCACAGTGCCTGCACTTAGTAGGTCTTCAGTAAACATGGAGCAGGGCTTTGCGCATCGATCCCTCCAAAAACCGCACCCCAGCTCCTCAGAGGCAGTTTGTACACCAGACTGGTGAAAGGGAACCAAGTGCCCCATTATCTCTGAGCTTTCAGCTGACCTACAAGGTGCAGGGCAGGAAATAGGCACCCTAAGTGGGGATGTAGGGCAATGAGTTTGGAACAGAAACTGTCGTCGATGTACTCAGGTGCATTAGAAACAGTGCTCACCACTGGGGAGGGGGGATGGCCACCCCCAAAGAGGATGCACAGCTGGGAGAGAGTCCGCCCAGAGCTGCACCTGATCAAAGTGCTCTAAACCCCGCGTTCATTCTGCTGTTCTGTGCTGCGCTCCCTCCCAGACGCCAGTCTGGGGACTACAAGTGGCTGTCTGTGACTTCCTGGGGGCTACCGACACCCCACAGCCTGCCGCGGGTTTCTCCTCAGAATCTTCCACTGCGACCCTCCAGGACCTCGGGTGGACTGGCTTGAAGTGTGGAGTGTGATGCCGTCCACAGAGGCCAGCAGGGCAGGGCGGTCTTCGGGTCAAGGGCCCCAGCGTGAGTCCTTGCCGCACTGCAGACTGCGTGATCTCCAGCAAGCCGCTTCCCCTCTCGGGGTCCCTGTCTGCCATCCGCCAAAGGAAGCCAACACCCAGTCCTCAGTTGGGTGGGTGGAGTGGAGGCTTGGAAAACACGGGGACCACTCCACGCACAGGAGGTGGCGCGCGACAACAAGCTGGATGCCTCTTCTGGGGCCCCTCGGCACAGGACCCAAGACAGTGGTGCTACACCTAAGCCACTCCCCTTTCTCAGCGTAAAACCCCCGCTCGCACGCACGGCTGCTTCTCCCTCGGATCAAATGCAATGCGTTCATTCGCTGGAGCCCCCAGTGGAGGTCTGAAGGTCACTAAACCTTTCCGAAACACCATTTCTGACTTGGAGGAGATCTCCGTCTAAGTTTTTCTCAAAAGGAGGGGATTTGGACCGCGTCAGGAAGGGGTTAACAGCAGCTTTTGCTCCCTTTCTACGGTGGCTGCTCAACAGCAGTAAATTCTCATCTGAACTGCAATTGACCCGCCGCACACAATCATGTTATTCATATTATAAACAGAGGGTACGGTATGTATAATTTCCTAGATTTCTGGGAGGGGATGGATCATAACTAAACTCCAACTTTTCCTTTGGAGAAGCTGTCGCATTTGTTTCTGGTTAGCTTCAAAGCAAAAACTAATTTTTTCCTTTTATGTGTCAGTAACTTGAGTGAAATTTGTCACTTGTTTTTATGAAAAATTCCTTGCCATTGCCTGAAAAAAAAAAAAAAAAAAAAACACCCACAACAGCTCAGCTCAGAGTCCCGACGTGGTGGAAGGCACTTGAAATACAGTGGCAGCAGGATGGTGTCATTTCTAGTCATGGAAACTCACAAAAGTCACTCCGAATGGCCCAAAACCTGTCCATCTCCCAAGAATCTATTTTCAAGTACCTACTAGGGGAGCGAGACCACGGGTGACATCTTGTTCCAATTTAAGCAAGGTTGAGCCGTGGGCCAGCTCCTTCAAATCGCAACCAGCACAGAAATTACCTCCTGCTAAAAAACCACAAGGGTTAGACCCTGTAAGAATGAGTCCCACAAAAGCTGGAACTCTCCAGGCTGAGCATATTTCTGAAGCAATGCCATTGAGAACAGCGTTTTCATTTTCTGCAGTTTGGGGGGGTGTCTTGTTTGTCCAAGGATGAAGTCTAAGGTGGTTGGGGATGATGAAGAACAGCTTTGTGTTGCCTTCAAAAGAACTAACAAGTCTTTCACCACGTCTCTGTGAGCTAAAGCTATTTAGAAAATGTCCGGCCTATTTTTACCTTTCTACATACATATTTAATAGACACCATTTCATTAGCAAATTACCAAAAGACAGGGGCTGACCTACTCAGAGGTGACTCACAGTAAACAGGATGTCTCTCTAGGAGCCCAGCTCTCCCAGGGGACAACTTCCTCTGGTTGCCATTTCAAACCCTAGGTAAGCCTTAGTTCACCTATGGCATCAGAACATTGTGACACTTTGGGAAGTCCCCTGCCTGTGTCTCACAGCCCAAATATTATGATATGCATGGTGACTTTGGACTCTGTTGGTTTGACCTCTTTAAGTTCAAGTGATCCAAAAGCAGGGAGAGGAATAGGAGTGGCCTGAGATGATTCAGAGGTTGGGGTACACCCAGGAGGAGTGAGGAGCGGCCGATCCCCATTTAGGATCCAGGACCAGAAGAGTAATGCATGTGTCACTGTGGTGAGTGACATAAGGAACTGAGAGGGAAGGGGGTGCAGAAGATGGTGGCCAAGGGTACCCACCCTGACCAGGGGCTGGCTGCTGTAGCATTTGCCCTGGAGATGAGAAGTGTTGGCTGTACGGAAACACCCAACTGGTTCTGTAGTCCCTCTAAAATCAACACTAGAGTCATGGGTTGAATTGTGGCCTCCGCAAAATTTTCTGGTCACTTCTAGGTAACAAAATGTCTACCAGTTGAGTCAAGTCACAGAGCAGACCCATGTCTGGATTGGATATGTCAATGCCACGTGAAACCCTAATGTCACTGAAGCTGGAGTGTCCTTCCCCAGCCCATGGGCCACACTTGTCCCAAGCCCTGGGCAGGAGTCTGTGAGGTTCTCTCACTGTCCTGCTGGGTCTCCATGTTGCCTTCCCACTCTTTTAGAGACAGATGTGAAGGATCCTGTAAGCTCTGTTGGAAACATCTCTTCCTTCTAGTCCTCAGCCCTGTGTGCACCCCAACTTCTTCCCACCGGGCCTCCTCATCTTTCCAGAGTGCCGTTCGCTATGTTCATGATGCCATAATGAATACCACAAACTGGGCCACAGAAACCCTGGAAATTTATTTCCGCACAGGACTGAGACCAAGGGTGAGTTTGTTCAGAAGCCCCCACCACCACCGCAATGGACTAAATTTTGCTATCCCACCCCTCAAAAATTCATAGGTTGAAGTCCTAAACCCAGTGTATTGACACTTCAAAATTGGGCCTTTGAGGAGATAATTAAGATTAAATGAAGTCACAAAGATGAGGCCATAATTCGTCCTTAGTAGAAGAGATACCACACTGTCTGTCCTTTCCCTCTCCTACTCCCTCACCCCCTCTTTCCCTCCCCCCTCTCCCTTCCTCTCCCTCTCCCCCTTCTCTCCCTCTCCTCTCCTTTCTCTCTCCTTCCCCCCCTCCCCTTCCTCTCTCTCTCTCCCCCTGCCCCATCTCTCTCCCTCTCTCTCATACATGTCTTCATGCACAGAGAAAATGCCATATGAGGACCCAGAGAGAAGGTGGTTGTCCGCAAACCAGAGGAGAGGCCTCACCAGAACTCGACTTTTCTGGCACCTTGATCTTGGACTTCCAGCCTCAGAACTGTGAGAAAGAAGCAAAAGTCTGCTGCCAGAGCCACCCAGCCTGCAA
>NW_004524599.1:11245596-11248072 GCF_000260255.1 Octodon degus
AAAAAAAAAAGTGCAGGCCCTCAAATGGGGTACCTTTGAGAGACATGGTCACTAGAAGGTTCAGGACAAGTGACAGAAATTATGCATAGCAACCTCTGAATGGGAAATATAATCCAGACTCCTAGATACATTCTGTGTTTTAAAACAGCTCTCTAAATTAAAGATGTGAGATCCATTTCACTTAGAACACTCGAGGTTCAATAATACTGTAAATGTCTACCAAAAATATATGAAGGAGCCTACACAGTCAAAATATTTGTAGAGCCCTACCTACCATATAACTGGGCCATGGGGCCAACAGAGCTGGAAGTTTTGCCAATATGTCTTCCAGTGCTGTAGAACTGAACAAAAAGAGGAGAGGAGGGCAGGGTGATGATAAAGAAGATACAGGAAACAGGAGAAGATGGACCAAGCAAGATGTTGCTGTGTGGCATTGATCGCTCCATAACTCAAGATGTCCTTGGAAACAGCTTTCAGCTTCCAGCAAAGGTAGGCAGTGTGAGTATGATGGTAAGAACATCAGCAGCATCTCCTGCTTCAATGATTGCTCATGGCTTCTGTAATCCTGTGCTCTGAGTAGCTTCCTGGAGCCACACGGATGTGCTGCAGCTGTTCTTTGTTGGCCTATTTGGTTCTGTGGTACTCAGATGCTCTCTAGTTTTGTATCTGTTATTAGAACAGCCATTGCGATACTCCTGTAAGGCATGTGTGAGGACATGGTGTAACGTGCATGATATGGTACTTTTCAGAACTCAAACATAAACTGCAGGCCACAAGAGGTTGTCTGGGATGCCCTTTGGGAATCTTGTATTTATTTTTGTGACTATGGCGAACATGGAGACCCAGCACAGGGCACAATATAAGTCACATTGGAAGGGAGGCTGACACTACAAAATGTACTCGAAGGTAGATATAGATGGTTCCCAAGTGAATTCAGGGATCAAGGATGGGGCTACCTCTCTGCGTGTTCCATTGCTCTAGATGGAAATGTCACCACTACTGGAACCACGGGCACTGTTCCAAATGCAGAGGGTCCAGAAAGCTCTGCAAACCATCATCAATAGCTTGTGGAGTAGAATCACAGCATAAACACAGCCCTAAAATGTGGGCTCTCCTTTCCCTGGATATGATCTGCTTATTTTGGCAGAACCATCCCTTCCTGTATGTCAGGTCTTTGAAGAATATAGCATATTGTCAGGGCTTGAAATAATGAAGGAAATGTCTACATTTTGTGGGTAGAGAAGGAGTAGAAGAGTTTTAAGAATTTGTTGGATTAAAGAGGTCTTTGTTTTTTCCTATTCTGTTTAGAAAGAACAGAGAAAAGAAGCATTTAATTCTGTAGGAGATGACACAGGCTTCTACATCACAAGACATTCTTGATTAAAGACAAAACAGCTTTCATGGCAGGATGTAATTATTTTCATTTTTAACCAAGGCCTTTAAAAGCAAAAGCACTTAAGCAATTTTGTAAAGAACAAAGAATAAAGAAGATACAACTCGATGGTTGCCTCTACTACTTTAGCAGTAATAGTGGGAAAGACTGGCTACCCGTGAGTCTGTCTTCTACCAGATAAGGAGACAGTTGAGGAAAGAACCAGTTCCAACACTCCTCTATACATGCACACACACACACACACACACACACACACACACCCCTCTATTTCCTGTCTATTGTCTCACTTGCCATTTCCCCAAGGCCAACATTTATGTCCCAGAGTTAGGGAATCACAGCTTTGCAGTCAGAGTCTTCAAGGCCCACGCCAATTAAAATAATGTTCTCAACAATTTGCACAGAGTTTGTAGCCACTTTCTTCCCAGATCTATCTTGAGGACAAGACAGAAATAAAAACAGCTTCCTCTTGGTATCTATGGGAGACTGGTCCAGGACTCCCCTCAGATATGAAGACCCATGAATGCTCAAGTGCATTATAGAAAATGGTTTAATGTTTCCCTGCAACCTATGTAGATCCTCCTGCATACTTTAAATCCTCTCAGGAGCACTGACAAAAACCTAAGAAAATATATACGTTGTGTAAATAGTTCTCATACTGAATTGTTCAGGGAATAATAACAAGAAGAAATGTAGTATAGATACAGTTATAGATACAGCCAGGTAGGCTGCACGTGTGAGTGTAGAGCACATGGATGCAGAAGAGCAACCGAGTGTCTCCTAGGCAAGCCAGCTGCCAACCAAGTGAGCCACAGAAGTAAATTTAATCTTGCTGATTAATTATTCCACGCACAGGCACATATAATTATTTGCAGACTCTGGGGAAGAGATAACCATTAAGTGATATTTTTTAAGACCAAAACCTCAAGTCATTTCTCCACAGTCTACTGTGACGCCTCTTGCCTAATTTCCAGGTCATATTAGATGTGGAATCCAAATCTATCAAGAAACAAGCTCAGGGGCCAGGGAGATGGCTCAGTGGAATATGCACTTCCCTGGCAAGCACAAGGGCCTGAGTTCAATCCC
>NW_004524599.1:11248172-11255221 GCF_000260255.1 Octodon degus
CCCCTGCCCCATCTCTCTCCCTCTCTCTCATACATGTCTTCATGCACAGAGAAAATGCCATATGAGGACCCAGAGAGAAGGTGGTTGTCCGCAAACCAGAGGAGAGGCCTCACCAGAACTCGACTTTTCTGGCACCTTGATCTTGGACTTCCAGCCTCAGAACTGTGAGAAAGAAGCAAAAGTCTGCTGCCAGAGCCACCCAGCCTGCAACATTTCATCTGGGTGGCCCTGGCCCTGAGGGACTGTTCACCTCAGCTTAAATATGGCGACTTCTCCCTTTCTCAAGGTCTTCCTTCAGTACACACGCATCTGAGTCTTCGCCACTTCCCATAGGGACATGGTCCTGTTGGATCTAGGACGCCCTCTTGACCTCATTTTAACTTAATGGCCACTTTCAAGACTCCATCTCAGGTCAAATTCCGAGGCACTGGGGGTTAGATCTTCCACCCATGAATGTTGCAGGGACTCAGTGCAGCTGGAAGAGGTGATGCTGAAGCCAACCTCGCGGCCCCCATAGCAGGCCACACCCGGCTCTGAGAACCACTCTGCCCCCGAGAGTCCAGGCCACCCCCAAGCACAGCCTCAGATCCTCTCACAGTTCTGAGACTGGAAGTCCAAGATCAAGGTGCCAGAAAAGTCGAGTTCTGGTGAGGCCTCTCCTCTGGTTGACGGACAGCCACCTTCTCTCTGGGTCCTCATATGGCATTTTCTCTGTGCATGAAGACATGTATGAGAGAGAGGGAGAGAGATGGGGCAGGGGAGAGAGAGAGAGGAAGGGAAGGGGGGAGGGAGAGGGAGAGGAGAGGAGAGGGAGAGAAGGGGGAGAGGGAGAGTTATACCTTAGACATGAATCAAAAATTGGCCCACTCTGGCCCTAGAGCTCTAAGAATTAAATACCTAGACCTTTGAACCCCCTCATTTTGGGATGGAGACAATGGACAAGGGAAGAGGGTCCTGCCACTTCTGCCAGAGATGAGAGAAGGACTCCCAGAGTCCTACCTCTCCTTCAGAGGCCTCAATCTGACCTGGCCCCTGGGTGCTGCTGCCTCCCTTAGACTCCTGGATACATCTAGCCCTAAAAGTTCAAAAGTTACTTCTAAGAACTTTCTTTCAAGTTCCACACAAGTGACCTCTCTGTGGCATGTCAGGGCAGGTAACATCTGTTATCTTGATACCTTGGCTGAATCTGAAGCAGAAGTAGGGATATTCAACATCCTTTTATACCTGTAGTGGTTAGGATGCCTTTAGCTGCAAAGAACAGAAAGGCCTAACTCCCACCCATATAAACAATAGGGGGCCCAGCAGGGCACAGTAATGCATGCCAGTAGTCCCAGTTATTCAGGAGGCCAAGGCAGGAGGATTTCTTGATCCTAGGTGTTCAAGACCAGCCTGGCCAACACAGCAAAACCCCATCTCAGAAAACATAGGAATAATAGTAAGGATAGCAATGGGGACTTAATTTTTCCTATAAAAAGTGCTGGGGAGGACAGCTATAAGCTCACTATTCAACCAATGCTGTAAAGTAGATTGGGAAGAAACAGATTGGTGTCTGGGTTTCTTATGTGGGCTTCTTGGTCCTCACTTGACTTATTTGACAGTGAACAGTCATGCACTGTGGTCATTTCAGATTCCCAAGGAGGAATATCTGAGAACCCCAAGCAAGCCCCTGAGACAGCAGCCATGCTAGATCAGCACAAGGAATCCCAAAGGGCCAGTCGAGGATGTGTCTGAGCCCACCAGGGAACTGCGAGTGCGAGCCACAGCTTCTCTCAGCAGCTTCACTGTCTCATGATACTCTGGCAAGGAAACCCGATGGAAGCCCAGAGGTGCTGCTCCTGGACCTTCTAGAGGGTACTGCAGTGCCCAGCAGCACAGAAGCGACCGTGGCTGAGAGGTGCCACTTGCCCGGGTGCCCTCTTGGCCCCTGCAGGAGAAGGGAGGTGCTGCACTGAAGTCCCACGCACAAGCCACAGTGGTAGAAATCCTCACCCCACATGGGACAACTCTGAAGGCACACCCCAGCTCCAGGACCACTGAGCATGGAAATCTGTTCCACCTGTTCTTCAGCCTGATCCAGGTTCCTTCCCTTCCAAGGTAGTGATTCCAAGAGCACCCCAAGCAGGCCTCCTGCAGGCTGATCTCCATCTCAGAGCCAGCGCCCCCCACAGCGACAGAGCCAGAACCCTGTGTGTGACTCACACCTAACCCCAGGCTATATCCAACCCTCTCTTCTGCAGGCTTAGAATCAGGAATCAAGCGAAGGCCAGAACCCTGGGAGAAAGTCCTGGGCTCCCTTTTCCTCACCAAGCCCTGGATGTGCCCACATTTTGGCCCACTGCATTACGATCCTCATCAATTCTCCTCGTGTCCCGCTCCATGCCTGTGGGAAAGTGCTCTGTGACATCTGGTCCTTGTGGCACGGCCTCATTAGTCTCCAGTGGCTTCCTTGCTCTCGGGCATCACAAGCTGCCCTGGCTCACAGTGTCCCTTTCCTGTCCCAGTCCTGGAATCAGCCATCCCTCCAAGGGGTCCTAGTTCCTTCAGGGGCAGTAGAATCTATTTATTCTTAATTTATATCCAGTTCCCGCAAACTTAGGAATTAAACCGCCTAGCCCCAGATGCTTAGAGATTCTGCATCAGAAATGAGGTGCTGCACACACTCATGGGCAGCTAAGAGAAAGAGGGCTGTGACCTGCTAATGCGAGAGAAAAGGGAAAAAACTATGAAAGACAGGCACAAAAACCAAATTTTGACAATCTGACCCAGTTCCAGACTTGTTGTCCAGAAAAAATTCCTCATGTTCTCATTTGAAATTAATCTCTTCTAGACTTTCTTTGCATTTTACTTACACAGGCTGAATATCCCTGATCTTTTGGACCTTTTTCAGATTTTTTTTTTTTTACATATTTATTTATTTATTTAGTGTGTGTGTGGCCAGCTCAGCCCACCAGGGGGCGGGGCGGGCTGGCATGTGGTGCTGGGGGATTGAACCGCGGTCCCTGTGCTTTGCTTAGTTTAGCTTGTTCTAAGTAGGTGCTTTAGACAACTGAGCCATCTCACCAGCCCCCTTTTTCAGATTGCAGAATATTTGCACTTATGGAATGAGCTATCTGGGGGATGAGGCCCAAGTCTAAACAGGAAATTCACTTATCTTTCACACATACGTCTTACACATATCCTGGGAGCAATTGTGTACATTTTTGTTTTGTTTTGTTTTTGTGGTACAAGGGATCGATCTCAGGACCTTGCACTTGTCAGGCAAGCACTTATTCCACTGAGCTATCTCCCTGCCCCCCATTGTACAATATTTTTACTGCACTTGAATTTGACTGTCACCCATCACATGAGCCAGTTGTGGCATCATGTTGGTGGTCAAAAATGTTCAGATTTGGGAATATTTCAGATTTTGAGATTGAGGCTATTCACCCAGTGCCTTTATTATGATATCTACCAGGCTGTTGTTGTGCTGTCGCTGTTTTCATCTGTGTTTGCCTGGATCAAGGTCCCAGAGGCCCATCGTGCTAACTAAGGAGAAATGTATTTATTTTTTAAGTGACACCTGGTCAGAGGACAGAGCTGAGTGGTAGAGCACTTGCCTATCATCAGTGAGGCCCTGGGTTCAACCCCCAGTGGTGTTCCCATCAGAAAGAAAGAAAGAAAGAAAGAAAGAAAGAAAGAAAGAAAGAAAGAAAGAAAGAAAGAAAGAAAGACAACTGCTTCTCAGCTCTAGAGAGTCAACTGATTTGCATGAAGCCCACCTACCTGTCTATTTTTAAAACTTGTCCAACATGGCAGTTACGGTGGCATGTTGACCTGACGGGCTTTGGGATCCAGCTTGGGAATTAGTAGAGCACACTTCTGGGCATGTATAAGTGGGTGGTGGAGGTGTGGCCTTAGAGTCCGTATCTGGGCCCTTGTGCCTTCCTCTGTGAACCTCTTTCCCTATTTCTGCTCTTCAGCCACCGTGAGCTAAGCAGCTTTTCTCCACCACCCCTTTCTACCATGATGTTCCTGTCTTTGAACTCTGGATCCCCCCCAGGACTGTGAGCTACATTAAACCTCTCCTCCTTTCAGGTGAGAGTGTTGGGTACCATACTCTGACAACTGAAAAGCTGATATAGAAAACTGGTACAGGAAGTGGGGCGTTTCCAGAGAAGATTGACACATAGGACAGCAAATTGAGGTGGTTTCATGGAGGGGGCGCCAACCAATGGGCCTGTAACCTGGATAGGATAAAGAACTCCAGTCTGCTTGAGTGGGTGTGTTTTTTGCTGCCATCAGCAGCAAAAGAGAAAAGGAAATGGAAGAAAAAAGGAAAAAAAAACTATGAAAACAATGTCCATCACTGGACATTGATCTACAGTTTCCTCAACTTTCTGACCAGCAACTCTCCTGGGAGCTCTCATGACTTTGACCTTAGACTGCTTCTGTGTCTTTGATCCCTCTTGTTCTGTGGCTTCCAGCTTCCTGGGCTGGGCGGCTACTAGAAGCTCTGGCTCTCTAGCACATAGAGGCTAGTGTAGATTCTCCTGCTTCTGATCCTATAAGATACCTAATAAATTCTCTTCCACAATTATACATATATTTTCTATCAATCGTGTTTACCTAAAGAGTAAGCACATGAGATTATTCTGACAGTTAGCTAGAGATGAAAATGACTACTCTAGCCTAGGAACCTGGAAAGGTAGAGACTCACTAAATAGTCCTTGCAACTTCAAAGCAGTGTTATCCTGAACTGTCACTCAATAAATGTTTACTGAATGGAAGTAGGATTAAAATGTTTAGAAATCTTGAATCAAAAAACTGTTAATTATATTCCTGATAACAAACTATAGAAAGTGTTCCACCCCAACATTTCATAGGACTGGATCCATAGCTCTCCTACTAGAGCTATGGAGAGTTGACAGTTCAGAACAGTGTATTCCCATATGTTCAGATAATTTGGGTTTTAATTCATATGAATAAAAATTGTAGTGTAATACAAGGGATTTTACCTTAAAACACTGAGTATGCAGTTAGAAGCATATGTTAGAATGACCACTATCCACGTCATAACTGTAATCCACATGTAAACAACGTGGCAATTATTGTAGTGTGGGCTGGTGATAAAGCTACTATGATTCAGCAATGTCAACAGAGTACTTTATCAATATGCCACACTGGTCACGACTATGTTCTGAACATGGCTTGAATGTGTCCCCCAAAGTTTCATCTGCGGAGGCTCGATCCCTAGAGTTGTGGTATTAGGAGGTGATGAAATCATTAAGAGCTGGGTCTAGTAGGAGATAACTAGGCCACAGGGGCAGCCACCACCCTCACACATAGATTAAAGCTGTCTTACAAGAGCTCCAGCTCTGATGCTACTAGCTTAGTCCCGTGAGTCCAGGTTGTTATAAAATGAGTTTGGCCACCTAGGCTTGCTTGCTCTTACAGCCTTCCATGTGAGCCCTCCCTCTAGCAAAGTTCCCAGAAGGCCACCATCCACCCTGATATGATATGTTCTCCTTCAAGCCCAGCAGATGCTAGACACATGCTTTTAGACCTCCAGCACTGTGTGCTAACTAAACTTTTCTTTATGAGGACTCCAACCTAAGGTATTTTGTTATAGCAACAGAAAATGGACCAAGACAACTACCTTGGTGGTGTATAAGCCTAGACAGCCTTATGTTGCTTCCTATATGACCTTTGTGAGTATGCGGCTCATTGGAATTCTTGGTGAGAAGGGAATAAATATATGTTATGGAACATGGGCTTTTCTAGTCCTTAGAAAAACCTTCTATTAGCAACCATGTGTTACTAATAATGCATAGTTGGCAAGTTTGCATAATAAAAAGCTATGCATGCATCTACTACCTACCCTCTTATATGAGTGAGTCCTGCATCTAACCACAGTTAGCACCACATATTTCTACTATCTTCATTAAGATGATATAGCCACAAAGGGGTTGTCATGGGATCCGTTCTACTAGAAAGTCAACAAAGAACTACAATTTTCTATAAAAATAACCTAGACTGGAATTTTCTTCTTCCCATAAGAAGACTATATTTATGAACATACAGTTCCATGAACCATGTCAAAAATATTCTAAAATAATACTTTATTTTGATAGTCATATATAATAAGAATTTGTTCTCTTAAGTTTTTATTTGTTTGGGAATTTTTTTAAGCCAATAAATCCAGGTTCCTCCCAGCCCCACTCCATCATCACAAACACAACCCATATGGTCAGGGGTAGCCCTGGATTAGGATGCCTACAGAGAAACCAGCAAGGTGTACTATCAATAATAATAAAGACCCACACCTTGAAACTAGTCCAGGCCAGGAGACTCCAGGGACTCTTAACACAGGCTCAGGACAGATAAGACATGATCCTAGGGAAAGCACCCTTTTCAATCCATATATTTATTTCCAATCCCGACAAGAACAAAAGCTTAAGGTAAGCTCTAGAGAAAAAGTCAAGCCTCACAATGAAATTAGATATTGGAACTATGCTGGACTTAAATCAAGAATTTAACCAGTCTAAAACCAAAATCACAATATGCAAAATAAGCTACTTGTATTGGATAATAGGTGTTGTTTATTTATCACCTGTCCATCCCATTGGATAGATGTGATGGTAAATAAGGATTTCCCAGGGAAGTCCCACACATGCTTCCTGAAAGCAAGTATGTATTCATTTAGTGATCCTCACCTAGGTAAGGTGCTTGGGAGCGAGGTGGTTATCACATGAGCTGGCAGGTGCAACAAGCACATGAGTAGGGCCCAGGGATGCTACATGCCCACCAGCGTATAGGACCTGTCTTAAGTACTCTTCTCTTGTTGCTGGGACAAACACCTGACACTCAAAATGAAGGAAGGAAAGGTTTATTTAGCTCACAGCTACTGGAGGTTTCAGTCCATACTCAGCTGGGTCCAACACAGAGCAGCACATAGCAGAGGGCAAACTTTCATGGCGGCGGCAAAGAGCAAGAGAGCAAGGGAGGGGTAGCAGCAGCTCAAGCAGCTAGCTTCTTTTCCCACCTTACATTGTAATGCAAATTACCTGCCC
>NW_004524599.1:11263566-11270012 GCF_000260255.1 Octodon degus
AAGAAAGAAAGAAAGAAAGAAAGAAAGAAAGAAAGAAAGAAAGAAAGAAAGAAAGAAAGAAAGAAAGAAAGAAGCTCACCTCTGGGGAGCTGAAGCTGCACTGGTTTGTCTCGGCTTCTTCAGATAAGGGCAGTCAGACTCCACAGTCACGAAAGGCTTGGCCCGTTCCAGATGCAAGTCTTTACTGTTAGAGTGTTTCTGATTTTTATAAATATCTTATATCTTCCTGAGAAATTTACCTTGGTCAAAACCAGCTTCCTGAGAAATGTCAGTATAGAAGCAGAGATAAAGCGTTCTGGAGTCCACTTACCACCAAAGACATCAGTTTGATGATTTAGAGAGTTAGCCTGGAATAGCCAAGGCCAAGATTCTTCAATTCCTAGAAAATATCAAAAGAGGACTGTTCTTGGAGAAAATCAAAAGGGAAAGATGGGAAATGAACCCCACAGCTGGTGCTTGCGGCATGGCCCCCACGCATCCCTGCAGCGCACCTGGTTTCAATGCGTCTGTGAGGGATAGACCTACCCACGCACTGTCAGGGTCTCATACCAAGTGTACACTTAAGGTCCCCTGTGCTGCTGGCTCAGAACTTCCCCTGAAGTTAAGCTGTAGTTTATTACAATTCCTATATACACTGTCTCTAGCAGCCCTTCAATAACAGAGACAGAGGCCAGTGCAAGAACATCACAAATGCCCTGTCTTCTGGTGGGATAACTTTGAGCTGCATTCCACACAGTTCCCCAGCAAGTCTTCAGTAGGACTAATCTTTCCTGATTCATTCTCCTATGTCCTTATTTCCACTTCTAGGAATCACTTTCCAACAAACCTGTGCCATCCCTGTACCAACCAAGCATGGTCTTCTTTCAGAGCATTTCCTTCCGTGTATCCCCAGGAACAGGGACACTTGCCCAAGGGATCATTTGGAATTCTTCCCATTAAACATGGCAAGCAGGGCCATCTCCAACTCAGCATCATGGCGGCCCTCAGACACCTCATGAAGCCCAAGAAAAAATAAAATAAAATAAAATAAAATATGGCAAGCAACTTTAAAAAATGCATTGATAATTGGAAAGTATAGACTTGTTTACCTAAAGAGTCCAGGAACAGAACAGTTGGCTGTAAACACCCAGCAATTTTGTCAGGACAATTTTTCTTTATTACATGGTCTGTTGAGTCTGCTTGGCTTTCCTGGCCCACACTGACAGGAGGAAGAAGAAGAACAAATGTTCTGGGCCACACAATTACTTTCTTCTTTTCGTACCTCATACCTTGTGTTGGATTATAACACAACTCCATCCAACCCAAGGGCTGAAGGATGGATATAACTGGCAGTGTTTTGACCTTATTGTCAGACTTTGTCTCTTTTCCTAAAACAAAATAGCTACAGAAGTTCTAGACTGTATTTACTACAGGTTTTAAGTTCAACAGAATTTTATTTAATTTATCTGGTCCCTGGTCAGGGAGCAGGTCTGCGTCCTGGTAGCCCAGGCCTGAGGTATGTTTCACACATGGAGGTATGAATGCTATTCCCCGGGGGGTCTTGCTGAGGTTCTCAGAGAAGTGCAAGTGAATCCTGGACAACAGAACATGATACCCCCCAATCCTGAGGTGTGGGTAAGGCCTGACTCACAAAGACAGCTGACTCAGGCTCTCCATCCCTGGTGGTGGTGGTGGTGGTGGTGGTGGTGGTGGTGGTGTGTGTGTGTGTGTGTGTGTGGCCATGGATTGAACCCAAGGCCTTCACACTGAGCTACATCTCTCCAGTCTTTTTTACTTACTTATTTTTGAAAGTTTGCAACAAATTCTCATTATGTTGCTTGAGGTTGTGATCCTCCTATCTTGGCCTCCCAGCATGCTCAGAGTAGAGGCCGATGCCTAGGTCTCTAGAGGGGCAAGCTGGGAACCATAAGAATCCATGATTGGATGAGGCCAGGGAGGGCAGGAAGCAAATCAAGGAGTCATTGACAGAAGGTATGGGTCCTGCCTATGCCAAGGTATGTTGTTGTGACCCCTCATAGCTCAGAGTTTGTCTGAATAGCTCTTTTCTACTTGTCATCCTCAAAGGTCTGCATGAGGTCATGTGTCCCAAAGAGTTAATTTTTGTGAAGACTTGGACTCTCAAGTTGGTCCAGAAGATTGGAGCTTGAGTGTAGGGTAGAGAGGTTTTAATTCTATGGCACTGTACTTCTCAAGCTCAATGCCAATAAATACTCAAAACAAGATAATGATTGGAAAATAAGATAAACATGACATATCTTTTCAGAAAATCTATTTTCCTCCATAGAAGTAACTTAAAACATTCCTTATATAGTAAACAGATATATAATGGAGTAGGATGAAAAGTTTACATTCATTTTCAGATAAACCATAAACTTCAAAGAAATGTTCAAGCTTGCTATGGATATCCAAAGTAAAATAACTTGCATAATGGAGGGGGGGGGAATCCAACAACATTACTTCCCCAGTCAATAAAGAAGGATGACCCTTATTTTAGAAGGTGCTCCTTATTCAAGAAGTTAATCCTCTAAGTAGAAAATTCAGGACACCTCTGAGATCCTTCCAGTAGCCAAGGGACCAGGCACTATGGCCAAGTACTGGGCCTATTTATCATGCCCTATAAAGCCATTGGAAAGGTTCAAAACCCACAGTGAATAAAATGCGTTCTTTTTTGTCTGTAGGTTAGTTAGTTAGTTTGTTTGGTATTGAGGGTTGAACCCACAGCCTAGCACTTTCTATATAAGTGTTCTAGCACTGAGCTACACACTAGCATGTTTTTAATTTTTTTTAGCCAGGGTCTAAGCTGCCCAGGCTGACCCTGAACTTGTGATCCTCTTGTCTCAGTCACCCAAGCAGCTGGGATCACAGCCATAGGCCAACTAAGGTGAACAGAATTCTAGGAAGTAGGAATCATGATTATGGATCTGTGAGGAAAGCATTCACCTCTTTCTTTCTGATGGACAATGGGAAAATAAATCCACATTCCTGCAACTTCCATGGTAGGCAGGAGGGAAAGAGTAGCCTCGTCAAGACTTCCAGGGTTATGTCTGCCATAGGGCCCTGGAAAGTGGTGGTGTCACAGTCCATGGCCTGGATCATTCTGAGGGCTTGGATGACAAAGGCCACCACAGCCTGCTTCTCCCTGAGCCCTGGGGCACTGCTTCTAGAGTGACTTGCTGGGACTTTTGCTCAAGAAGGCAGAGCCGAAGCATAACAACACTGCCATCGGACCTCTCAAATGGCATGTGGAGCTTAGAAGAGAGAAACAGGAGGCATAAAGGTTTGAGGGTTTGAGGACAGAAACCAGATGTACAAGAACAGGATCCCTACAGGAGATTCACTACCTTGCCAGTTTTTCATACCATGGGCAATGACAGCACAGGTTCTTCCCAACATAACTTGCTATTACCTTTAGTTTTCCCAGTCCTTCAGTAAAATCTGATCTTCCTGTACAGCTACACTAGATGAGCTGCAAGGAGAAGCTCCCTGGAATGACAGAGCAGTGAGTAGCCTGGCACAGAGGAAGATGGGGTGGCCACCTAGCTGGCATCGCTGTAGTGACTGCATCTTTGCCCTCCCTTCCTCTTCCAGGAAACTACTTCCCTCTCACAGGTGACTCACATGTGACCACAAGAGTGCTAGGGAAGTTCTGGCCCCAGCTAGGGCCACTGAGCTGGCCTAGGGGCAACCCAGTCTCTTCCTGTGTTTTTTCTTGGCCCAAATTGGAGGAAGTTCTGCCTTCGTGGGTCAGGGGAGTTAGGAAGATGTGCACCCCTTGCCACCAGCATGAGAGGGTATGGGAGAGAGACGGAGACCCAGCTGTGGGCACCCTGGCTTCCTTATTCTTCCACTTGGAGGAACACAGGTAGCCTCACCCTACCCATGTCTCCCCCTCCTTACTCATAATTCTCAGAATAACTAGAACAGACCAGGCATACACCATTCTGAGACAAGGAGGATCTGTCTGGAATAGCCCAGGCTCTGTCCTTGTCCTTCCCAGTACAGAATGTCCTGCAATACTTGGTTCTGCGATCTCAGTTTCTCTGGGGGTATGAAACCCAGAGGGGGTGCCTCTGGGGTCAGGTAGCAGGGAAACTCCAGCCACTCAGTGACTTTCCTGAGCCCCAAGAGGCCAGCAAACCACAGGCTCCAGGCTCCTTCTTATCTTCACTGCTTGCCTGTGAATAATAACAATCCCTTTGCCGGGAGGGTTCTGTGACTGCTGTGCATGTCAGCCCAGGTGGAGGGAGCCGCTGGGTTCCCCTTTGCTAATGCGCACTCTACACTGCCCTCTCCCTAAGCTGGGTAATTATGTTCTTCATTCAGCATCCCTTTCACACATACACGCACACACGCACACGCACACACAGAACAAGAGTCACGCTGGCAGGAGCTCCAAATCAACACCAAAGAGTGGAGCCCAAAACAGAAGGTGGGAACGCAGCTCTGTGAGAGCTAAAGAGAGCGGACAGACAAGCTGCCCTCCCAGGGCTACAGAAAGAGGAGCCTTCCCAAAGGTGGCAAAAGTGACTGTTCAGATTTGCAAGTCCTAGAGCCAGAGCTAAAAATGTGAGCGCTTAGACACATAGACATCTAGGCTAGATCTTGAGACACGCAGACTGGGGCTCATTCTACAACCCCAAGTGGACCCCACAAGTTAAAAGGAACTGTGAATGATAATAAGAATGTGTGTTTGTAGTAATAACCACTCAAAAATAACAATCACTAAAAGATACCTCGTTTAACTCTTGTATCAAAGGAAGCATGTAGAGTTGGTCTTTTATAACATGCAGTTATTATCTAAATAAACACTGACATTCCTGGGAAGTTACTGGTAAGAATCAGTTTCAGATATTAAAACCAAGATACCAGGAAGCCATTCCTTCCATGAAAGTCAGAACTCAGATTATCTTTGACAGAGAGCATGCTCACCTAGATGTGTGAGGTCCTGGGTTCAGTCCCCAGCATGAGAGGGCGGGGGGAGGGAAGAGAAGGGTTGGAAGAAAAAGAAAATAGCAAGCAAGCTGGGGAAGCTGCTATGGGTTGGACCCTTCTCCTTCGCATGCTGAAGCCTTACGCTTCACTGAGACGGTATTCAGAGGCTGGCCTTGGGGGAATAATTAAGGTGAGGGGAGATCACAAGGGTGCCGCCTTGCAACCAGGGCCCGTACAGGAAGAGGAAGACTCCGGGCTCTGAATCCAAGACCAGGAAAGGTCACACAATGCGGCTGCAGGACGGCAGCCCTCAAGCCATCGATTCCCTGTCACTTTGATCTCAGGCTCCAGTCTGTGAGAACTGAACCTCTGTGATCGTAAGCGTCCCAGTGTGTGGCACCGCATTAGGGCAGCTCGAGGTGACCCCTACAAAGACCACAGTTTCTGCCCTCGCGCGTCCTGAGCATTCTGGTTTCCAGGCTAGACTTCAGTACTCTGCTGAGCAGTCAAGTGTGGCCCTGGAGTAGGAGACCCGTGGTTTTCCTTTGAAAAAAAGAAAATAGGAAAGGATCATCCCTAAGCGTCCTGATGCCGGAACCTGTGAACATCCCTACAGAACCTGCGACTGCTAGCTATCTTCAGTGGCTTCTTATTAATAACATTTTTAGATGAACAAAATTTAATCCACATTTAATAAGCACCAGGGCCCTATGCCAAGTACCTTTTGAGTTCTCACACTTCACCTTTAATTCTTCTAAATTTAGGCACAAAGCCAGGGTTTCTAGTGTATCAGTGAAGTGATGCTTTAAAAAAGAAAACAACATATATAATAATTATTATGTATATACTTAGCGATTCATGACAATAACATTACTCAATTGTAAAAGGAAAAAACAACACTTGTGAAATTTGTTTTAAAGCCCTGTAATTTGGGAGACTAAAAATAAACTCTTATGTCATAGATTTTTTTATGTAAAATTAGCAGAAGAACTGGAAGTTAATTTCCATTGACAAAATGACCCAAATTGTATTATTGCTGCCATCTGCATGCTGAGCTAAACTGTCCTAAGCCTGAAACAACTTTAAAGCCTGAGGTGACCAGCCTTTAGCAATGAGACCTGCAGCAGCCGTTGACTCGGCTCGAGGGCCACCACACATCCCATCTGAATTAAATCCCTCAGAGACAGCAGGGCCAAGGAACTATCTAGCCAAAGCCTGGAAGCTGCAATTAGGTTTGATGGGCATGTAGCAGAAGACAGGCACCTGGGGGAAAGAAGAAAAGAGAAAGCTGCACGGGGTAGGGCACAGGAGTGGTCCAGCAGGGGGAATCAAGATAGGAGTTTTTTTACAAAATAGTTTCTGACCATCAGTAGCTGGTGTGTGAAAGAAATGCGATTGAAATTAAAAAAGTCTAAAAAGCTATTACTGATCACATTTGCGGCTAGAAATGGGCAGCCACCCTGAAATTACACATTCTGCCAGAAAACCACAACAAAGATTTTCCCACATACATG
>NW_004524599.1:11270112-11273158 GCF_000260255.1 Octodon degus
AGCAGTACTAAAACCCATAATCCCAGCCTTGGATCACACATAATCCCAGTGGATCATGAGTTAACACAAACTCTACAAGTCCTCACCCCATGACTGCATGAGGCTTTGCGGGGACAACTAGACACAAACCATAACAGGACCATACATCAACAGACTGTGTTGCCTAAACACTGGTAGCACTTCTAATGAGCCTAAGAATTCAACTGATGCACTTATCAAGTTGGAAATTAAGACAGTTAAATCTATATTGCTTACTTGGCTCTTCTATTATGGGAAAGTCATAATAACTTCTATACTATATTCAACAGAACAGCACAACCCACCTGGAAAAAGGAGCAAGACATCTTTTGTCCGTATAATCATCGATTTTCAGGGTCACAGTCATCAGGATCTGTCTGTAGAACCATTTAGGGAAGGTGGTAGAAATTCCACTTTCTATTTACTCCACAGTCTGGATTTGAGGATGGCAATCGGTAAATCTAGGAATTAGGCTTAGCAAAACTATCCCAACAGGAAGAAAATTAAAATCAGAAGCAAATCCAGCACAGCAGGTATAATGGAAACAGTCTAGGAAATTATCAGACAAATTAAATGACAGCATAAAATTAATATTTATTGAAAAATTCATTAGCCTGGTCTAAAATCTCTTATTTGTCAGTAATTACTAAATTATTCTGCTCATGAAGCAGATAGACTTATTTATATTTGTTGTGTCTAAAACTAAAATTGAAGCTTATGAAGTTAAGTGCTTTCAAGAATCTATAGATTTGCCACTTGAAGATATACTTATAAGTGAAATAAACCAGCCCCACATGTGTAAATATCGTATTGTCTCCCTAGTATAAGAACTCAAAAGAGGAATTACACATAGAAAGGTACAACACAAATAAAAGAAAAGAGAGAACTTGAGTATTGGACAATGAGGAGTGGGCAAGGAGAAAAGCTGGGAAACATGACAGGGGCAAAGCCATGCATTTGTATGCACGAGACAGGTGGGGCAGTGATCCTGGGGGACACCAGCAGATTTTTGAGACTAGCGGTTGGCTGGTGGGATTCTCACCCTGACTAACTGTATATGCTGGTGCCTGTGAGCCAGGCGGCTGCACTGAGGAAGGTGATGTGTAATAAAGAGGTCATGCTTGGAGTGCCTGCCATCCTGGTCTTCTAAATATGTACTTCTTGTCATGATATACCATTTATTGCCATAATGTCTCTCAAGTAAAAAGTTTTTTGAAAGGATAATAAATGAAAAAAAAAAAGACACAAGAATAAGAAAAAAAATGTCACAGGTCTGTCTTGCTACAATTCTGTATATGGTTAGATTTCTAGATTTCTTTGTAAAAATATGTAAATGCTTATTTCTAGCTTTTTAAAATTATTCTTTCTTCATATTCTGAAAGGACTTAAAGTTCAACATATCAATATTTGATGGAAAATACCTGCTCCATGATATGTGAAAGATGTTTGCTATTTAGACAGATAAGGTAAACCAAACTGCATATATTGCAGATTAATAATAGGCTTCTCTTCTGGAGGGTTAACAACCTAAGTTAGCAGATCAAAATTGGAGAAAAGGAAGGGCTACGACATCAGCCAACATTTTGGCCCTAGCCTTTCAAGGTCAGTGAAGACTCCAGACATAGGAGAACTTGTACTGTAACGTCATGTAACTCAGTTGTGCCCCAAATTCTCTGATCAAGATTATGGAGCCACAGAGGAATGTGATCGATGATGTATAGTGTGCCTGGGGAGAATCACATGGAGCTAAAAAACATTCTCTCAGGCTATCACAGAGAGCAAATTGGTCAAGTGATGGCCGTGACTCATCCACATGGCTGACACTGACAAAGGATCTACAAAGTGTGGCACAGGGCTACAGGATAAATCCTGACAGTACTTGACTGACCTTATCAGATACAAAAGTTACATTTCTTGTTACATAGGTCTTGCTTTATCTTGGTCTTAACCATCAGCAGAAAAGTATAAAAACAAGGAATATAAAGTAAATCCATATTAATATGATGAGCTGTAAAAGGCTCAAGTCAGTAACTTCTGAGGATAACCCACTAATATTATAGACTGCTGGACGTATTGGCTTGTTTAGCTGAATTTAAGCACCTATAGTATTTAGATGCCAATAGAATATCCACCTCTGACAGGACTAAAAAAAGGGGGGGGGGGAGATACAAAGGAAAGATCATTTTGTATAGATAGATACACAGCTACTTTCACTTAATTCAATGAGAAGAAAGAGGTGTACTAATAGTGTTTGGACAGGATATCTTGTCTGCTTCTGGTACTATGGATAACCACTAAGAAGATAACAATATACAATGTACTGATTATTGAAACTGTCCTATTAATCAGCTTTGAAACTGTCTCATTCATATTTGTCAATAAAATTAAAATAAAATTAAAAAAGAGAAACACCACAGAATTAACAAGCACACTTCTGAGTGCGTTTCTGTGGTCGCAGAGATGTAATCTGGGTACCATATCCAATCCTTCACCCCTTCCTCTCTGGGGCTTCACCCTGCTCTGTTTTCCTCCACTGTGAACTCAGCATCTCTGCTCCCCTCATGCCCCTCCCACCCTGTTGATTCCACCTTGAAGCCAGGTAACCACAAGACTGAATCCTCTGAAACTGTGGACCAAATTAAACCCCTCATCTTTTAAAATGTGAGTACTGGGTGCTGCATCCAGCAACAAGAAAGCTGAATGATATAAGCAGAGAGATGTATTGCAAGATACTAAATTATTTATAAAATTACCAGGACAACAACAAAAAAGATCCTAGGCTTGCACACTTCATTCAGCAAAGAAGCCACACATAAGTACTGAATACTTGAGACGCGCCTAGACTCAAGAGAGATATGCTTTAGTATGATGAGAAACAAACTGAATAAAAATGTGATCCTACATAAAAGAAGAAGGAGGAGGAGGAGGAAGTGGAGGAGGAGGAGGAAGGAGAAGGAGAAGGAGGAGAAGGAGGAGGAGGAGGAGAAGAAGAAGGAAGAAGAAGAAGAGGAAGAAGAAGAAGAAGAAG
>NW_004524599.1:11273366-11277490 GCF_000260255.1 Octodon degus
AAAACGTACAAATTGGAGCCAGAACATGCTGGTCCAGAAGGTTCCTGGTTACAGATCTATGTAAAAATTGTCAAAAGCCTTCACGATATTCTAAAAATATGGGTTTTATTCTTCTGAGGAGAAGTGGAAGGTAAATTGTGTCAAAGCTTGAACCATTAAAACAAATAATTAAACCACATTAGTTGAAAAATAAGACCTGAAATCACTTTAATAGTATTGATAATCTGCTTTTGCACACTTATGGTTTTGAGTCAATCTCCTGACCTTGTATGTTTAAGGTGAAGTACAAAAAAAAAAAATTTGTGTGTGTGTATTTTTAGCACAGGGTCTACAGGGTCTCGCTCCAAAGCTCAGACTCAGTGATCGATTTTCAGCCTCCGAAGCACTGGGATTACAGGTGTGTACCACCACACCCAGTCTCAAAAATTATTTCTGAAAACTGGTTGTAAACACAAACAATGAGGAGGTAACCAAGCACGAAAGCAATTAATTACATGGGCTCACACTTAGTTCCATGTTTTCTATCACAAAACAATTTTAAAAGATCACTCACATTATACACTTGAGTGCAGTATTAATATTTTTAAAATCAGAAACACAAACAATTATCCTCAGAAGCTAGCATTAGTGGAGTGCTCCGCTCATAGTCATAAGAACTAGTTCCTAAGGGCCCCCAGATATGGTATACTTTTGAGAAATACTAAGACAAAGTAATGTGGGAAAGAAGTAAACATACGGGTGTCATTATAACACTTTATATTTATTAAAAAATTAAGCATACAGACTACAAAAGTACAAAGTAAGTAAGTGACCAGTGGTGGCGTTTTCTTTTATTAATTGTGGTGAAAACATAATATAAGACCTATCTTCCTAATGAACTTCTCGGTGTACAGTTCAGTATTGCTAACTACAGGTACAATATTGTACAGTGCATCTCTAGAAAGTTTTCATCTTGCAAAACTGAAACCACTTTCATCAAGTATGAACTCTCCACCTCCTCCGCCCTCCAGTCCCTCTCAATGACAGTTGTTTGTTTCTGCGAGTTTGACTACTTTGATACCTTATGAAAAGGAATCCTCTAGTAGTTGTCCCTCCGGCTTCTCTTCATCACAACCTCCACGTTCACCCCCACAGTAGCGCGTGACTGCATTACCTTCCTCTTTGGGCTGAATGGTGTTCCACTGTATACAGCACACCTTATTTCTCCACGGAAGGACGTCAGGTTACCTCTTGGGTGCTGTGACTCATGCTGATTGAGCACAGGAAAGTAGATATATCTTTGGATGGAACCCTCAGGAGACAGACTCCTGGAGTAAAGGGCAGCTTTTAATTGATCCATGATATTTCATGCCTGTTCTACAGTAGTGGTCTTCGCTATTACATTCTGTTTCCACCTTTTATTAACTAGAAACCTTTCACAATACTCTATTCCTCTGGTTTCAGTGTAGTGCTTCTTGCCTTTTTATTATAGACAATAAACATGTGAAGGTTTTTCTTTTTCTGTATCATGACATGGAATTTTTTATTCTTGCAGTACTTTTAGCGACACAGAACAAGTTAGATGGTTAAGATGCCTGGTGTAACCCACTTTGCTGGAGGGGTGAACAGGTCTTTCTTAATACTCTTTCCCATACTTGGGGTTACTCAGGCCTGGCCTGGATCTTTCTGGGAGAATCGGGATCTGCCACAACTCTGATTCCTGTCTCAGCTCCATCCCTCCCTCTCCTCAACAGAAAAATGTTTTAAGTCTTCGATGACATTTTCTTGCTTGCTTGCTCCTAAGTTTTATTTTAAAAATAAAAAATCCTTAGTTACCTTTCATTGCCTATTCCCTCAACTATTTCCAAGTTTCTAATTTCAAGCTTGTAATTTTATCTTTTTTTAACTCACAAACTGGAGTAACAACATTCTTATAATTGAAAAATTGATATGCAGAACAAAACTGTGGTGGGGAAGAAATCAGTGCTATCAGCCCCTTTTTTTTTTCCCAAGCCTTTTTGCCTCAGATAAAGTATGAGCACTGGCCCTATCAACATTTGAAAAACTATGTTTTAAGAGGTTCATTGAAATTGGAAATCTCACAACAACTCTGGGTGTTAACTCTGAAAGATCTTGAGACCCTCTCAACAATGGAGGTATAGAAATTGTGGCAGATTTTCCAGAGGGTGCCCACAATGATATCTTATACCCCACATCCCCTTGTGCAACATGATGTTGACAATCCTCCTGCAGGACCACCTTCCTGATCCTTAAGGTTGGGCAGGCTTATGACTGATGAAGAGATGTTGTGTAACTCTGGCAACCAGGCCATCCGATGCAGTAGCTTCCCCTTGTTCTCTTGGGACACTCCTCTGTGGAGATCTGACTCAACACATCAGCCACCTATCTGCTGGGGCCTCTGGGCTAGCAGAAAGCTCAAACTCCCCCATGTAGAGGGACCCCATGGGGGGTCCGTTGGATGACATGCAAGAGAAAACAGCTCTGGCCACCTTCAGCTATTATGGCCCAAACCACTGCTTGCTTCTGACCATATGAAAGACAGAAGCACCAACTATGCAGCCAAGCTGTCCCTGGACTCCAGGCATACAGAATCCGGGAAAGATAAGTCACTACATTTTAAGACAGCTTGTTACACAATCACCCCCCACACAGTGTCATGCACCTTTTTGTTTCTTTTAACATGTAATTCTGCTCCATTTTTCATAAAACTGAGTCTATTTTTTTCCTGCCTTGGATTTATTTGTATGAAGCACAGGAAGACACCAGCCTCCCACAGATGGTAGTCCAGCGGTCATACCAGTCCTTCTGTCCTCACATCAGCAGATAGAGGCTTTTACCGTGGCGCCCTCACGGGGGCCTGGGCACTTAGGAGCCTGGGCAAGGCCTGCAACCCTTGGTAATGTGAGCATGGATGCACTTCCCGAGCTTAGGGTAGGTGACACAGGCAAGCTGAGCCAGCCTGTGGTTCACTTGCTTTAGGGTGACTGTGGGGTTCGCCTCCTCGGGCTTGACAAGGGCCCTGATTGCCTCAGCACATGCATGCACGGCAGTGGCACTGTCTGCCTGCATCTTCCTGAAGCCTTTCTTGTTGTGCTTCTTGGCAAAATGCATGTTCCTGGGGAACTTGGGGTCTGCCCCCTTCAGAGATCCATGTCTTTGTGACTGGGGTCTCTTGATGTCACTTCTGTGCCATTCTCAGGACTGGTTGTGCATGGCATGTTCTTGGGCTTGGCCATATCTCACTGTAAGTGGTGGCTGCCAAAACTGAGTGCTTGAGTGGACTTGATTTACTCAAATGATTCTTAACATAAAGTCACTTAGATCTCTAACAGGCCAGTGAAAGGCGCCAACCCTGGAGTCATTCTGCTGGCCTGGAACCCTAGCTATTCCTGGTGAGCCACTGGCCTTGGGCAACTTACTAAGCAGGATGAAAAGTGTTGTTACTGCACCCCCAGCCCCATTTTAGACGACCTCCACTGTGCTGTAGCTGGGTAGCATGTGGAGAAATTTCCTCCCCTCAATACTATGGGCAGAGTTTTTTTGGGGGGAAGAGGGTTCCAATGGAGTCATAATAATACCGCCCCCATTTTCACGGTGACAACATCAAGGCTAAATCACATGAGCACAGGACGTTCTCCTGGCCATTTCGAGCAATCACAGCAAAGCCCATCGCAGCTGTGGCAAGGGCTTTCTCCCCAGATGTGAACGAGGAGACACATGGTCCTGCCACATGAAAGCAGCCATTTTGTGGTCTTGAAAATGAAGCTGACCAGTCAGTTTAAACTAAACTACAGCAGTGGTGAAATCCTAACTGAAACGGCCTCTCCCTCTGGACTTTTCAATTATGTAAGTCAAAAAACTTCTGCTATTACTTTTTAAAACCTGAGTTAGTTTTTGTGGGGTTTTTTTGTTTTGTTTGGTTGGTTGGTTGTTTTTTGTTTTTGTTTTTGTTTTTTGTAACTTAAACTTTACCTTTCTGTGCCTCAGTCTTCTCAGGTAATATGAGAGTAATTGTAGGAACATTCATTGAATTGTAGGGGAATAAAGTGGGCAATACGAGTCAAATTCTTAAATCAGTACCCAGCACAAAGAAAAGAGCTTAAGAAAGTAATATATAGGGGGCC
>NW_004524599.1:11277850-11288577 GCF_000260255.1 Octodon degus
AAAGAAAAGAAAGTAATATATAGGCAAACATACAGGTAGGACCAGACGATCACTATTATCTTATGTAACTATAAAATGAATTTATAAATGAAATTCAAATAAGCACAGGCCCTGAAAGTATGTGGCTGTATTTGGTTATAATGTAGTCATTCAAGCAATTCAACATATGCTGATATCAATTTTCTTATGAAGTCAAAGAAATTAAAACAGGAAATACGAAATTCTTTTAGAGAGCTCACGGCCTCCGAGGGCATACCCAGTGCTACAGCAGAGTGCTGGCTCAGCAGCCATCCAGAAATTTCCAGCTGAATGAAGGGCACATCACAGAACGGACGTGATTGGAAATAATTCACAGGGAAATGAAGGCAGTTGAGACTTTTGCTTTCCATCCAGAAATCCTTCATCGCAAAATGTTACCATTCAGTTCAGATAAAGCTACCAAAAAAAAAAAAAAAATGAATAAATAAACTGCAAAAAAATTGATTAAAAAAATTGAGCGAGGATCGGGGATGTAGCTCAATGGCACAGCACCTGCCTGGCAAGTGTGGAGCCCTGAGTTCCATTTCCTGTACCAAAAAAAAAAAAAATGTGATTGAAAGAAAATTGTTTCATCATATTTCCTACAAATAGAGAAACGATCGATAAAAATCCTTCAATAGAGCTCATTATACTGATCATCTAACACTGTTTTTCTTAATGAAAGCTACTGCCTCAAAACTCAGGTCACTTCATAAGGCCTGTGATGTAGTTTACAAGGCACACCTCCAGAGGAAAGTGACAAGTGCAGTACAACACAGACAGCTTCACTCAAGCCCATGCCCCTGGTCCTGGAGCTAAGAGTTATTCATGACGAGTAAGTAATGCAGGTTGTGTTTATTTTATTGTCTGTGTCACACATACTGTGGCTTGAGCAGCTGGTATATTTTTGTAACTTGTTAAAATATTTTGTGTTCTCCTCAAAGCTGCATCCCATTATGTTCTTTTCTTACCCCTAAACTATAGTTGTACTTGTCAGGAGGATTTTTGGCCCCAACCTAAGACATCTGTGACATAGATTTGGTCTACATTTGATGGGAGACCAACACTACCCACCACTGCTCTGTCAGCCTGGTCATGGAGGAGCCATTTGGCCCACAGTAATAGAGGTGTATCGGACAGATCCGAGATGCTGCCGTGGCCGTAAGGGACAGCCTGCTTGCACCATTGGTCCTGGCTGAAGCCTAAACTGTGTGCATTTGTGAGACCCACATGGCTTGCAAGCTAGCACACACCATTCAAAATCTAGTTCCAAAGAAGGCTGCGATTTAGCAAAAGGTGAAGAAGCTTAGGTAGATCTATGTAACCTAGGCACCAGTCTCCTTCAATTTAGGTGTTTATCACTGTCCTCTGGAGAGAGATAAAATGCTCAGAGGATCTTTCTTTCTTCTTTCTTTCTTTCTTTCTTTCTTTCTTTCTTTATCACAGGGTCTGGCTATGTAGTTTGACTTCATAGTGATCTTCCTGTCTCAGCCTCCCCAGCACTGAGATTACAGGTGTGCACCACCATACCCAGTTTCAGGGCCAGCACAGCATGTGGTACCAGGGATTGAACTCAGATCCTTGCGCTTACCAGGCAGGCACTTAGACCACTGAGCTATCTCCCTAGCCCAGGACCTGCTTTCTGGGATTGTTTTTTTTGAGTGAAATCTCTGCGAATAGACTCCATCAATGTGCACCATGACATCATCTCAATACTCCGCATTTCCTAGGTGGTGTCCATACTGGTTATTTGTTCTTGCACAAACACCCAAAATGGGACGGCTTGAAGTGACGATGGCTCACATTTCCATGGGTTGGGAATTTGAATGGGACTCAGCTGGGTGACTCTGCTTTATGCTCTTGAGTTACCAAAATGTGTTCAACTGGATGCTGAAGGGTCTAGGAAGGCTCCATTCCCAGGCCTGACACCCCCATAATGTCTAGATGACTTCTGTTTTGACTACACCCTTCCTCCACTGCATAGTTCCAGGGCCTTCCCAGGGGTCTCCCATTGCTTACCTGGAGCTTACATGCAACCTGCAAGGCCTAGGCCCAGAATTGCCTCAGCATGGCTTCTACGACACCCAGCCTAGATTCAAGGAGGAGGCAAATACTCATCCTCCTGGTAGGATCAGTGCCAAAGGGATGACAGCCACACAATGCATTCCTACTGCCGAATAATCCCAGCCCACTGCCCAGATAAGCTCAGCACCAGACAACCTGCACTCAAGGCTCATGCATGGGTGGCAAAGTGGGCCAACACCATGGTCCTCAAGAGCCTGGAGTAGTTAACCTCCACCTGCAAAGGGTTTTCCACAACATTCTGAGGCAGGGCCACATTTTAGCAGTCACAGATTCTCTCTGTGCACCTCTTACTGGAGGACACCCTCAGTGCTCAGCCGGCTCCTCATGCCTGCAGTTTCCCTCACACATCCCCAGTCCTCTCCAGGTGAGCCAAATCAACATTCTGAGACTCCTTCACTCTCTGAGAGGCTTAAGCCATCAAATAGGTCTCTAAAGTCTCCCAAAGAGATTGTTCAACTATTTAAATAAGATAGAATGAGATCTCATCAAAAGGTAGGGTTTATTTTAGCCACCCAAAAAAAAGAGAATAGGAGGAAGAGGGAAGGGAGGTGGAGGACGAGGAGGACGAGGACGAGGAGGAGGAACTGCATGTTCTCAAAAGTGTAAATACTTGGACAGCTTCCTAAGAGAGCTTCAAAGAAAGAATGTTGCATCTGACCAGAATATGAACATAAAAGTTGAAGAGATAACACGATATTGCGTGTTGGGCAATCCCATCTTCCTGATGCAAGCATGTTCAGGAGCAGGGCTAGTTTTTCAAACTGGACTATAAACATGGGGCCCTACTGACAAGCTAGTTTGAAGATTATTTCATTACTGTGTACTTTTCAAAGCTCCAATGGAAACATGTGTCTTCCCGAGACTGAATGGGAAAAAGAACACAGTCGAGGATGTGAGATGCCAGTGACCTCTCGCTGGACCAGGGCGAACACTGCTGGATACAGGAAACACCTTCTTGAACGGACCTCGCTATTTCACAAACTACAACTAAGAGCATATTATATTATATACCTCAGGACTCGTCTCCACAATATGTAAGCTAATATAAGGTTGCTAAAATAAGCATCTGTAAGAGAAAACCCCAGCCCTCCTGGACCTTTCAGCTGAAATGAGCCATGTTCCACTTCTTCCACTTCTAGGATCCCTAAGTTTGGAATGGAATCATCATCGCCTTGAAGGTGTCTCTTCTCAGCATCCTCTTCTCCAATGGTCTCCATGGGGATTTTGGAGGTACCAAGTAAGCCCTTAGGCTTTCTTTCTAGTGATCCAACGAGTGTCCCAACAGTTAGGGCCGTGTATCACAGCTCTTCCGATCCTGTCTCATGGTCTGCTGGCTTCTCCATCCTACTCTTTTCAGGTTTTCTCCCTTCCCACCCCCACCAGGGTTAGAGCTCCCTCACCTCATAATGTTCATAGCTTCCCATACCCTATTTTTCTAGGCTTTCATTCTTGGACCTATTCAAAATGTTTCCTCATTTTTGGAGAGGTCTTCCCACCCTAGAGTTGTTGAGTTCTGAGACTGGATATGGTTGTTTTTCATGAAATCCATCTTCTTCCCAGCATGCATGGACACTGGAGGTTGCTGGAAGGGAGGCCAAGGACAGCCTCATTCCACACTTAGAACAACTTACCTTAGTCAACCTAAGGTCTGTGCTAGTTGGTGGCCAGCTCTCCCAGTTTTCTTGTCAATTGTTGATGGTTTTTTCACAGCAGCCATCTTTTCTTGACCTATGGCTTCCTTCAGAGATTCATCCTAGCTTCAGTCAACTGGCCCTTAGACCCAGGTAAAAAGATCCTATTCCTTGAGCCTTTGTTTTTCAGGGCTCTTTCTGATATTCCTGATGTACTCCATCTCATAAGTGAGGAGTCCCTAGGACCTAGGGGGCATGTTCACTGAGAGTATGTGATTTCTCATGCTCCAGGTACTCAGGACCCTGGACTCTGTGACCAAAGAGCCCAAAGCTCATTTCTAGGATCTGTACCCCTTATCTGGGGACAGTGCTCAACAGGAAGTCTGTATCTGTAGTGCATGTGGCCTGTACCTGAGAGCTGGCAAAGGGCATCTTCTTGCTCCTCTGAACACTGACCTAGAAGTACCTTGGCCAAGAGAGCTGTGACCACCAGCTCCCATGAACACTTTTGTGAGCACAAAGCCAAGCGGGGAGGAAGAACCACTGACTGAGCACCTAATCATGCCAGACACAGCTCGGAACTTGCCATCCCATCTCTCCGGGAGGCCGAGGCAGGAAGGTCACAAGTTGGGGTCCAGCCAGAGCAACTTAGACTCTCTGTCTCAAGAATTTAAAAACATTTGTAAATGGACAAATATGGTGTCTCAATGAGCCCTCAGAGCAACCATATGACTGTCTTAAATCAGGGTTCTCCAGAGAAATAAAACAAGTAGATTTCTAGTCATTCCTTGGCCTCTCCAGAGAATTAGTTTAGGATCCCACAGATGCCAACATCCAAAATCTATGGGTGCTAAAGCATACTTTATAGTTTGTTGTTTTGAGACATGTCTCGTCCCGGAGTTCAGGCAGGACTCAGACTCACTACATAACCCAGGCTGACCTTGAACTCCCAGTGATCTTCCTGCCTAAGCTTCCCAAGTGCCACAAGGCCCAGCTCAAGCTTCTTTTATAAAATGCATAGTATCGGCTCGTGAATACTTTAAAAATCTCATACAAGTAAAAATACCAAATACAACGGAAATGCTATGTGAGCAGTTGTTATATTTTTACTTGTATTGTTTTTAACTGTTGCATTATACTTTAGAACCTTTTTTATTTTATTCTTTTAAATTAATTTTATTATGAAAGAAATAACAATGGGAGTTTCAAAACAGGTTAGTAAGACAGTTATAATAATTAATACATTGCATATTATTGTCTTTATAGCAGTTATTCATAGTATAAGATGCAGATATGATATCTTGTCTAAACACTATTAGTACAAATCTTTCTTCTCATTGAACTAAGAGAAAGTAGCTGTATATCTATCCTATTTTGCATATACAAATACAGAATGGTCCTTCATTTGTATCCCTTTTTTTGTTTGTTTGTTTCCTTTTGTCAGAGATGGGTATTCAATTGCATTCAAATATTGTAGGTGTGTGAATTTAGCAAAGTAATCCAATATAATCCAGTAGTCCATAATAGTAGTGGGTTATCCACAGAACTGGGCAATGTCAGAAGTTGTTGACTTGAACCTTTTACAGCTCAGCACATTAATATGGCTTTACTTTTTATACCTCGTGTTTATACTTTTCTGCTGGATCTTTTTTTTTATTTTAAAGAGAAAGAAAACAGAAACAAATAACAAGGATGAAGACAAAGACAAAAACAAAGCAACATAAAATTGGTATAGTATTTCAAAACAGGAATAGAAAATTAACAATGGTTATTTTTGGTTTTTGGTGGTTTTTTTTTCTTCTTCTTTTTATTTTCTAATGTTTTTATTTTATTTTATTGAGGAACAAATAGCAATGAGACAGTTTAAAAAGTGATTAATAGGACAGTTTCAATAATTAACACATTGAACAATGGTTGGTAAAGTACACATTTCTAGCATCAACTTTGTTGCTCAGGTTACCAGATATAGGCATGCAAGACTGATCAAACAATTCAACATTAACTCTTCCTTTCAAAAAGGCATACTGTTACATTATTTTTTCAAGTATTTTAGATGCAAAGTTGATTAAATTCACAGATGCAGAACCAACAGATATGAAAGACCCACTCACTACACATATATGCGGGCAGCAGTGCGTCATGTTGTTATACGACTGTCAGTGAGATACAGCCACAAGAGAAAAAGTGAGGTGTGGCTGAGGGGAACAAAGTTTGTAACCCTCACAGGCCTTCCTCACGTGAGGCCTAATTCACCAGGCCTTGTGAGAAGCCTCAGGTGGTTGGCAGCATGAAGCCGGTGCCAGGAGAACTTACCTGGGGTTCTCAGGAAAGGCCGAGTAGTGTGGGCTCTGGGCTCCCTGGTGGCCCTGGGATGATTAAGGCAGAGGAACGTGGCCTCCTAGGGTACACAGGCCAGACAGAAGACAACTATTTCAGAGTATACTAAAGGAACAGATTTAATATTAATACATATGATATACAAAGGGCCAAGCAGGCTCACAGTGGTCGCCTGTGGAGAACACAGGCGTGGCAGAACACACAAGGGCTGTTTGTGCGCTGAAGAACCCAAGGATCTAGCTGAAGCGAGACCTGCAGCTTGCTGCCAGGGCCAATGCGAGTCTGAATGCGAAAGCCGCAGGATCTGTGCTGGAAGCCCCAAGAAACTGGAACCAGAAGTCCAAAAGCAATGACCAAGACCAAAGCACCTCTCCAGAAACAAAAAATACGCTGTCCCCTTCTTTCCCTTTCATTTTGTCCTGATTACACTCCTATTAGTTGGTGCCACCTATGTCCTGCGGGGCTTCCCTCCTCTGTTGGCTGGTTGCATGTCAATCATCCAGAGCCACACCCAGAACTGCGCTCTGTCCACTCACCAGATGTCCCCTAATCCATTGGCTTTGTATCGCAGTTGAATATCTCAGTGACTCTGCCCTGGCTCCCTTCTATCAAAGGCAGCTCCTGCGGAGCCCTCTAGGAACCACTGACCAGGAGAGGCAGTTTTTCCTCCACTGGCAAAATTTAAGATGACAATAATATACCAAGTCATATCATGTGGAAAACTAACAAAATACTTACACAATACAAGGGATGTGTCCAAGGAGTTGGCTCACTCCGTGGAGGGTCTCAGGCTGGGGCAGCTGATGGCCCAGGTATCAGTCCAGGCTCTGCCTCCAGCCTGCATCAAGGATACAGTGAGCTCAGCAGGCTTTCACCTGATTGAATAAGACCCTGCCACCTGCTTTCCTTGAGCCACAGATTCGAATTCTAACCTCTTCCAGGAACCCCACAGCGACACACCCCAAAGGAAAGTTCAAGCAGATTCCTGGGAACCTCAGTATCCCTGGGAACCTCAGTGTCCTAGTTAAGCTGACACATAAAATTCACCTTCATTGCTACCGTCTGCATTCGTCAGTGCGTTCCTTTACAAACAAGGGACCAAGGTTCAGAGAAATTGTAAGAGGATGTCAACATGCAAATTTTAGCCAGGCATGGGGACAAACAGCTGTAATCCCAGCACTGAAGACTGAGGCAGAAGGATCACTGCGAGTGCAAGGCCAGCCTGAACTAACTAACTAAATATTAGAAAGGCAAGTTTAGCTGAAGCATGGAGAAAATGCATACCCTATTCCAAACTAACTTGAGAGGTAATGTGTTTTGGTTCAAGCACCATAGACTGGCCAGCTTAAACAGCAGAAATTTATCCATCACAGTTCTCGAAGTTTGAGGTCCAATGTGGTCAGGTTCTGGGGACCCCCTCTTCTAAACTGCAGAAGACCGACTTCTCTTTTTGTCCTCATGTAGCACAAAAGGAGAGGAAAGGGTCCCTTGTACACGGCTTCAACTTCCACATGTGAGGAGCTGATCGCCTGCCAAGGGCTTCGTTTCCTGATACCATCATCTGGGGCGAGATCTCAAGGTGTAAATCTTAAGGTGTAAATCTCAAGGGGGACCCCACATTGGATCAAGACTCTCGGGTCCCTGGACCACATGGAGAGCACACACTGGACGAGAGACTTGGAAGGAGAGAGCTTGTGAGGTGCTATCTGTCCGCCCTCCCTCACTGAGTGGGAGTTTGGCCCAGGGAGATCTGGTGGGTGCCTGAGCCAGAGACCAGCCAGTTGACCTGAATATGTCATGAGAAAGATGTGTGGCAGGCCAAGAATGTGCTGAGTAGAGGCTGCCTAGGGTCTTACCTTACTTGGACTGTGCTGGGGGCAAGGGGCCCCCAATAGAAAGATTCCAGGGGGGAAGCCAGAGCCAGGAAGACCAAAGGTCCAAATTGATGGGAGCTCTTCAAGAATCCACAAAACCTCAAGCGCAACACTCAGCTTTGTACACCTGCCACATCAAGATCAGTGCTGGTCAATCCCTGGTTAGGCCAAAAAATAAAAATAAAAAACAAATCAAGATCAGTGCTGGATCCCCAAGCCGGCATCAGTCATGAGGTCCAGAAAAGCCACAATCCCCACCAGGCATTCGTCCAGGGACAAGGATGGAACCAGTTCACAGCAAGGAGCCGTGGATCCCAACAATCAACCTGATTTCTCAGCAGCCCCATAAAATGAAAACAGAGATTTCCCCCAAGGTAATCGATTATGGATAGTTTCACTTCTCATCTGCATGTGTACACTTGGTTAACTTTGAACACGTCTATGTACAAGGCCTCCTTTATGGTGTACCTTTTTTTCTGAAGGTTTTTGGTGAATTTTGGAGATGGAGGAAAAGAAGCCCATGGAAGTGAAAGCCTTCTGCGCCTGTTCCCTTGGCAAGCGGGCTGTAAGGCGAGACTCTGAGTGTTGGGAGGGAGTCTTTGGCATTATCCAGCTCTCCACAGGCCTGGTCCAGAAAACACAGCTGCGTGAGGACGATGTGTGAAAGCAAGATCTCCTTGGAACAGCCCATGAGCGTTAACACATGCGCCATAAAGCAAAGCTCCAGCCCGCAGACACCATCCAAGAGCTCCGCGCGCGCCACAGCGAAGGGAAGCGCGCTCACCAAAGGGGCTTAGCACTTTCTGCTGCTCACTTCATGTATTGTCATTTCAGCCCGATAACTTAAAACTAAAAATCCATCAGAGTGACACAGCCCCATCCCCCAAAGGTGAGAACACATAGTTATCCTCCTGCTGTAGACATTTTCACTTCCGATGGCTCAGATATTAAGGGATGATCCCCAGGGCTGAATGCCTCTACCCTTGTCTCCAGTCTCTCCCCCTTCTCTTTGCCCTCCTCTTTCTCCCCTTTCTCTTTCCCTTGGTCCTCCTCTTCTCCTTCCCTACCCTCTAGAGTCAGCCACCCATAGCAAGTTTTTTCACATTCTCAAACTCTCATTGGTTTCTGTACATTCTCTCCCCATCCTTCTTACTTGCCAGCAAAGCTCTCTTAATCCCCAAGCCCTTAAGCCAAGTTTCATTGTCCACTGCTTTGTACATACTGCAAACTGTAGGTCTCAAAAATTTTTTTTCCTCTCATTCATACATTTAACTAATGAACATCAAGACTTTCTTTGTGACAACTTCAACTCTGAATTAAACATCATCTGGGAAGTTTTTAAAGACTGGTTGACAGGATGAGTGGATGAACAGAGGGATGGGTGGGTTGGTGGGTGAATGGATGGTTGGATGGATGGATGGATGGATGGATGGATGGATGGATGGATGGATACATAGGTGGATAAATGGATATATATGACAGAAATGTATTCAGCTATGAACAAAAGAAAACACTAACTTAAATAAAGAAGAATGTATTTGATTCACATAATAGGAAGTCATAGTTGAGCCATCCAAGGCTAGAAGTGTTTCTACAAGACTAACAAGAACTTCCATCTAAAAAAAAAAGAACTTTCATCTTCCCCTTCTCCATCCTTAGCATGTTTTGTGAATTGAATTGTAATACCCTAAAACTTGTGCTCAAAGCATAACCCTTGGAATCTGTGAGTGTAACCTTTCTTGAAAGTATCATCTTTGTGAATATAACTGAATTAGAATGAGATCACACTGGCATAGAGTAAATCCTAAATCCAATGTGACTAGAACAGTTACATGAAGAGGAAAGATACCAACACAAAGACGAGCAATGATGCGGCAAGAATTGGAGTGTGCATCTACAAGCCATGGCACATCAAAGATTGTGGACACGACCAGAAGTAAAGGCGATGCCAGGAGGAGCCACTCTACAGCCTTCCAAGAAAGCATGACCCTGCTAAGGCCTTGCTCTCCACTTCCAGCCTCTAGAGCTGTGGAAGAATAAAGTTCTGTGGTGTAGACACATTTGTGCACGTCTGTCACAGCAGCTCTAGGACAGGAGTACAATATTTGATATTTATCATGATAGCTACAGGATGCCAATTACATTTCACATCTGTGGGCTGGGCAGGAAGAAGGGGAAAGAGCAAACATTGGATGAGCCATTCCAGGATCATCCCCACCTGAAGGATGCTGGCTTGGAAATCCAGCATGCTATTAATGGCTGCCTCACTGATAAGCACTGGGTTGGGTGGTGTCTCAGTTACTCTTCTCTTGTTGCTGGGACAAAATACCCAACACCCAAAATTAAGGAAGGAGTCTGGGGAAGTTTATTTAGCTCACAGTTAGTGGAGGTTTCATTCCATACTCAGCTGGCTCCAAGGTAGAATGGCACATGGCACAGAGCAGGCATTCATGGGGGCAGCAAAGAGCAAAAGGAGGAGCACCAACTAGCCAGCCTCTCTCCTCTCCTTACATCATAATACAGATTACCCACCCCAGAGTCAGGGGTAGCACTCACACCTGCAATCCCAGCATTGGATCAAGAATCAATCCCAAACTCCAGAAGCCACTCATGACTGCATGAGGCTTTGGGGGGACAACTAGACACAAACCATAACAGGTGGTCACTCCTTAGCTGCAAGGGAGTCCAGGGAAGTGATTATTTTAATTTTCAAATCTATATCTGTGGAAAGCAAGAGGGACTGTACATGACCTTGGGTTTGCCAATCCACAGGACATAGCTA
>NW_004524599.1:11289262-11293949 GCF_000260255.1 Octodon degus
TTCAAGCCCTGGTACAGCAGCAAAATAGGTGTGTGGGTATGATAATTTGTTTTAAGAATTTAGCAGTGCAAAGATTCACTCAATAGAAAGGCAGTCTCTATTCCAGCGCACCCTTATCCTCTGTCCCCAACACACACCCCTTGGCAAAAGCAATCACTATGCACAGTTTGTGTGTTGTTGCAGTTATCCTCAGTCATGTGCACACACACACACACACACTCACAGCAGACACACACAGACATTTCATTTCTTGAAACTGATCACACTGCCACCCATTGATTTCACTTTACAACATCTTGCTCTTCCTTGTAAGGATTTTCTGGGGCTGGTAGAGTCAGTGCTCAGCTAGAGGTAGAGAAGCGGGCAGAGCGCAGACCTTGCCAGGCTGCCTGGGGTCCCTCCCACCTTTCCTGCTGCTAGCTGAGTGGCGGCGCGTTGCGCAGCACCGCAGATTCTAACAGTGACTCCTCTCAGCACTGCTGTGGAGCGTTCAAGAAGTCTACACACATAGCAAAGTGCTGCAGAAAAGTGCCAGTCCAGAAAACGCTTCTGGGAGGAGCAGCTACGGTTCACGGGAGCAGCGGCACTTCCGCCGCTGTCTGAACATCTTCATAAAGAACTCATCGATCGCTCTGTGTGAGCACGTATATTGCCAAGGGATCAGTCTCTACTCCTGGATGTGGCCTGAGATATCAAGCAGCACACCGTACAGCTTCGCTGCCCCTGTGGTCTCCAAAGGCGCGGTGATGCAAGAGCGCGTATTTATTTGCACCGGTATCAATACTGGCGTCTCCTCCAAATCTTTTCCAACTTGCGGATTAAACTGTTTTGATCCACGCTTTGCTTGTCCCTGACTGTCACTGAGAGTCACGACAGTAGCCTTTCACATAGTTCAGCCACACCCCAGCCCCTTCTGTGAATCCACCCACCCCAATTTTTGCCTAATTTGCCTCTGAGTTATTTTTCTTTTTGTGCTTGCTTTCTCATTACTATGGCTTTTAAACTTTTGTGATTATATGCGACACACTTTCACCCCATGATGATCTCATATAGTTTCGGTCCTTTACCTCCAGCACTGTTGTTTTGCAATGAAGGAACGGCGCACACTGACCCCCTCAACCATACACACGCACACATGCACATGTCATGAGCTTATATGATTATTCCCCCCAACTAAGGGACAGACCCCCACGTAATAACTGCAGGGAAGCCAACACATGGTCCAGGCACTAGCTCCAAAGTGAATGTCGCGCAGGCCTCATGTGCTCACTTGATGCTGGCGGGCAGGGTCAGGTGGGCACAAGAGTGAGCCCCGCTCTCTTCTAGCGCCAGCCCCCACCAGCGGCCTCTGGCATCAGTCGGGACTGAGTCCTGTCACACCAGGTGCACTATGTGGCAGAACTGTGCAGGCTGTCACTGTGCCGCACTCAGCAGTGACAGAGGACAGGCGGTGTCATTGCAAGTGGCCCCACAGAAAAATGCAAGGAGGATCACTTACAAGAGGACATCCAGATACAGCTGTCGATGCCACACTGGGCCCGAGGAGCTTTTCGTGGCCTCCCACCTACTCAGCTCAGACCAGACTAATTGCATTTATCAACATTGGAGTTACACACCAATGTTGCTGAAGGCAGTTGGAAGGAAATACCCAGTTTCTACAGACAGAGAAACAGGGATGGAGAGCAGAAATCAGCAAACTGCACTCCAGCCTGGCCCAATCTGGCCCATCACCGATTTTTTGGTAAATAAAATTTTATTGGACTGTCTAGGGCTGCTTTGGGCCACGGCAGCAGCTGAGAAGAGTGACTGTAACAGAAACCACATGGCCCACACAGCCTCGGATATTTACTTCTTGGCCTTTCACAGAAAAAGGTTGCCAACCCCTGATTTAGAGGAAAGAGATGTGAACTTGGACAAACGCAAATATTTTGTGCTTCCATGGCAGTGGTGTTAGGATTCGGAGGGAAGGCAAGGCCAGTGGCCACGAGCTCCTCCAACTTTCGCCTGCATGGTTCACTCTTTCCATCACCTAGCAAGATGCAGACATTAGTACCTGCTTCCTAGCTGCTCCCGGAGGCTGGGGAGGCAGGCTTCACTCTCCTCTCCACCTGCATCCGGTCTCACTGATGATTTACTATAGCGTAGAATCATACGCTATACTCGGGCCTCTTCTCAGGCCTCGTGCTTGACTGTGTCCTCTTCATCTTAAAGAGGGCTCTGAAAGTAACATCTGGCCCCAGGTCTATGAGCATGCCCATAGAAATATCTAGAATAATTCTAGCTACGTGTCTAGATAATACGTTGGAGCCCAGTTGTTGTATAAGATTAACTGTCAGCTAGCTGAAGGTGTCAAAGCCAGAGGATAGTCCTCCTCCCAGCCAGAGGCTAAGGCTGCTGGGAGCAGGGCCACCACAAGGTGGCTGCAGGTCGGAGCCTGCTGTCCTTCAACATAGGCAGGCGACTAAGGGCAAAAGGCCACGCAGGATGAGGTCCGGTACTTCCTTCTTTAAGGAATAATGACAAGAAGAGTCTACAGGAGGCTGTGGCAGGGGAGTGGCAGGTTCAAGCCCAGCCTGGACTCAAATTAGCTGTATCAAAATAAAAGATAAGAACTGAGGATGTAGTTTAGTCAGAGGTCCTGGGTTCTACCTCCAATACAAAGAAAGAGAACGAAGAGCGGAAGAAGAAGGAACAGAATCTACAGGCATTGTCTATGGCCACACCACCCTGAGTGAGCCCAATCTCGTCAGAGTCTACAGGCACAACTTTTATTCTGAATATTCTCAATCCATGACTGGTCAAGTCCATGGGTGTGGCGTCTGCAGAAACAGGGGCCAACTCCTTCATGCATCGACTCTGTGAACGCTTATTCCTCGGCTTCTCTGTGTCTTGGGCCCTGTAACAGGCGCCAGGTACTCTGCAGGGGTGGCCTGGTTCCTACCCCAGTTCTGTGGGCTTGGCCAAGTTAGCTCCTTACTCTGTTTCTTTGATTGCTTTTGTTTGCATTCTTGTTTTTGTTTTTTTAATAAATGGATGTTGTAGTCAGGGCTTACAAGGGGATAGATTTAATACAGGACACATCATTTATAGAACTATTTTATAATATTCACCAAAAAAGTCAAATGCAAAAGAGTGCAAGAGTTATGTCCATGCTCTAGAGATCCAAAGAATCCAGCTGGGTGCCTGGATCCCATGGCAGTGTCCTGCATGAGTTCAGCTGAAGACCTAGAGCCCATAAAATGTTCCAAGTCCAACTGCAAGGCTTGGAGCCCATGACAAGGTCTGATGCAAGTCTCTACCAAAGATCTTCCCTGGGAAAACCCAAGGTCAGTGGTGGAAGCTAAAGTCTATGCCAGCAGGATGAAGAACTTGTACCAGCAGGCTGAGAGATCTGCACAGGAGCCAGGAAGTGACAGTCAAGGTGATGACCAGAGCTCCCCTGAGGTGAACTGCAGCCATCCTCAGAGACAGTGAGGACCCAAGCTGTGGGCTATGTGATGCATGAGAAGATGGCTAGAACACTGCACCCTGCGTGCTCTTGAGAGAGGCCACCAGGCTACTCTGTGACCAGAATGAGCCCCCCATCAGGTCTGAGCACAAGGAAGGCTGCATGCTTTTCTATTTCAAACTGAAGAGTGCTCAGGTTCCAGCAGGGCCAGCTTACCCAAGAGTTCAGGGTCGCCTGCTTGCAGCCTCCTACCAACCTCTTTAGTGTCTACAGCTTGCCACATGTCTATCTGCGTCCCTCAGGCCAGTCCCATCCATTCACAGGAAGCAGAGCTCAGACTGTCCTCAAGGGATGAGGAAAAATACACACCCTGCTCCTCCTGGAAGGCAGCAGCTCTGACTCAGCTGCGCTGCTGGCGCTGACGGGCAAAATCACTGAACTCAGTGCACTCACCTCGGACGATCCAGGGATGACGCTGCTACTGCGGGCTCTAAGATGTAGTGCTTCTTAAAGGCAGGAAGAAAAGTAGTGTTCCACAGATATCGCTACCCGAGGAGCTCCATCCCAAACACCACTGAAGCCCCAAGACCCTACTTGCCAGCAGGCACCCCTGCAGCCAGCCTGGCGCCCATGCTCAGCACGATGTCAGCGCCACCTTTGCCCCCACGACAACCTGACATCCAGGTCACCAGGCAACACTTCCTCTTCCCTTCTGACCTTGGAGCGTCCTTCTATCTGTAGGGCTCCCTCAGCAGGAGCCGTCTCAGATGCCTCTCACACTCAGCCTCCAAAAACACCGGCTCGCCACCTCTTTCCTCAGAGAGGTCCCTTATCTTTCTGCAACTTGATGGCAAGAGCTAAGGGCAGCCTCCTCGAGTCACCACAAAGGCCTTGCCCTACCCCCAGAGCGTAAAACTTGCTTCAGGATTCTGGAAGCAAAAGGCTCAGTGGACTCCTCATGGGACAGGAAGTCCAACTTGCTGTCTCCAGCTAGGCAGAAAAAATTAGCAATGGCAGCTTCCCTCCACATACAATAAATACATAAACAACTCAGAGCTGATCAAAGTTGCCCCTGGTGTTGCCATCATCAAGCAGAAGTAGATGGGTGAGAACAAACACGCCCCTTCTTTTGAAAGTGGAGTCCCTGGGGCAGTGGGCCTCATCACTCACCCAGCAAATGTTCAGTGCATGCCTACTGCGTTGCTTTTCTTCTCAGTGATAACATATCTTTTTTTTTTA
>NW_004524599.1:11312175-11320387 GCF_000260255.1 Octodon degus
TCCCTGCAACCCTTGAAAATGCCTTAGTTACTCTTATCTCAGTGTCCTCACTCTTGAAAGGGGATAAGAAAGGTTAGGTAAGTTTAGGGCTAATAAACCTAACCTGCCCACAGGCAGAGCTGAGCAGGGGATCCAAAGCATCACGGTAATGAAAAGGACAGACGGAAAATGAATGCAGCTACCCATTGGGCATCTGTAGGCTCAGCCTCTAAGTCCCTACTATAAAACACAATCTAGCAATTGCACTCTAATAGTTACCTGAAGCAGTGAGCACTTACACCTACACAAAACCTGCAAGGAAATGTTTATGGCAGCCTTATTCATTACTGTCAAAACTTGCAATCAACAAATCATCCCTCAGGAGGTGAATGGCATTGTGATACATCCAAAACATGGAATAGTACTCAGTGCTGGGGAAAAAAAAAGTTATCAAGCCATGAACAGATTTGGAGAAACCTTAAATGTTTATTTCTAAGTGAAAGCAGCCTAACTAGAATGGCTACATCCTGTGTGGTTCAACTATATTTATTGTTCTGGAAACAAAGCTATGGTGACAGTAAGGACATCAGTGTTTTCCAGAGGTCTGGGGAGAGAGAGGATTGACTAGGCCGAGCACAGGACTTTCAGTGCAGTGAGACTGTGATTCGTGATGGTGGACAGGAGGCTTCCCACACCTGTCTAAAGCCATAGACCCCACAGCCCGGGAGGGAACCACCACGGAAACTGTGGGCAGTAGGAGGCAAGGACGCACCTGTAGGTTCATCAATGGCAATAAATGACCACCCTCCTAGAGGGCACTGCAAATGTGGGAGACTACGCATGTGCTGGAGGAGAGACAGGAACGCTCTCAATTTTGCTATGGGCATAAACTTCTCTAAAGATTTTTTAATGTCTTTTAAATGTGCTTCCAAAAGGATCCATGGTGCTACTGGGGGTGGGCAGAGAGGTTCGGAGGGAGCAGAGTCCAGGCGATTATCTCCAGTGCCATGCAAGGTGCCCCATGTGAGAGCCCGGTGCCGTGGGTGGGAGAAAGCCTACCAAGAGTCAAGGCACAGTTTCTGCTACAGCAACTATCGAAGGACAGTAGCCATGCCCCTCCACTATCCCATGGCTGTGGACCTCAAAAAGGGCCACAAGGTGACTAAGAATGTGAACAAACCGGGGCACAGCCACCATCGTGGACACCTCACCAACACACCAAGTTCGTGCAGGACATGATCCAGGAGGTGTGCGGCTTCGCCCCTACGTGGAACAGCTCAAGGTCTCCAGGACTAATGCGCTCTCAAGTTTATGAAGAAAAGAGTGAGAGGGCTGGGGAGATAGCTCAGTAGAATAAGTGCTTGCCTGGAAAGTGCAGGGTCCTGAGTTCAATCCCCAGTACCACAAAAAAAAAAAAAAGAGAAAGAAAGAAAGAAAGAAAGAAAGAAAGAAAGAAAGAAAGAAAGAAAGAAAGAAAGAAAGAAAGACAAAGAAAAGGACAGGGACACACATCTGCACCAAGAGGAAGCGTGAGGAGCTGAGCAACGTGCTGGCTGCCATGAGGAAGGCAGCTGCCAAGACATACTGAGCCCTTCGGGAATAAAACTTTGCAGAAAGAAAAGAAAGAGTCAAGGAATACAGAAAAGTCAAGTGAGAAGATTCAGGGAAGATTCACACATTGCAAGACAGCAGTAGGCAAACCCACAAGAGGGCCATGGCTTTGGGCTGAAACACTGAGGTATTATATTTGAATTTAAGGTAAGCAAGGAGATCTGCAAACATCACCCTGGGAATACTTTCTCCAGCCTCAGGCAGAGGGAGAGGGGCTGAGAGTTCTGCTGATTACCAGTGAGCAAGGATTTAATCACCCATACCCACGCGTTAAAGCATCCATGAGGGCTGGGAAGACGGCTCAATAGAATAAGCGCTTCCCTGGCAAGTGCAAGGGCCTGAATTCAATCCTCAGTTCCACCAAAACAGAAAAAAAAAAAACATCCATGAAAACTCAAGAACTGGGTTCAGTGAGTTTCAAGGTTGCCAAACACATCCATCATGGAACGAGTGGCGCACCCATTTGGGCAGGGACAGGCTCACCTGTATGCCCATCTTCCAAACCTTACCCTCGCTCCTCATCCAGCTGTTGATTAGCATACTTGGAAATATCCTTGGTAGCAAAACAGCAAAAGTAAGGAAAGTGTTATCCCAGATTCCACAAGCCATTCTAGCAAATGATCAAACCTAAGAGGGCCCTGGGGAGCCCCCAGTTTATAAACCAGTTGACCAGAAGCACTGGGGGCCTAGACTCACAACTGACTTAGGGGGATGTGAAGGAGACGTGCACAACTGTGCCCCTAGCAGAAAGCATCAGAACTGAGTTGAACGGTAGACTTACAGCTGGTGTCCTCCAGGGAACTGAGGAGTGGGGGAAACCCTCACGTATCAAGGCACAGAAGTGATCTGTGTCGAGAATACAGTAGGAGAAAACAGACTGCTGGGGTTTTTCTTTCTGTAACAGGTAGAAATATGGAGAGAACAGGAGGTAATCTGTTAAGACAGAGGAGAAATCAAGAATGGCTCTAATTGGGCCAGTGAGATAGCTCAGCAGACTAAGCACCTGCTTAGGCAAGCACAGGGACCCAGGTTCAATCCCCAGCAACACATGCTGTGCTGGCCCTGCCCCCAGGCATGCTGAGCCAGCCACTGAGATCAGGTGTGGTGGCACACACCTGTAATCTGAGCCCTGTGGAGGCTGAAAACAGGAGGATCACTACGAGTCTGAGCTGCATAGGGAGACCCTGTACCAAATAAATAAATAAATAAATAAATAAATAAATAAATAAATAGAGTCTGTAAATAGGATATTAAGTCCGCATCTTGTACAGCAATTAACCACTAGGAAGAATGTATGCAATGTGTTAATTATTGAAACTGTCCTACAAATTTGGCTTGAAACTATCTCATTGCTATTTGTTTCTCAATAAAATTATGGGGAAAAAAATGATATATGCCTAAAAAAAAAAGAATGGCTCTCTAATCTCCAATGGGGGTAAACAGAGAGATGGTGAGTGCAGGGGAAAGGAGACAGCAGGCAGAGCTGGTTTGGGGTAAGCTGACAATAAGCTTGGGACTGCAGAGCCAGAAGTGTGTGAGAAGATTCAGGGAAGATATACAGTTTGGCACACAGACATGATGCCGAGAGGAGAGGCCAAGGCCCAGGTCATGGGGTTGGCTATTGTCAACACAGGAGAACACCACATCAGGTAACATGTGCTGGGCAGAGCATATGCAATGAGAAAGGACATCACACTCTGAGAATAACCCAGGAGCAAAAGATAAGAAGCCCATCCCATAAGAACAGTTGGGAAGACAATCAGGAAAACCCAAAGCTGTGGGGATCAGGGAAAGGAGAGTTAGTGTGGCAGGGCTGCTGCAGCAACACCCCAGTGATGGAACTCTGGCTTCCCACAGGCCTGGGGGCTAGAGGGCAAAGATCAAGGTGCCAGCAGGGTTGGTTTCTCCCAGGGTGTGTCTCCTGGGTTTGTGAAAGGCTGTTTCCTTTGTGTCCTCATATGGTCTTCCAAGAACGTGTGTGTGTGTGTGTGTCTGTGTGTGTGTGTGTGTGTGTGTGTGTCTGTGTCTGTGTCTGTGTCTGTGTCTGTGTGTCTGTGTGTCTGTCTGTCCTAATCTCTTCTTATCAGGACACCAGTCATGTTAGATTAGGGTCCACTCTAATGACCTCTGTCTCAAAACACTGTACAGTCACATTCTGAGGCACTGGGAGCTAAGACCCTAGCCGAGTAATGTCAGGAGGACCAAATTCAGCCTATAACACAGAGCAGAGAGATGAGACAGTCAAAGAGGCCCAGTAATTTAAAGCTGCAGATGGGGCTGTAGAGATAGCTCAGTGGTCTAAAGCACCTGCTTAGACAAGCTTAGGCAAAGCACAGGGACCACCGTTCGATTCCCAGCACCACATGCCGTGGAAGTCCCGCCCCCAGAGTGGGCTGAGCTGGCCACAAAAATAAATAAATAAAATTTAAAGCTGCAGAGTGTCATCTGGGTTTGGAGACGCAGAAATCATTGGTGATCTCAGTAACACTTGCCAAGCCAGACAGCAGTGGGTTATGGGAAGTCCCTCAAGAGAAGCAAATATTCTAGAGAAGAGTGGATGGATGTACATGCGTGGGGAGCTCAGAGGGCAAGCTAACGCCTCTGATGATTCCTCTCCTTTGTACAGCAAAGTACGTTGGTACAAAATAATCGAGTTGTTACCATTATGGAATGATCTCTAAAGTGGAATAATTTCACTCAATGAGCATTTTCTATGTGCCAGAAAAACTCACTTAATCCTTATAACAAATCTGTGAAGTACTGTTTATCATCCTCATTGCTAAACTGAGGAGCTGAGGCTTTTGGGGTGCAAGTAATTCGGGTACAGTGGCATTACTGGAGCTGTTAGAAAGCTCCACATCCTCACCCTCACCCCCCTCAGTCCACTGTCTGCTTTTACAGTAGACAGCCTTCAAATTAAAGATGGAGTATTTACCCACATTCATTTGGTAGGATTTTGGAATAGCTTTTTCTGTAAAAAAGAAAAAAAAATAGTCCACCAGCCCACAGATGATACATTTATAAAGTATAATGCATGAGAAATGCTATTTATACTCTATCCCAGAAAAGAAGAAAATATATAAGGCTTCTGCCAAACTAGTGATCGTATAAAACAGCAAGAGTATCTTTGAGCAAGATGCTTTTAAACATTATCTTAAATTCTAGGACTCGATTAAGTGCTGATAAATAAGCAGGAGAAGGCTGCAGGCGTTGTCTGAACACCAGAGTTGGAAGCTCTTGGTTCCTTATCCTGTCTGATCATGTTAAAGGCAGTGGCTCCCTTCCTCCCTCTTCAATTCAAGTTACTGACTGGCCTTTCTGGGGGATTTGCTTCATCCATAAATGTAATTATGTTGATGAATGGATAATAGGCTTGAAAACTGGTTAATAGTGAGGGGAGGAGTGCTGACCAGGAAGTTCACTTCTGGGCACCTGGGAAAGGATAAGTGCCAGGCCCTGCCACCATGGGAAGAGCCAGGCACCGGGACCAGGACTGGCCCAGAGTGATGACCACCTGAGCAAACTGAGGCGGCCACGAACCCGCTCCATGTGATGGTATCTGCCTTCTGCTGACAGGCTTTCAAAAAGCCAGAGAAAAGATGGCAGGAAAAGACACCTTTAGTGTGACTACTACATAAAGGGGACTTCTGTTGGTCACCCTGGAGTAACATGTTTGGCCCGCCTTTGGCAGATGGGCTGTGTCATCCACTCAGCTGAGAAAGCTGGAGATGGACAGACAGCCTGGGCTCATCTGCCTGCCTCTGAGGTGCGACCATGACCTGCAGGGGTGAGCATCGTCCAGCAGGCTGGAGATGACTGCTCGGCTGCGCCCTCCGGAGCATGGAGCCTTCACCACCTTCTCCGGCTCTGAGACCCGCCTTCCTCTCTCCAGGATTCCACAGGCCGTGTGGTTTCTGCTCCACTGAGCTCCTTCGCTTACAGGAATAAAACACACTGTCTGCCATCCCCTTTTGTTACATTAGTGTAAAAACATGTGAAATAACTGGTGTGTGAACGACAAAAATAATGGGAATCTACACAACCAGAAAAGCAGTTAATATGTGTAAAGTGCTTAGAATAGTGTCCGGCATAGAATAACTGGCCGTTGGTGCTGGGTACTCGCCTGCTTGAACCCATTAGCTCACTGAATAGTCAGAGAAAGAGTCTTGGTTTACCTTTAGGAAGGGGAGGCCTCGCAGGACAAGCACTATAACGCTCTCAAGTTACCACGCCCGGCCGAGACAGAGCCAGGACCACAGCGGTTCTTTCAGCATCTGTGCACGGGAAGAAGGGGATGCGGAAGATCTCAAGCGTGTGCTGGAACGTCGCCGGCTGCAGTGCACAGCTATTTGGGCAAACACTGACCCAGGTGTCGCTGTGCACGTATGTTCGACCTGTGACCAGCACCTAAATCAGCAGACCCGAGTGGAGCTGGTGCCCCTCCACATGCAGGGGCCCTATCCAAGCTGGAAGGCCTCAGCAGGCAAGCCGGAGGGTCCTCGCCTGCCCCAGAAAGAAGACCAGGCTCAAGACTGCACCAAAGAAGTTCAACCTGAGTTTCCAGCCCTCTTGGGACCGCTGTGCAGCTCTTACCTGAATTTTCTTTCTTTTTTAAAATTTTATTTTAAAGAGAAAAAACAATGCTAAAGAATTTCAAAACATGATAATAGATTAACATGGTTAATATATTGTATATTATTATCATCTTCAAAGTAGCTGCTCAGATTACAAGATACAGACATTAAAAATTAAAACAATATAAGCACAAATCATTCTTTTTAATGAACTAATAGAAATTAGTAGTACAATTATCATATGTGTGTGTGTGTGTGTGTGTCTTTTCCTCTTTTCCCTTCCTTTTCTCCTTTCCTGTCCCAACTGTCCTTTCCTTTTGAGCAGTTTCTTTCCCTTTCATGATGTCTATTGTACATTTTGGATCTTACTCTTTCAATGTCTTGCATTAGGGATACAACACAAATATTTACACATGTGAGTCTGATTTACTTCACTTACAAGTATGGTGTCAAGTTGCATCCATTTACCTAGAAAAGCCTCAAGTTTACCCTTCTTGGTAGCTGAGTAGTATTTTCGATCAGTCACTGAGCCCCACCATTTCAAACTTGCCAGTCCCAACAACTATGAGGGCCAACTCTTAATTCTCTCTTTCAGTAGATATTTTCTCCAATAGATAGACAAACAGACAACAGATTGGCAGGCAAACAGCCTCCTACATACCTACCTGAGTGGAGGGTGGGGTAGGGAAGGGTTCGGGTGGGCTCATGTTGTACTTGGAGCGCAGCACCAGCTGTACCAGGACAATGCGGCTGCTGCCGGGTGAAGGAAAGGGGGCAGTGGGGGGCTCTTCCCAGCAGGCCCCTGGATACAGTGAGTGGAAAGAGAAAGCGTGCAATGCACAACACAGAAATACTCAAGAAAAATGGACCTCCACGGATGAGACACTTTTCTCACGATTCGGGCATAACACTTGACACCCACGACTTAAAGGAAGAGAGGTTTATTCTGACTCGGGGTTTGTTGAAGTTTCAGTCCACCAGTGGCTGGCTCCAAAGACAAAGCAGCAAGACAGGGGAAAGCAGAGAGGGCGGAGACAGGAGCTGAAAAGGGTGAGCATCCGTCCAGGGCGTGCCCAGGGACCCTCTTCTGACCGGACTCACCTCCTAGCAGCAAGTCACTTCCATCATGAAGGGTGGCACACTGGAGAGCCCTAGTTAGTCAATGCCTTCCTCATGAGGGGACGAAAGCACCGGGGATCCAACCCAGCACTTCACGCACACTAGGATAGTGCTCTAGCACGGAGCTCGGCCCCCAGTGGCTTTCATCTCCTCACTCATAATTCTGTCGGCTCTTTTGAGGTGTAATCTAGCAGCTATAGTGCAATTCACCTCTGTTAAGTATACTGTCTGATGAGTTCCAACAAATGTGCCCGACACCCTTCTGCTCTTGAAATCATATTCCAGATCATTCCAGCACCTCAGCAAGTTCCTTTGTGTCCCTTTGCAACGAGTCCCTTTCCCCTCCCCTGCCCAGGCCCTGGCAACCTCATCACTCTCTGTCACTATAGCTTTTCTTCTTAAGAGAACTTTATCTACGTGAAATCGTACAGTGTGCACCTCTGTGTTCTTAGCATTGTATTTTTGAGATTCATCCATGTGGTCACATGTATCACTAATCCACTCCTTCAGCCTGCTGGGTAGCGTTTCCTGCTCTGCACGGACCCATTATCCACGGAACATTTGGGGTGTTGCCAGTTTTATCTGATACAAGAAACTCTGTACCAACATCCAAGCACCTGCCTTCGGGTGGACACGTGTTTTCATTTCTATCGAGTAAACACTTAGGAATGAGATCACTGGGTCACGCAGTAAGAGAGCATTTACCCTAATAAGAAACAGCCACCCTGCTTTCCAAAGTAGCTAGCTGTGATTTTCACCACAGAAAAAAGAGCAGAAGGGAGGCAAAAGAAAAAAACAAAACCTTGCTGTTATTTAATTAAGAATAAAAGGCTTACCCAGTCCTAGCCCAGGTCCGGTGAGTGTGTGGAGAGCTGCCTGCTACCCTGCGCCGGCGGGACCAGTCCCAGCCCAGGCGCAGCGTGGGCCGG
>NW_004524599.1:11321267-11327467 GCF_000260255.1 Octodon degus
AGATAAATAGTTGCATTCTCTTAATGAATAGAATGATTTGTTCTAATGGTGTTTGTAAATAGAATCTCAAGTCCGCATCTTGTACAGCAATTAACCACTAAAAAGAATATATGCAGTGTGTTATTTGTTGAAACTGTACTTCCGATTTGATTTGAAACTGTCTCATTGCTGTTTATCAATAAAATTTTGAAAAAAGAAAAAAAAATCAATGTAAAATTGAATAAAAACCTAAATTTAAAACCTGAAACTGCTAGAAGAGAATATAGAGGAAAGATTTCCAAATGTTGGTACAGGCAATGATTTTCTGAATAGGACCCCTAAAGCACAGGAAACAAAAGTGTGATCATTAATTAACTGTGTCAATTTGAATGAGAAATGCCTAACTAAACCAGCTCAGCTTTATTTCTAGGTATCAAAGACCCACCACAGGGAGAATTGTCACCAGAATGGCATAAAAGGAAATGAAGAAGCAGGCCGTTTCTCCAAAGGAGTCCAGTCTTCACCTTCAATTTGGGCAGTGTGTCCTGGCTTCTAGAATAGACTCTATAGCCTTCGAGCCTAAACTCTACAGCCTCTAGCACCATACCTTCAGCCTCCCACTGAAGACCCTTCAGCCATCTAAGAGGGAGGCCAGCAGGATACTACAGTGAGCTCCAGGCCTTCAACTGGATCCTTTGGGTTGCCAGTGTACAGACCTTTCTCACTCTCACACCTGACTCTGTAGGTGGCCCTTGGAAGCCAACCTTGTAAATTCTTGTAAGTATATATACCTGGAATTAAATCTGGTTCTCTGGTTAAAAAAAAAAAGAATAAAAGGCTTAAAGGAGAAAATCTGTTTGGATAGAAGTGAGTTTCACTGCCATCCCCCCCCACCCCACCCTGGGCCTGCTGAGAAGACGATTGAGACTGGGTGTGGTGGCACGTGCCTGTAATCCCAGCTCTTGGGAGGCTGTAAACAGGAGAATCACTAGGAGTCCGATCTAGTAGTGAGACCCTGAACGCCCTGCAGACCCTTCCCTAAAATACAGATTACCAAAAAAAAAAAGTGAGTTTCATGTCTCATGATTCATTTCCATAAAATCAAGAATTAACTGCACCTTAGTTTCTTCAAATTAACATAATGTAGGACTTCTATGCCTATTCTGACACCTCACATTCAAAGGTACTCCCCCAAAATACGTTTCTGAAACATTCTTTAGATTGGCCAGATAGCTAGGCAGATTAAAGCACCTGTTTAGGCAGAAACAAGGACTAGGGTTCGATCCCAGGCATGCAGTGCCAGCCCACCCCAGGGTACACTGAGATGGCGACTAAGCCTGGGCATGGTGGCAACGCCTGTAATCCCAGTGCTTGGGAGGCTGAAAACAGGAGGATCACTTAGTCCAATCTCTATAGTGACAGAGATTGGACACCCTATACTAAATACATTAAAAAATAAATACAAAATAAAAAAGAAGTATTTTTTAGATCCAATTAATTTGGGCTCAGTGCATACATTTCCTAGGCTGCGTGAAAACTGTCAGTCGTTTTTAGGGATTTTCTGCCTTTAGAAAAGTGAGAGGATGTCAGAGTCTTCCCTGGGGCCATGACAGAGGAAGGAGCCCAGGTGTCAGTCTGAGTCTCCAGCCCTCCAGATCCCACAGCTGTGCTAAAAATGCACTGAGATGTTCACCCGGCTCATTCGTCTACACAGTTGTAAATGTCAAGCCTCTCCAATACTACGAGATTTGGGGGCCGCTGGAAAGTTAGGTAAGACTGGGGACCCCTGACCTGGTCCTGTCAAAGTTTTGCCAGCCCTGGAAGCAGGATGCAGGTGAGTAAATAAAATCAGCGGGCAAAGCAAGCCTTAGAGAGAACTTCTACTTCCCACGGAGGCGACCCACTGACTGCTTTGAATCAGAGAAGGGAAAGACAGGCGGGAAACAAAGAGGACCGAATAGTCCTGCCAGTACAGGTGAGTGTGTGTAAGTGTGCACGGCAGAGCGCTCAGATTCAGAACGAAGCCACCATGTCCAACCCTGGTCTCCGGAGCAGGCCGGGCGATGGACGGAGGCACCGGGGCGTGATTTGCCCAGCAACAGGAACTGTCATGAGAAATCTGGCGGAGCAGGACAGGGGACTTAGCGTGTAGCATCTGGTGACAAGTTGGCGGTGTAGCTCCTGCTAGGAACTGCAGCCACCGGCCAGGCGGCTCGCCTGCACTGTGTGACATCACCACCACAGCGCGCTGCTTCAACCCCGAGCCCTGCTTTTCTCATTCAACAATAAAATCCCCATTCTTCCTTTGTGCCTCAGCTGTACCACAGGCCACGCTGACCTGTGTGCGGATCCCAGACTGCAACCTTATCGTGAGCCTCAGTTAAACAGCCACAGAGAGCGCCCCACGGGGCCGAGGAGCCGGAGCCCAGCCCAGCTCACCAGCTGACATTGATCCGGGAATCACAGAGCACCGCCGAGGAAACAGTGGGCATGTTCCAGGGGAAATCCAAAGGAGAAAAATGAGGGGATCCCAGCATATATTGTGATACAATGATCCCAGTCAAGAGGTCTTGCACGGCCGCGGAGGCATCAGGCTGACACTGAACCAGTGGCTGGGCAGATATCCTGGAAGAACGTCTCGGGTGAGCGCATAATTCGGCCATTCTCTCATGATCTTACCAGAGTGAATCCTGCCTAAGAGTCCTTTCTTTATAAACTCCCACTTTATTTACTTTCCGATTGTTCACGTTGACACAAGCAACTTCATTTTGATTCCCATCACTTTCACAGTATTCTTTGTTTATTCCCAAATTTCTTTTATAGGAGATTCATCTCTATATTTTTATTCGACTATAAAGTTGAAAAAAAAAAAAGCTGGTGATAACTCATGATTTTGAAAGCTGACAAAGGAAGCACACAAAATTACTAGAAAGAGAGACACGAAATGGAAAGAGGGTTCCATGTTCCATCTGCTCACCTAAGACTAGATCACGCTTTGCAGGTAACCCTTAAGCAACGCGAGCCCCAGCTCGCTCACCCAGAATCAGTATGCATCCGCAACTCAGAGAAAAAGGTTGCAAGTTGAGTGGTTGAAGCTGAGAGGAGAAAGGGAAGACCCAGGGGGGACATGGCCTCCTACAAGGAAATGGTCACATCCTGAAGCAGCAGCAAGCCGGGCGGGCTCCAGGGCTCTTCTGTTCCCACAAACGTGTTCTTTCATCCAGGTTTTCAGCTCTTTCATGCAACACAGAGAGGAGAAGCAAGGCTGGCTCAGAGACACTGAGCAACTTGGGAAGAGGAAACTGTGGGCACCTCCTGACAAGGATGCACAACACGCTGCAGGTGGTGGGCCTCCCGATCCCACTTCTGCCGCAGAAGACACTCATGTGGTATCTCTGCCAAGCCCCATGGATTGATGGCAGGGGAACCCCACGGATCAAGGAACTTCCAGGGGCCCTGGGTGCCATCAGCTGGAGCACCTGATCCATGTAGACGCTCACCTCTTGAAATTAGCACCTCCTTTTCTGCAGGTCTAGTGACACTATTTTATCCCACCCGTGAAGCCACTCGGCAACCTCATCACAGCAGAGTGGTCCCTCCTGTGGCTCACCCTCTTCAGTTGGCTACGGTGCCAGGCTTGTTTCTAGCCACTCATTCTTTGGTACTCCGATTCCACATTAACCTCAAACTGGTGGCACTGTGGGTCTAATTTTAGACTTCAGCATGTGGAAAACCAATTTGTCTATCACCATGTATTAAAATTAGACTCCCATTTCTCACCATGCACTAAACTAAAATCAAAATGGATCAAAGATCTAAATATTAAAGCTGAAACACTAAATCTTCCAGAAGAGAGACTAGGTAGAATCTTGAGGACAAAGCTTTAAGCAAAAACTTAACCAACAGAACTCAGCTTCAAGGGCAATATCACAAAGAATCAACAACTGAAATCTCACTTATTAAAAAGCTTTTGTACAGCAAAAGAAATTATCAACAGAGTGAAAAGGCAACCCACAGAGTGGGAAAATTTCTTGACAGCTGTTCCTCAGACAAAGGACTAATATTTAGAATATATAAAGAACTCCAAAAAGCAGACCCTCCAAATTTAAAAACTTTGGATGACAATCCAAAAATGGGCATCTGAAATGAACAGGCATTTCTCAGATGAAGAAGTAGCAGATAATATATGAAAAAATGTTCAACATCACTGTTCATTTAGGAGACACAAAAATTAAAGTAACAGATTCTAACGCACTCCAGAAAGGCTAGCTATCATGAAGAAATCAACCAATAACAAATGCTGGAGAGGTTGTGGGGGGAAGCAATCCTTCACTGTGGAAATCAGTGTGGAGATTCCTAAAAAAAAAAAGAAGTAGAGGCTCCATTTGACCCAGTTAGTTCCCTTCTTGGTATCTTCTCAAAAGAATTAAAGACATCATACCACTTCTTTTTTTTCAGAACCAGGGATTGAACTCAGGCCCCTGCACTTTCCAGGCAAGTGCTTATTCCACTGAGCCATCTCCCTGGCCCCCATACCACTTCTTATAGGCACACCCATTATAGCAGCACAATTTGTAGTAGTTAAATCTTGGAAACAATCCAAATGCCCATCAACCAATGAATGGATTAAAAGGATGTGGTTTTTCAAAGAGGACAGATCTTTTCTTTCAGTCCTGTAATTAGTCTAGTTTCTTGCACACTTTGTCCTTTTTTTTTTCTTTCTAATGTGGAATAAGATGCTATTTAATTATGTTCTTCCATAGCTAGCATTTTTATGTATATGTTTAATGATTTTTTTTTTCTTTACAATAGGTTTTGGACAATTTCATTTTTGTGTATCTTGGTATGATTTTATTTAAATTTCTTGTGCAAAAGGTTCATTTTTCTTGGAATTGCAGTATTATAAGTTGAACTAAATTCAGAAATTTTAAAGCTTTAAATATTTATTGCCTACTCCTTTCTATTTTGAGAATTCTAGTTATATGAATATAAGTTTCTTGATTTTGACACAGTGAACTATTATGACTGATCTATAAATTCTTTCTTCATTTTTATTTTGGACAATTTTTATTGTTATATTCATTTGTTTGTAAATAATTTCTTTTCAATTTGCAATCTATTTAAAAATTTTAAAAAATAAAAGAAAAAAAAGGACATGGTTTTTCATATACATACTAGTCTGCTGCAAAGAAGGATAAACTTGAGACATTTATATCTAAATGGATACACCCTGCAACCCCACTCTTAACTGAAATAAATCAGACACTCATGTAAATATCACACTGCTTCCCTGAGGTGAGCAACTCAAAGTGTAAATAAGGACCCAAATGTGTACTGGATATTGGGAAACAGGAAGAAAATGCTGTTAGGAAGGAGAACTTGGGAGGAGGGAGGGAAAAGAAAAAGTGAGAAAAGAATAATTAAGTGGAAACAAGGCATTTGTAAATAAGGAGGGGAAGAGAGGTTGAAGGGAAGCTGACGGGATGGAAGAAAGAGGAATTAAGACATATCTCGTACAGATACAAAGTCCCTATGATGAATGTGATCATTATTGTCATGGTCTGTGTCTAGTTGTCCCCCCAAAGCGTCATGCAGTCATGGGGCGGACTTCTAGAGTTTGATTAACTCATGATCCACTGGGATTATGGGTGATCCAAGACTGGGATTATGGGTCTGAATGCTGCTGGGATTATCAGTGTGAGTGCTACACCCAGCCTGAGGCAGAAAGCCTGAATGCAATTTAAGAGAGACAGACTTAGTCTCTGCAGCCATTGCTGCTCTTATTCTTCCCATTGCTCTCGCTTCACTGCCGCCAGGAAAGGTTACTTTCTGCCATGTGCTGCTGTACTTTGGAGCCAGCCGAGTATGAACTGAAACCTCCAGTAACTGGGAGCTAAATAAACCTTTCCTTCCTTCATTTTGAATGTGAGGTATTCATCGCAGCAACAAGAGAAAAGTAACTGAGACAATTACATATATTTTAAATGTACAAGTAATCTTTAAAAAAAAGAAAAAAATAGAAACAACAATGATGGCACAGCTCAGCCCTCAGCCTTCTTTCCTCCCAGGCAATCTCATGGGTCACCCAGTCTAGGCACTGTCTCTTCCTCAGAAAGCCTTGCTGTAGTTGGGAAACTGTCGGTCAGCGTGTCACCTTCTCCCAGTGATGATACAGGGGCAGAGTCAGGTATGGCTGAAAGGCACTGAGCTGCTGCGCAGGC
>NW_004524599.1:11327698-11330799 GCF_000260255.1 Octodon degus
CCACATCCTCGGTTCCTCCTGTTAGCTAGAGTCCGCCCTCCCCTCCCCTGCTGTGCTGCTGGTGGGGTCTTTCGGACCATTATCTTTGGTGATGCAAGCTAGTACACTGTGGAGGAGGAGAGGCTTTGAGCTCCGACTTCATTCTGCCAATTTTAATCAGTGGTCAGAAAACACTGACACGGATGAGTATAAAAAACTCCCAGTGAATGTAGCACGTGTTTCTGTGGTACTCAGCAGATAGCTTCGCTATTACTTCCTCCTCCAGGCCTGATCACACGTTGTGATGATATATTCACCTGGGTAATCATGTTTTAATTTTCATTAGTCGGAACCCTGAACTAATTAAGGCAAAGACTATCTTCGCTGTGGCTTCGGTCATTAGCAAGATGCCTAACATTCACGGCAGGTGCGGACAAAGTGCTCGTGGGATAATATATGATGAGTTCATCCATCAGCCAGCGAGGCAGGCAAGCAATCAACAGAGCCACCTACAGGGACCCAACCGAGTGAGGGTGAACCTTTTAGAGACGAGTCCCCAAGCTATAACCAAACACACTTACTTATCGCCAAGTGCCAACGCTATTGTTAAACCTGAACACTGAAGTTTTCTTTTTCTTTTTCTTTTTTTTTTTTTTTTTTAAGTTTTCTACTTAGAAAAAACAACTCATATGTTAACATTTTTTGTACCCAATACCACACACGCCATAGGCTCAGCACCCTGGACGAACCTCTCTCATCTTTCTTCAAGACTGAAGTTATAAAGTAAGAGACCAACAGGAACAGTCAGAGACCCTCATGTCCCCAGATCTAGGGTCACCATGGATTCCAGAAGAGCCCTGCTGGCAAGACTGAGGCAGCCGCCAGGAGAGTCCTCCCCGGGGAGCTGAACCCCTCAAGGCATCAGCTTCCTCCGGGGCTAGGAACCGGGACTGGGAGGACAATCGATCTGTGCACCCCGGCTCCACCACAGCACCCCATGAAACTGGTTTCTGTTCTCGATTCGTGCACTGGTGCCTCCTGAGAACTGAGCCCCTTCAGTTCCTCAATTAGAGCGCCTCCCCTCTTCTCTTGCTTCCTGCGCTAGGGGCCAGCCTGACCGTGGTCAGAGCCGAGCCCCCTTTCGTTCTTTGCTGCATGCTCCAGTCTGTATTCCCATCAGCCCTGAGGCAAGCAAGGCCCAATGCGTCACATGTCTCTACAGCAATCCACTTCTTTCATCACATTTGCACCAAAAAAGATTTCATGAGGTCTCTGACTCCTCAGTGCTGAAGGTGCCTATGTCATGTAAAATTACATGCATGTGAAGCTTTCCTCTTGTTTTTGTTTTTTGTTGTTGTTTGACACAGGTCTCGCCATGCAGTTCAGGCTGGCCTTGAGCTCACTTTGTAACCCAGGCTGGTCTCGAACTCGCAATGACCCTCCTGCCTCAGCATCCCCAGTGCTGGGATTATAGGAGCCTCTTGTTAATATGTTTTTTGTTATAGGAGTACTGGAATGAACTTTGCAATGGGTGACTTTTCTTCCCTCCTACATGCCAAAATTGTTATTACAAAATAAAAACCCTCCAAGTTATATATAGTTCCTCTAATCAAAATGTTTTCTTTACTCCTCTGTATTTTTTTCTAAAAATATAAACTCATATCGCACTTGGCCATCCTTAAATGGAAAGGCCATAAAAAAAGAGCATTTGGTACTTATCTGAGTTGTTTCTAAACTCAGCAGCAAAAGGAAACTTCATAACTTTTGATGATGTTAGCATTTAATTCCCAAACTAATAGCTTCTTTCATTGATAAATAAATATTAAGTGAGGTCAGTACATCAAAAGATCAACTTCAAAATGTTAGTTCAATGAGGGTGCATGGAGGAGAAAAGAGAAGTGTAATTCATCTCCCTTTTTATGTGCTAATATTTCCTAATCAGGACAAATAGATCCTTGAAGTTAATCAATAAAACTATTAGGCTTGAGTCAGGGCCCTGAGCAAAGTAAAAGTACCATACAGGTTCAAAGACCAAGGGGAGGGCCAGCCAGATAGCTCAGTGGATCAAAGTGCCCGCTTAGGCAGACACAGGGGCCAGATCTCCAGTGTGCCCTGCCAGCCCTGTCCCCAGGGCACACTGAGACGGCGAATGAGACTTGGCATGGTGGCACAAGCCTGTAATCCCAGCTTGGGAGGCTGAAAAACAGGAGGATCACTAAGAGTCCGATCTGTGTAGTGAGACCCTGTAGACCCTGTACTAAATACATTTTTAAAAGGTGGGGGGAGGCTTCTCCTCTCTCCCACCCTCTCTGTCTCTTGATCTGTAACAGTAATTTCACTATTTTCTGACATCACATCCCTTGGGCATGAAGATAGTCGCAGGGTGAGTGCCGACCCTCCCAAGAACCGGGCCTGTGAGTTCCCTGCCTCTCAAGCTGTCTCTGAGCAGGGATTGGAGGGTCTAAGAAGGACCCTAGGGAGATGGGAGGAGAAGAAAAGCAGGAACACGGGTGAACGGGGGCTCCAGAGTCCCAGGGTCCTCAACCACAAGACACAATTGAAACAGGGAAGGCTCATTCAAGAGAGCAACCACAAAGCACTGAGCCCCAGGCACAAGACCCTCCTCTGAGCCCTTGGGGAGCACTTGGGGGACAGGCACAGGCTGCACCCAGACACCAAGGGTTAGGACAAAGGCAGGAAGATGCGTTACTTACTTCAAACACCCATGTGTGCATGGGCAAACACAAAAACAATCACCAGCTTAAAAAGGAAAACAAACTTGTGTTTTTGTGTTTCATCAAGTGTGAGTGCAACGGCAAACAGAAACACCTAATCGTCACCCAGGACTTGGAGGCAGATTTAATTACCATTGATGGGCCTGACCTGAAAAAAATGTCAGGCCCTGACCTCTGGTACTCGAAGGCTTACATGATGTTTGCAACTGAGAAGCAGAGTATTTAGTGGTTACTGACTGGTTCTTACAACGTGCATCCTAGTGAGCAGCCGTGCATCTTAGTGACCAGCCGTGCATCCTAGTGACCAGTCATGTATCACAGTGACCAGCCATGCATCCTAGTGACCAGTCATGCCTCACAGTGACCAGCCGTGCATCACAGTGACCA
>NW_004524599.1:11332054-11333708 GCF_000260255.1 Octodon degus
AGTGACCAGCCACGCATCACAGTGACCAGCCACACATCCTAGTGACCTGCCACGCATCACAGTGACCAGCCATATGTGGGAAACAGAAGTCACAGAAACTGTAACAGTGACTTTAGTGAACTGGAATTTACCTAGGAAACTAGCAGAAACTGAAGTATACTGGGTGGGGGGGAGTTCTGCTACACAAGCAAACCTTTCTCTATAAAGGGGAAGATTATAATTTTACCTATGTAGGGGATATGGTCTCAGCTGCCCTTGAATCATCCCTCAGTATCTTGGGGGCTTGATTTCCCCCACTTCCAAAATCCCTGGATGCCAAGTCCTGTATATAAAATGGTATAGAATTTGCACTGAACCTACACACAGCCTCCCATATACTTTAAATCATCTCTCCATGTATGTAATTTCTATTAACAATGTCAATGCTATGTAAGTAGTTGCTGCACTGTCTTTATTATTCTGAATTGGTACAAATTTTTTTTCAAATACTTCTGGACTGCAGTTGGCTGAATATACCAAAGTGGGACCTGCAGAGACCCCGGCTGACGTTCTGTCCAGTCACTCAGCGCAATCACAGCCAAGAATATGTATATAATGGACACTTCAACGCCAGAAAAACTTTCAGACCCTGAAATGTTAATTTCATATGATTTTCCTATGTCACTAAGGTTTTTTTTCCCTCTTTTGACTTCTTTCCCTAACTATTTAAAAATATTAAAACCATTCTTTGCTCACAGACAGAAGGAAAACAGCTGGTGGTCAGCCTAGGACTGTGGTCGGGAGCTTGCTCGAGGGTGTGATAAATTCTATACGCAAGCGCGAGGAGCCCAGTCTAGACCTGGCTGTATGACTCACCAGAGACAACTGTGAGACGAAGGCCGAAAATGAGCAGGTCAACTCCACGGGCTTCTGGCTGCAAACGCTGCAGCATGTGAGAAGATATTTACGATAGTCTTAAAGAACTTTTGAAGAGTTGTCCTTTGTTCATACTTTCCAAGTGAATTCCCTAGGGTTAAGTCCAGTACAGGATCCTAAATTCCAACCCATGAAAGATACAGCGCTCTTCTTATGTGGCATGAAGTGTTTCTCCTTAAGTTTCATTCATTTTTATAGGTAGTCTACACCATGCCTTGTGGAAGGGGCTTATGCAAACAGTGGGAGGACAGGGATTTTAAATATGGAACTATCAGAAAGCTTCCATTTGGGCCCCTCAGAACCAGTGAACTGTAATTTTAACAATACCAACAAAACACACAAGCGGTGTTGCTGATAATCACGTAGAAATCTCTTTTCCCTTGATGTCCAGCAAATCTCTAACATAGAGTCCATTAAAATAGTTGTGATCTACCAGCAGCCTGTTATCCTCTTTAATAACCACTTTTGTTCTCTGATTTCTAAATTCCAGTTAAATTTCACTTCAACTGAGTACTCAACTCATGTAGGAAATTTGTGAAAAACACAGATCTCTGCCTCCCATTCCAGATTTGTGTACTGGAATCTCCAGTACTCTAGTCCCTCAAGTTGTAGGCTTTAATAAATTCCCCATGGTCTTTTTATTTTTTTTTTCAAACCAAATTGGTAGGACAGTTTCAATAATTAACACATTGCATACATTCTTCCTAGTGGTTAATTGCTGTACAAGATAATGGAATAA
>NW_004524599.1:11333968-11335342 GCF_000260255.1 Octodon degus
CAGAACCGGGGATTGAACTCAGATCCTTGCGTTTGCCAGTCAAGCGCTTATCCTACTGAGCCACCTCCCCAGCCCCCTCCCCATGTTCTTTTGATACAGTGAGTCCAGTACTATTTTCTGGACCACCACCCGGATGGAGCACTGACACACACAGTACAGTCTTTGGGGATGTGGTGGCCAGCTTTCCATCGCTATAACGAAATACTTGAAATGGTTGAATCTAGAGGAAAGGTTTATTTGGGGGTCACAGTTTGGGAGATTCCAGTCCACAATCAACGAGCCCACTGCCTGTGGCCTATGTAAGATGGCACCTCGTGGCAGAAGCACAGAGTAGAACAAGACCACTCAAGTACAGCCAGGAAGCCAAAGACAAAGAAGAGACTAGGGTCCCACAGTGCCCACTAAGGGCACATCCTCCATGACCTCAAGACCTCCCACAAGGTCCTACTTCTCAGATTCTTCTCCCACCACTGTGCTAGGTCAGCAGACCTTCAACACAGGGCTTGAAGCTGGGGGAGTCAACATCCAGGCTACCGCAGAGACCCTTGGCTGTCTTGGCCATGGACACACTGCGTCACAAAAAGTTAGGAGCCAAAGACTGTTCATCTCATGACCGTAGAGTCAGAGCCACACCAGTTCTGCTCAGAGATCTAGCACAACATGAGCCATCAGGAAACAATGGCTCCTCAGGGTTCTCCTCAGTGGAGACATAAGGGCGTGCAGCAGGGCGCCCTACTCCCACACATCCCATGTGCTGAGCCAGTGCCCTGTGCAGGTGATAGGTAATCCATGGGGGAGGAAGGATGAGGTCCCTACTCTGCAGAGTCAGCAGCTGGGAGCTGCGGACACCACGGGGGATGAATCAGAGCACAAAGGATGGATGCCACCAGGAAGTCACATGTAAACATGTCACCCTGGAAAGTGCTCCAAGGGGGGCAAGGATGCTAGTGCTTCTCCAGTGTGTCACAAAGCTCAATTTCCCAGCTAGAGTATCATTCCTGACCTTGGAACCCTCTCCACAGCACCCCAGTGACCCACATACTTCCACACATGGCCACAGCTCAGGTGGTCTGGGTTGCTGTGGGACTTTAACAAGAGAAATTCCTGTCCTTGTTTGAGTCCCAATCTGTGTGTGTGTGCACGCACACACATGCATTACCCAAGTGTGACAAGTGTGCAGCCCCATGCAGCAGTCCTGCTTTCAGCACTGCTGCAGAGCAAGCACAGCGTGCAAAACCCAGGTGTGGGAGGGCCTTTGGGAGAATTGGAATCCCACCCCCTGCTGTTCAAGCAGCTAGGCACCCAAGGGACAGGCACCATAGGGTGACCCTGCTCCCCAGGACACGGGACTCGAGCTCTGCCTTTACTGACTGC
>NW_004524599.1:11335742-11338036 GCF_000260255.1 Octodon degus
CACACATGTATGCGCGCACATGCACACACACAAAAGCTCTGAATGATGGCTCTCGGTAAGGTTTAAAAATCTCAAGGGAGGATATGGATGTGGGGGCAATCTGACTGCAACATCAGTCACCCCACTGATCGCCAGGGTTGATTCAGCTGATCTTGCTGGGTAGACAGGTGACCCCTTCCTCCCTCACTGCTCCTGCGCGCCCCTCCTGAAGCCGCACGCTCAGCTGAAGAGGCTGAGCACCCTGATAGGCAGGACCATCTCCTTGGCCAACAGTGCATGAGTAGCTGCACTCCCCTGCTAGTACCTCTAAACGAGCTCTCAAAACTCCCAAGGGCTAAGAAAACTAAGATGTATACCATACAGTGATGTTATGAGGAACAGAATTAATGTACATATCCAGGTGTGCTGGTGAGTGCTGGGGACTCCAGCTATTCAGCTGAGGCAGGAAGAGTCCAAGTTCAAAGCCAACCTAACAAGAACCTGGCTCAAAGTGAGAAGGGCAGGGGATGCAGCTCCACGTTCCCTAGGATCAATCACCAGTACCACAAAAAAAAAAAAGAAAAAGAAAAAGAAAAGAAAAGAAGGAAAGGGAAAGAAAAGGCTGGGAAGGGAAGGGAGAGAAGAGGAGGGGAGGAGGAAAGATAAAGACCAAACAGAAAGTGCTCGGTATACAGTAAGTGTTCCATAATGATGCTAGCTTTATCATTATTATTAATATGGTTTCCTTCCTCGGGGCTTATGTGTTAGTCACCTTTCCATCCTTGCAGCAAAACACCTAAAATAATCAACTCCAAAGGAGTTGGCTCACGGTTTCAGAGACTTTTGTCTGTGGGTGCCAGCACTGTGGCAGCACAGTGCCTCATGCTGGACACGTGTAGTGGAGGAAATCGATCCATACCACCACAGCCAAGAAGCAAAAAAAGAGACATGGGAAGGGGCTGGGTCCCAACACCCCATCCCAGGGCACAGCCCCAGAGACCCACCTCTTCAAGGTCCTACTACCTTTCTATAGCATGGCCAAGTAAGGAGGTGGATTAGGCTCATGACTCAGGCGGCTGCAAAGTCCAAACAACACAGCGCTGCTATCCTTTGAGAGCCTCAGCTGCATTCCTACATGGCCAAGAAGCAGAGAGGGGCAAGACTGTGTGCCAGAGGCGCTTATGAGCAACCAATCCCCACTCTTGCTGGTGCTCAATGGTTAATACTCACGAAGGGGGAGCCCCCAGGACTTAATTCTCTTCTACTAGACCCCCCCTCTTAGCAGTTCTACATCACAAAGGTCACACTGAGAACCCAAGTTTGCAGCCCATGAACGTTTCAGGGACAAACCCTGCACCATACCACGCATTGATGAGGTAATTCTTAAACGGGAACATAATTAAGGCCACTTGGGAAATGGATTTACTGTGTTATTTTTTCCCCAACAAACACATCAAACGAGGGAACACAAGGGATATGCAGGTATCCAGATAATCGTGTACTGAGGCAAAAGATTTCAGGTTGGTGCCAGCACAGAGGGGGAAACACCTGGTGTGCGACCAACCTGCACTGCCACTGACAAGCTGGTGACTTCAGGCAAAGGGCTTTCATCCTTTGAGTTCAGTCTCTTGAGCTATAAAATTAGGACTAGCGATGCCTGTCCCTTGCGGTGTCTGCCAAGGTCAGAGGCATCCATGCACTGGCTGCTCACAGGCTGGAGACTGAAGAAACTAGCCTGCGCTTGTAAGCAGATGTACAGAGAGCCTGACCTAAGAGCTCTACGCAAAGGGCCTAATTAACTGGAAGCACCATATTTAATAAAAGGAAGCTACCATATTTCAAACCCATCAAAAGCTTGTCATCCATGGAGGCATTTGGTGCTCAGAAAATCACTGACAGTGCCTGAGAGTGAGCTCTAACTTGGGCTTTCAAAAGTAACTACCATTGTTGAAACTGTACTTCCAATTTGATTTGAAACTGTCTCATTGCTATCTGTTTATCAATAAAATTTTGGAAAAAAAAAAAAAAGTAACTACCAGAGCACCACTGAACTGGCCTGCTAGGACGATGGCCAGAGCTGCCAAAGCCAGCACCTAGGACTCAAGAAGCTTGGAGATCTAGGGTCACCCAACTTAGCAATAAATCACTGCCACTGTGGCGCGGGGGCAAATGTCCTGGACTCAGCACCACATAGCTCCCTGGGATCAGGTGGCCATGACCACAGGAACCCTGCTGGGCTGTGAGCTGTGATGTTGGGGAAACAACTCTGGGTGCCTCTGCAACACCCTCCAACTCCAGGGGCCTCTGCAACACCC
>NW_004524599.1:11338462-11345567 GCF_000260255.1 Octodon degus
CCTCTGCAACACCCAACTCCAGGGGCCTCTGCAACACCCTCCAACTCCAGGGGCCTCTGCAACACCCAACTCCAGGGGCCTCTGCAACACCCTCCGCCTAGCCCTGTCAAGGACCAGCACACCCGGCTTCCCATCAGAAACCCCTCCTGCAACAGAACCTAGAAAGGTAAATCTTAGCCTACAGCTGTTGCCACAGAGGAAACCACACTGGAGGGAGTGTGAGTCCCGCCCACCATGCACACCCCACAGGGCTCCTGTGAAGGGCTCAAGGCTGCCCTGATACCTAACAAGGCTGAGCAAAACCAAGAGCACAAAGAGAGCACAAAAAACAACATGCTATCCTTGTTAACTTAGGAAAGAATCAAATAAAAGGGGAAGGCTAACCTGTTCCTTTTCTCCTGGGTGGCCTTTGTCCCCACACAGGAATGTGTCCCACTGCTATCAACCCAGCAATAACACAGATGGTTTTTTGAAGTTGTTGGCTTGCAAAGCAGCCAAGAAAGTGAAATTCCTAGATAAAGCAAACAAAAGAATGTTGTCTTCAACTAAGGCAGCTGCCCTTTACAACCTTCAGAGCAGACTCACTGCAGGGAAAAATAATTTCCCACAAATACATTGCTTTTGTTTCGGTGATAAATCAAGCCCTACAAATTTCAGAAAGTTTCCAAAAGTTCAGCAAGTTTAAGGCTCATAATGTGTGTTATTTCAAGTCAGCAGGGACCAATGGGATTCATCTAACCAACACCTGCCCTGATCCCCTCCAAGTGAAGGGGCCATGGCAGGGGTCTGGGTTTCTCTTATGTCGCATCCTCTGGGGCACACCCCAGCCATGAGGGGCCACACCCCTGTTCTGGTCCCCACATCTCCTTCCTGACATGATCCCAAAAAAACCAGTCTTCCCTGATCTTCATGCCCTCAGCTCTAGAGAGCTAAGCTTATGCCATCTTCTAACCTGCTTGGACATTTAGGCCAATCATAAAACAAAAGTGCGGGTTGTGTACACATCTCTCAACATTTTAAAGTCAACTAATTTGTTGCCCTCTATCCCTTACTACAACACAGTAGCTTAAATCCTTGTTATTCCCTATTTCTTTATAAAACTAATTTTTATAAAGTCCTACTATGGCTGGAAAAACCACACACTGTCTCTTTCTCACCTAAGAGACAGCATAACGCCAGATGGTAAGAGAGCAGCACCCACGTGCCAGATTCCCCAAGTCCTGGGACTCACTCAATGGCCGCTAGCCTCAGAAGACAGAGCTGTCTTCCTGCCAGAGTCAGATTCTCATCCTCTCCATCTGGTGTCAAGATCTCCAACCTGCTGCTCAATCGCCCCAAGCTGCTGCAGCCTCCTCCTGTTAGTGGGCATTGACACTGGGAGAAAGAAAGCTGGAAAACTGCCCAGATAACCTGAACCGAGCTTTCCTTGAGCGATGCTGAAGCTGAATGATGCACTCTGTATACTCTACAATGCTGATTCTGTATAAAAATACAGCTGCACTGCTTGGCAGCGGGGTTTAGAGCCCACCAGGGACTCTAGAGATGCTGCCTGAGAAATGCTAACTGCATTCAAATGAGTGACTCAGAGTGTCGTCCTGTCCAGTAGGGACGTGCGCATGGCCAGCCTCCCCTGCAGGGCTGCTAGCTTCGATCCCAGTTCCCTCCTAACACCAAAATCAAAAACCGGCCAGAGAAAAATGAAGTTCTTTCTATGAATCTTGAAACTCATTGATCCAAACAGAAATCACTAAACTAAAAACACATCTCAGAAGGCTAGAAATATCTTACCAGACTGAAAAGGTAGGGAGGAACTCAAGGGGAAACAGGCACAACTGGACTCTTCAGACCCTTTCTACTGCTGGGGGATGTCTGAGGTACCCACTTCCCTTTTCCCAGGTTCCTGTCTCTAAGCCCTTCCCATCAATGAGGAAATAAATGGTTGCCTTTTTGATCAAATATTAAATGAACAAGTTCCTTTGAAGGGTGACATACACACTATTATTCTTACTTAACAAATATTTATCTAAGACTTTCTACGTGCTTTAGGTCCTAGAAATACACTTAATAAATCGAGCCAAATCTCTACCCTAGCAGGGCTTACATTCTGTGGATTCCAGTGCAGTCATGAATCGGTTCTTCCTTAAGCCACAGGATCTGATGCACACCTCCTAGGAACATTCTAGGCACAATGCACAAAGAAGGTTCCATCCCCAAGGGAGGAACGGAAGCACAGGAGCTGAAAGGTGACGCTTGCCAATTTCCCGAGTGCACACATGCAACTCCAAGGATGAACTGGTCATCAGCCAGGTCTTGCAGGGCAGGCAGGAATGTGGAAGGGGCAGAGGCATAGAGTCACATGGCTCTAGGTGGAAATTCCACAACTGGCCCCACAGGCCCCACCCCATTAGAACTGCTCTGGCCTCCAGGGCCCCTTCCCTACTTCTGAGCCCTTTTCCAAGCCCAGCGTCCTGAGGTTACAACCGCCCTTGACGCAGGACTGCAGCAAGCCAAACGTCCCTTTGAGACAACAGACAAGGACGCACCCTGCAGCAGCTAAGAGCAGAAGTGTCCAAGGCAAAGTCTCAGAGCCAGAATCCTTTCTGAGTCTGAGCAGCTGTGAAGCCCCCAGCAAATTTCTCAATCTCCCTAAGTCAAGACAAATACCTGACACTGCAAGTGCCAAGCGATAGCTGTGGTCATTGCCGTTGCTATTGTTATCACCATTGCCACCCCTCCTCCTAAGTGGACTGCCTTTCAGAGATGCTCCTGACATGGTTGTGAATGTCCCCACAGCAGGAACATGTTCAGGGAACCCATGAAGTCACTTCCTTGTAGAGTGCTTAGTGTGGTTAAAACATCCACGGCCCTGGCAGAGATGCCAAGTTGGGTGGTTCCTCATTCCGCTCACCCTCTGAGGGTGCCGGCCATCTTCCTCACTTCCACATCCCACCACTTGCCCAGTCAGCTCCCCTGGACACCCACATGGTCCTTGGTTCTGTGGACTTCACCCCTTTCTTCACTCAGATCAGCACAAGGGTGTGATTCCTTCCCTCTGGGAGGCAACTCACCAGGGCTTCTGGACTCAGCAACCTGAAATCTAGACGTTATTTCATCTCACTTTTTCGTGTGATTTCACCAGCACAAGCCAGTTGTTTGGGCATTTTGGATTTTTCTGTGGCCGGATGAGCCCACCCTGAGGGCGGGGCTGGCACAGCGTGGTCAGTCCCTGCGCATGCCTAGGCTAGCCTAAGCAGGCTCTTTAGACCACTCAGCTATCTCGCCAGCCCAAGCCATTTGGACCCAGAAAAGCATAGCACACCACTTCATTCCTATTTACACACTAACCAGGAGTTTCTGATCTCCTAGAATTTTTTTTTAAACTCTAAAACCTTTTACTCTTCTTTATATCTAGACATTTTTGAAGTTTTTCAAAAGCAAAAAAAACTCAACTTTCCATTTTGGAGCAGTTTTAGGCTCTCAGCAAAAGCAAGCAGAAGGTGGAGTCCCCACAGCCCCTCTGCCTCCAGTACAGCCACCTAGCAACATCCCACCTGGTAAGTTTTAAAACGATTTTCTCTAATAAAATCAACTCTGTAAACATGCAGAATCCTCATGAAGACAGGGAGCGACTTGCTGTGTGTGATCACTTGAGGAAAAAAATTATCTGAGCTGTACCTATCCTTGACGTAATAATTCAGCAAAGCTGCACTTCTGTCTCCTCTCTTTGACTCCAAATTTTACTTCTCTAAAGAAATAGACTTGCACATGTAGACTTGGGTGGGGAGTGTGCCATCAGTCCTTACCGTCTGCTGTCCAAATGTGCTGCTCACAGGCTTACCCTACCCCCCTGCCTCTGCAGGACACAGGTCCACCTCACAGTCTGTCCCTTCAGTCAGGCTCCACAAGCCCTTCTCTCTCAGCTTTTAGGGCTATGATCAGAACTACCAAGTTTGGCACTTTATCGCCAACAGATGGCTACCCAGTACCCACGACTGCCAGGGAGGTGGCTACCAAGGCTCTTCCTGTGGTGCAGCCCGACCTTTCCATGCTTAGTCACCAGGTTAACAGCTTCCCAGCACTTCTCAAGAGTAGTTTTCATGTTGCCAGGGACTGGCCAAGCATGTTCCTTCCAAATGTCCAAAGCCAAACCAGGTGTAAGAGGTGCATTCCAGTTCTTTCAACTGCCTTACATGGTCAGTGAAGAACCCAAAGCCCTTCACGATCAGAACCTGGGAAAGCCCAAACTGACCCAGGTGGGTCGTTAAGGATGTGACACCCCAAAATGACCCAGCTGGCCCTTCACTTATTTTAGGTTGAAAGTGCTCTCAGCTAGTATGGGTCCTCCCTTCAGTGATAACGGAAAGTAAAACTGAATTTCAGTACAAGTTGACAGGAAAAACACCTTCAAGTAAAAAGAGAAAGTAAAGAAGAGCATAGCTCTTCATGAGAAACATGAAGCTGGTCCTCTGACAAAACAAAGGGAGGCCAGGCAAAGGGCTTCAGTAGAGGTGAGGTGAGGTGCCACGGGTCTAAGGAAGTGGGTCAGATGGACCCAATCACAAAAGAACAGACACCAGTTTTATGAGGTGCTGTGGGGCTGGCTGACCAGTGTCTAGAGCTGCCCTCCTAGCTCTGTAGGACTCCTCACAACTTTGCTGGGGGCAGTCGCAGTCTGGGTAAGCACCCCTAAAATCCCAGGTGACCCCAGGTTCAAGGTACGGCTGAAAGCCCTTGTATATCTCTTCTCTTAGTCTCCTCTGTCTTGAAGGGCCTATGTAAACTTAGGGCCTTGTTTTATATACTTTTCCTAAATGATTAAAAAATTCATCTCCAAGGTAATAAAAGACACAAAATGAAGGTCAATCTTGGTTTTATCTTCAATCACCCATTGGGCATCTAGATCTACAGGACCAAGTGAAAAATCAGTTTTCAGCAAAACTGATGTGTGGCATCAAAAGACTATGGTCAGCTCTGAGCCTAGATGAGGGATGAGGCGCTAATACAGGCGACAGCACGGGGAGCCAGGAACCCCTGGGCAGGGTGAAAGCAGCAGCCCTAAGAGGCCAAATACGTTAGGACTGCACCCGTATGAATGGCAAGCCTGGAGAATCCAAGTCTGAGACACAAAGGAAAGTGGTCACCGAGGGCTGCAGGAAAAGAGAACAGTGATTACTGTTTGCACCATGAAAAGGCCAGAGAGGGATGATGGTGACACTGCGCTGAGTGACTGCACCTCCAGTCACAGTGGGGCACGTGGCAGGGCTCTGTAGCCTAGCACGGGTGGGGCTCTGGGACAGCCCTAGCACGCCAAGACTGATGGAAACAGCTAACATGGTTAATGCTGTATGTGCATTTTATAATTTTTTTCAATTTTTTGAGACTGTGTCTCCCTGTGCTGCCCAGACTGGCTCCAATTCCTGAGCTCAAGTTATCCCTCCTCTCTCGCCTGAGTGTGGCAGCGGCAGCCACGTGCCACACCTGCCTGTCTCACAATTATTCCCCCAGTGCTGCGAGTTGAACGCAGGGCCTTCACCTGGAGCTACACTCCCAGCCTTTTACGTTGAGATAGGGTCTCAGCCTTTTAATAAAACGTTAACTGTTACCACTGCTTTTAAGAGAGCTCAGGAGATGAAACCATCAATTTATTAAATAAGAAATGTTGGTGAATAGATGCCATCTATGCTAGGTCTAAGTGGATAGGTAAAATGGGTAACAGCTTTAGCAAGGATAAAAAGCAGCATTTTATAAACCAAAACTAGAAGCTAAGTGACAGGGCCTGGAGATGCTTCTATCAAAATTTAAAATAACAAATACACAACTATTATGGGTCAGGCACAGGGGTTACATCAGTAAGGAGAAAAAACATGCTCTCCGGGAGCTTACAGTGCACAGGAGCTAAGACCAGATAATTTTGGAAAATTCGTTAGTTCTAGCAACAACAAAAATGCCTCTTTTCATCTAGCACTACATTTTATTGATAGGCATCAGCAGGTAACGCTGCTTTAACAATTTGGGCTTAAAAGAACTCTACACTTCAGACATTTTCCTTTCTCAGCACTATTCTACTATCTGATTCCTCCACCCCATTTCTCCTTCCTAAAAAATTAAAATTCAAATAAATTAATAAATAAATAAAAACTGAGGGCCAGTGAGATGGCTAAGTAGACTAAGCAAGCGCAGAGACGGGCTTCGATTCCTGGCACCACAGGCCACACCGGCCACCGAGTCTGGGCATGGTGGTACAAGCCTGTAATCGCAGGGCTGAGGAGGCTGAAAACAGGAGGATCATGAGTCAGAGCTGCATAGTGAGAGCCTGTACCAAATACATTTTTTTTAAAAAACAAACAACTGAGGAGTCATTCAATCTTACTCTGCCATTCTTCCAGTGATAAAAACCATAAATAAAAAGAAAATTAAAAAGAGTCACACAATGTGAAAATGCTAATAATTCAAGTAGTTCCGACCTTTTGCAGGACCAGGGATTGAACTCAGGATCCTGCACTTGCCAGGCAAGCGCTTATTCTACTAAGCTATCTCCCCAGCTCCCTGATCAAATATAACTCTTAAGCCCTTATTTTAAAGACCTTTACATAGAAACCTGAGAATTGTCTTCCAAACTCAAAACCTAACCATTAATCTCATCCAAATTAAATCTTTTATTTATTCACTCGAATAGCAAGGGTTTCATTTTATTTGGAAGTGAAAGTTTTTGGTTTATGTTATTTTGCTGTCTGTTTTGGTTTTTGGCACCGGAATCCACCTGACAACCTTTCAACTGCGAGCAGGCACTGTGCCGCTGAGCTATATTCCTGGCCCAGAAGTGAAACTTTTAATCTAGTTTTAAAATGCACAAACTATCATTACTTAATGTGAGACACTTCACACTGATTCCAAGTTTCACCTCAGTGCTCCAATATACAACAGAACTCACTGTTGAGCAACAAGAACGAATGAACTACCGGTGCCCAAGCAGGCCAATCTCAAAAACCTACAGAGCAGAAAAAGGCAGAATATCCTGGAGGATCCCACTTACACGAATTCTAGAAAAGATGTATCACATCAACAGGGTATGTGCCAGTCTAGGGCTGGGTAGAAGAGCTGACTG
>NW_004524599.1:11354928-11355995 GCF_000260255.1 Octodon degus
TAGTGGGTCCCACTATGCAGAGACTATTCAGACTTGTAGTGATCCTCCTGTCACAGCCTCCCCAGCGCTGGGGTTACAGGCGTGCACCACCACACCTGGTTCCAGGGCCCACACTGCATGCAGTACCAGGGATTGAGCTCGGGACCTTACACTTGCCAGGCAGGCGCTTATGCTGCCAAGCTATCTCCCAGCCCAATGTTTAATCTTTAAACTATTTCAGTAATATGGTTGTTTCCCCTACTCTCTGTGCCAAAGACTGATGACATCATAGAATAATTCTAGTCAAATTCTTTGTTTTTTGAGACAGGGTCTCCCTATGCAGTTCAGGCTGACTCTGAGCTCACCTTGTAGCCCAAGCCAATCTTGAACTCTCCTGCCTCAGCCTCCTGAGTACTGGGATTACAGGCATGCGCCACCATGCCCAGCTTCTAGTAAAATTCTAGGCACTGATGATAATACAGAATAACGCTGATGAATTATGGAATGTTACTAAAGGTCTCAAAAAATGCTAAAATTAAGCCAGGTGTGGTGGTGCACACCTCCACTCCCAGCCCTTGGGAGGCTGAGCCAGGAGGATCCCTGGGAGTATAAGGTCGGCCTGGGCTACATAGTTGAGTTGAAGGCAAATCTGAACTACATAGTTCAGATATAGTCCAGTGAGCCCCTGTGTCAAAATAAAAAATTTTGATAAGCTAAAATTTAACACACCAGACTACCAGGTACTCTTTGGGCACAGATGCATAACAGTGGCAGAGCCCTTGTTCATCGTGCGCACGACCCTGGGCTTGACCCCAGCCCTGCCAAAAATTAAATCACAAGTTTCCCAGTGCAGACAGTGACATACTTCTCAGCATCTCCCTCTGCTCGGCCCTGCTCGTCTTGCCAGTGGTTACTGAGCTCCTCCATGTGCACGTTTATCACATCCCGAATCACCTGGGAGAAATAAGCACCAAATTTCAGATAGGACAGTGGTTCAAACGATTAAGAAAAAGCACTGCCAACAATCAATCAAGAATTCACCAACAGCCTGTAAGTCCTGGTGACAGACTAAGTAAAAAGGCATCAGG
>NW_004524599.1:11357340-11367905 GCF_000260255.1 Octodon degus
GCACAACTCACAACAGCCAAGCTTCGGAGCCAGCCTAGCTCCATCAGCAGATGAACGGGTAAGAAGCTGTGGTAGTCTACACAGTGGAGCGTCAGTAAGCCACAAAAGAATGAGATTCTGTCACTTGCAAGAAAATGGATGACTCTGGAGCCCATCACATTGAACAAAACAAGCCAGACTCAGAACGACAACACAGGGGCTGGCGACATAGCTCAGCAATCTAAAGCGCCTGCTTAGACAAGCTTAGGCAGGCCCAGGGGACCAGGGTTCAATCCCTGGCACCGTATACCACACCAGCCCTGCCCTCAGGGCAGGCTGAGCCGGCAAAAAACAGACAACACACATGTTCTAGTAAGTAAAATCTAGAAAACTGACATGAAAGTACAAGGCAGTGTGTTTGCCAAAAGGAAGAAAATAAGGTGGAGTTGGAGAAGTACAAATGCAGCTAATGGAGGAACAAAAGACACACATCGAACCCCCACAACACGTGAAAGGTGGGGGCAAAAATGATCAAACCGCGTTAGTGGATGTACACACTCGCCAGAATGAAACCCATTAACCTGTGCAACCCCCAGAAGAGTGGGAGGAACAGAAATAGGAGAAAAAATGAAGGAGAAAGGACAACGATAAGCCTTTCATGTAAGCAAACAACATATGCTACAGCACAGTAGTTAAGCATAACATGTATTACCAAACACAGCTTAAGACAAGCTTGACTAAAACTAAAGAAAACACTTGGTACGATGAGGCCGGATACAGAAGGTCTCTGAATCAGAGAAGGAATCACGTAACACAACTTGGGATTCAATCAGAAAAATTATCAGAGTCATGACAAAGTAATTCATATCCAAAATGAATTCATCAACTCTGGCCTCAAATAACATCTGAAAACAACATCAAAAGACTGATGCATAATTTGCACCAAGACATTTCTGAAGTCAAACAGTGAAGTATACAAAAGGGCATTCATTAAGATTTCTGCCCAAGTAAGGTAACAGCTAGTATTTACTAGAAATGCGTATGCTCATGCATTACTTCAGTAAGTTCTCATAATAACCTCGTGAAGTTTGTATGATTATAAAATGGGGAAAAAAATCTAAAAAGCTCAACCTGCCCTCACACAGCCAATGACAAACAGCAGCAAGCCAAGGGAGACCAAAATGGATGCTCTTAGTAAGTATGACACGGTGCTCCTTTCCTGAAGGCAGGTATTTTTAAAGAATGTACCACTTACTTATGTAAGGGTTTTGCATGGTGCAGCACCTGTCTGGTGGAGGGTGAAACAGTCGGGGCAGGCCGCAGTCAGGAGCAGCCCTCTGGAGGACACCTCCTGTACACCTCCCCTGAGGTGTTCTGAGGAAATCCACAGAACAATCCAGCAAACCACCTGGGGGCAACGGCTGCTCCCAGCAAAGCTCTGCACCGCTCTGTTACACCTACCTCGGTGTATGACTTCTTGGTTATGTGAACATTCTTAGCTCTGTAGGACTGGCGTCTTCTTTTATAATCTCGAACTTCTGCCAGGATTTCAAGGTAGGACTTTGGACTTTTCCGACTAGTATCTAATAAAAGAGAAAAATAAAACGATTGTATCTTTAACAATTTTTAAGTCCTTTAGAATCCACAGGTGGTCCAGCGTGGTGGTGTATGCCTATAATCTTAATCCTGGAAGACTAACACAGAAGGGGGATCGCTGTGCGTTCAAAGCCAGCCTGAACTCAATAGTGAGACGCTGCCTCAAAATACCAAACCAACAAGAGAGGAAGAAAAAAAAAGGGAGAAACACCACAATCATCCTATATTGCAACATGTTTCAAGGTAGTATACAAGGACACCCTAGAAAGCCCTCCTTCCTTCTCCCTATCTGGGCTGTTCTTCATCATTTTTTTTTCCTCTACCCATTAATTGAACATAAGAATATCTAAGTCCGTAGATAAAAACAACAGCACAATTGTAAGTAACAGTTTTACAAAAGAAAGATGCTTAATGTAAAAGACTTAGTAAAACTTCATATACTATCTTTTTTTCATATACTATCTTGATATGTATGTCTGTCTGTATCAGATGATATAAATGACCGCACCCCAATTCAAATCAGCATATAAAATCATCTTAACACTCACAGAACGGAATGATAATTAGAAACGTGAAATACGTAATTTCCTTCAAACCTTGATTGACTTTGGCAGCCAAGTCCACGAAGAGATCACTGTCGTTTTCAATGGTCTGTGAATCAGAGCGCTTTTTCTTTGTCTCCTCAACAACAAAATCATAAAGGGCAAGACGATCTGCTTGGGTCAGATCACAAACAGCCCGTTTGTGATTCAGAGGAACCTCAACAGGCAACGAAGAATACATTCCTAAAGTAAAAAGAACAGAAAAACATCACAAGAATAAACAGTACATGAAGCACTGGGGGCTTAGAATCTACAGTTTAGCTTTACACATGTGCTGCCCTATAATGCGGTATTAACAATGTTTAACATACATAGTAACCCTGAAATACATGAAATACCACTATGTGTAACGCAATAAATGGTAAACGATTACCATCCTGAATGCTGTCATCTACACAAAGGATATATCTTCAGTCCTTATTATTCTTTCCAAAAATGTTAAGAAGGGAGGCAAAATAATCACAAAAAGCAACTTGCACATAAAAAAGTCTTTTTCTTGGTAGAAAGGGGTTAAGACAAGGTCTTTATAATGTAGTCCAGACTGGCATTGAACTTGCACACCCCCTGCCTCAGTCTCCTGACAGGACTATAGACATGCACTACCACCTCCGTCAAGAAAAGCTTTTCTTTCCTTCCTTGGGCATGCGTGCACGTATGTGCACGTGTGTGGGCACGCACATGTGCATGTACAGTCTTGCTAAACTGCCAAGCCTGATTCCAGAGCTCAAGAGATACTCTTGCTTCAGCCTCCCAAGTAGCTGGAACTAGCAGTGTAGTCTATCACACCCAGCTAAGAAAAACTTGGGGTAGCAATTTTTTAAGGACCACCCATATTATAAATACAGATATTACTTTGTAGATGTTACTTTCTATATATATGCTTTTGCCATAAAAACTGGAAAAAAGCTTTTGCTAGGTAGTACATGCTGTAGTCCCTTTGAAAACAAATTATGAGAATATGAAAAATGGTTAAGAAAAATGTCTTGTTTGAGCTATCAAGTTAGACATGCAATATTTGAAACACATTCTATTTGTGCAATGACCTAAGAGTTAGGAGGTCAAAAAAACAAACCAGGGGTGGTGGTGCACATCTATAATCCCAGCACTTGGGAAGCTAAGGCAACAGGACTGCTGTGAGTTTGAGACCACCCTGGGCTACTCAGTGAGTTCAAGTCCAGCCTAAATTGCATAGTGAGACCCTGTCTCAAAAATACAAAAAAATCAGTAGAAATCCCAAACTTTCTCAAACCAGAGAAAGCTACATTAAACTGAACTCATTTTAAATTCCTGAGACAGTAGAGTGGCTAAGCCAAATCAATTAAAAACAGGTAACAGCAATGCCCTCTGATACTTACAAACTTTCTAAAGCCTGCTCATTAATGAAAAGGAGTAAATACAATACCTTGATATGATGTATTAAAACACTGAAGAAAAGTTTTGCTTTGAGATTCAAACGTACTCAAAGAAACAAAATGACTGTGACTGTAAATAAAACAATTTAAAACAATTCTTTCTGCGCTTCATTATTCACTAATGCAAATAAAGAACATGACCTACTAAGGGAATCCTTCCGATGTTTGCCAGGTTATCCTAAAGTGGTAACTCAGTTCCAAGAACAATGTAAAAGCAGCAGCTCTTCCCAGATACTTAAGTCTTACTATGTTAACTCCTTAGATAAGAGGCAAAAGACTTCAAACAAATGCATAATATGCACTTAGCATTTCTATCAAAAGACAAAGGGGGAGAGAGGCAGAGACAGAGACTGAGGGATAGAGAGAGCGCGCGAGAGCGCGAGCGAGCACGGGTGCAAGTGAGCACTTTATACTGCTCCATAAACTAGGAGGGTGCTACACTGAATCTAAGGCTGTGGTTTAGTGGCTATGGATAATGACACATGGTCATTGTTACTACTCAAAGGGTATACATTAATTGGGAAGAAGAGTTCCCTTTCAAGTTAATCGATTCTATCCTAATGCTGGTAAGCACTAGGAAAGGCCTTTTCATGAAACCAAGTGTCAAAACATTTAATTTTATAATACAAAATTAGCTTTCATGTGCCTAATTCTTTTGCATACAGGCTATAAAAACCTGCAAGAAAATATAAACATTAGAAAACAATGCTATATTACAAACAAGCTCATTAACTTTTGCCTGTTAATCTTTATAAACAATGAAATGGAATTTCCTCAAAATTATTTGGAGTTTTCTTTATCTTAAATTGATGTTACTATAAATACTAAACTTCTTGAAATTCAACCAAAATTTCAAATCAAGACTATAATGTTGTGACAGGCAGTAAGATAAAAGCTGAAAGTTTGAGTAATACTTTTAAAAGGATATCATTTGCAAAAAGGATACTGCATATCTTTAAATGAGTACATTCAGGTTCCTAATTCCTCTTTATACTCACCCCAATTACTGAAAAAGAAAAAGTACAGGAAACGTTAAGCAAAAAACTGCATTGAAATCTTTCAGAACATAGATAATTCTGAACAAAGAAAAAAATATACTTAGATAAGCTACATTTACATAAAGTGTAAATTTTCAAAGTGCAAGTTCCATGTGATGTATTGCCACATTTGTTACCAATTATACATCTCTCTTCTTTTGCAGCTTTTTTAAAAACTCACCCTTTTGGTCATTTCCAAGCATACACTTCAGAGGCCTACGTACATTCACGTTGCAACCTACAGCTCCACGGGAAGAGGGCCTCAGCAGCCCCAAAGGAAGCCCTAGCGGGTGTTTGTATTAACTCTTACACTCCTTTTTTAGTCACTTCTGCCATCAAAGGGCACCTTAAACACGACCTACTATAGTAAATATTGGTAAAAGGTACTGTCTCAAAGCTGCAAATTTAGAATTTGACAAATGCATACAGCAATAATCCCTGATATTACACATCAAGAGATTAACGGCAATAATCCCTGATATTACACATCAAGAGACTAAGGTCTGAAAAAGTAAAACAGGTCACTCACAAGTGAAAAGAGATCTGAGCTATGCATCTGAGCCTCTCCCTTATTTTTAGTCCACTGAATTTTTAAATCATGGTCATGTTTTAAATGTATTTCATAAAAAGTTAAGAATAGCAACTTGACTATTTCACATTGGAGGAAACTGATGAACCAGTAAACATAAAATGGTTTATTGCTGAAATTGGTGCTTTAGTATAAAATTGAGTAACATAAATATACGTGAAAGTAAGTACGGAGCGCTAAGAGCTGTTCAAGTTTGCAGCAAGGCTAAGAGGCTCAGAATTTCTACGCAGTGAGCTAAGGCCTAACACAACTGATGTCCTATCAGAAAATGTACATGCTCCTGTATATCCAGCAACATATTAATTAGATGCAGAAATGCCAAGATTTTCACGCTAGTCCTTCTCCCTTCAAAATAAGATTTTTTTACTCAAAGTCAATTAAAAGATATCTAAAGATTCTTGTCCTGGTGCAAAAGGTCTAAAATGATCTGACATAAGTGGGTCACAAAAATAATCTTTATTTGAAAAAAAACAAACAAAAAAAAACAATAATCTTTGTTTGGAAATTGCAGAACTGTATACAGGATATAAAAGGGTTTTTTTAAGGGTTATAGTTATTCTATTAATAACAATGAAAATTTTAAGAGAGCGTAAAAGCCCAAAGTCAAAGTTTCTCTTCACTATCTACTAAAAAAACTATTCAGGGCTGGGGATATAGCTCAGTGGAATAAGTGCTTGCCTCGCCAGCGCAAGGTCCTGAGTTCAATCCCTGGTACCACCAAAAAAAAAACTATTCAAAGTAATTTTTTTCTTTTATAATGAACTAAATTCCATGTCTAAATTTGCCTTGTCACTCAAATAAATTTATAAACTTGGAATATTTCCTAAATTATAATTATTATAAATTCCTTTAAACAACACTACAAGAAAATTTGTATCACCGACAGAAAAGCTCAAGGAAGCTGCCACTTATCCAAGGCTAAGCAGTAAGCTGATTTCTTCAGACCTGGCTATCTGAAGAGCAATGACAGGAGTATGTACCAATCTAAAGTTTGTAATATTCTTTCGCTTAGTCATGATAAAAAATAATGAATATATTTTAGTGATTACCCAGAATCCTATTCGCTGAATTTCACTAAATGTAGGCCTTCTATCCCAAACTAACACAACTCAGTCCAGACTATATAAGAGATGAGTTTCTTCCCTTTTGTGAGTCTGTTTCTTCACCTAACAAGGAGAAAACACTGTCCTAACCTACTGTGAAAGAGAAATGAAATTCAAAAAAGAACTCTGTAAAGAACCTTTTTAAAAATAAAAGTACTGCAGATATCTGGAATAAGCGCCCTAGAGCTTCATCTGATCTCAGACAGAGCTTCTTTCTTCTCTGTAAAATGTGTGCTCTGGGTTAGAGGCTCTCTAAAAGCTCCTTCAACCCGCAGCTAAGCTCTATCAACGAGTGTCATCAGCTAAGAGTTGAGCTGGAATTAAGCCGCCAGGCACCAAAGTGGAAGCCTCCCAAGAGCTCCAGAAGATGTTTCTGACCCTTACAGGGAAGGAAGGTAACAGGCAAGGAGCAGAGGGTAGCCTCCTGAAGCCGCACACAAACCCAGACCAGCTACTGGCTCAGAACACGCTTTGGTAAAGATCCTGAACGTCAGCCAGGGAGCAACCAGCCCTGGTGAGAGGCAGGACAAGAAGGCGGCACGCCCAGACCAGGCTGGGCAGAAGGTTCCAAGACAACCAGAAACCCTTGCACAAGGAACCAGTCACGCTCTGGCTCGATCTGGATCCGGAAACCTGAGCTTTCTGTTAACCGTCCACTCTGGGTGATAGATTCAGTCTTCCTTTAATCTCCTAAAAGCTTACCCTTCAGTTTTTAGCCTAGTGCCTAGAGGAGTCCCGAGCATAAGCTCCTGAACCCAGCTCTAACTGGGCATGAAGAAATCCACATCCCCTCGTCTGAGGCCCAGGACACTGCTCGGGCTCACGCTCTGAGGCGGCGCGCCTCAGAACTTATCAATCTTACTAGGTGATTCCAAAGTATGCACCACTAATTAACAGTGGGAGGCCAGTGACACGTAACAAATGACGGCAAAAAACGCAAATTAGCCCAGTGTTAAATGTAAAGCTTAACCTTTCCCACAGAACTCTTTTCACATAGTTTGTGTGTGAAGAAAAAATTTAGTAACATGTCCTGGGGGGCGGGGATTATGTGACTCATTAATTAGCTCAAACTATGATGGCTCTTACTTTGACTGTAACAATCACCATCTTTTCCAACTTTGGTTCTAGCTTGATTAATGATCTGGAATTGTGCATCCTTATCTGTCAAGAAAAAATTAATAAATGTGTTAGGAATCATCACTACTCACTAGCTTCCAATCCAAGCTCTCTAGACACACAAACTTTCCAAAATCTTAGGCTGCAAACATCTACATCAATGCCCACATAATGTGAACACAGAATTCTTTCGATGCTTCAGTGCTTCCCTAGCAAGCCAAAGAACCTGGGTTTATTCCCAATTACCAAGAAAAAAAAATCAAAAGGCACCACACTACAACCAGGCATGCAGGAGCAGCAGCTAGACTTTTCTGATCTCCAACATTTCTTCAAGTCTAGCTGTGTCAGGCACTATTCCATGTATATGACAAACCATTTCCTCCTCACAAAATGCTACCATCATTATTTCCAATTTGTTTAAAAAAAAAACTTTAGAAAATAAACAGGTTAATGACCTTGCTGAAAGGCACATTTGTCAGGGACAAAACCAGTGAGTGAATCAAGGCATTCTGCTTCTAGAACCCGAGACTTCAAGCTCTACGGGAGCCACGAATACCTGGGACACACGTCCACCTCCCTCATTTTCAGCCTCCACTGTGGGCCCAGAGCTCACTATCACCAAGGAGGAGGGTGTCTGCCCTGCAGAGTTTTCACTCCGTTATATAAGCCTGGCCTTTCACCTTCAGATTACACAAACTAGTTTCATACCACTTTAATAAATCCTACATTTCAAGGCACTAAATATCCTCCCTAATCAGAAGCATGTTTATAAAATCCACTTTTAATGATTCAGAAATAAAAACCTAATACTCCCACTAAAATATTTTAAAATTATAAACTCACAACTTAATACTTACTCAAAGTAATTGACGGCACCTTCACATTCTCATAGAAAAACTCAGGATTATATATTTCATCCTAAACAATTTTAAAAAAGTTAATTGTAAGCAATTATTAAAAGGTTCTTAATTATGTTAAGATGTTACATAAACTAAAAAGTATCTTTAAATATTTCTCACATTGATTTGTGAGATTAGGCAAGTAATATCTTACCCTACAAATAAGGGTTATTATTTTGTATCAGAAAAACCTCATGATACACCTTCAAAATACTGTGTACTTAATGCAAGAACTACATGACATGACATATGTGTAACACAGTAAATATATGCTACCTCTTCCTCTTTAGTATAGCCCATTTTCCTCAGGCTACACGATTCCATGTGCTTTGATAAAGATGATTTAGGCATGTGATGATTGGAATCATAAGGACATATCACAACTTCACCCTATAAAAAAGAGGCAAAGAAAAAGGTACACAATAGTTTTAAAAATAATTATACCATTAAACGTTTACTATGCGAATAAATGGTACATCCACTGCTTCCTCTTCTGCAGGCCTCTCTCAACTCCCATACAAATGTGTTTGTTGGGCCCAGGAGATAGTTCAGTGGAATAAGCTCTTGCCTGGCAAATGCAGGGGCCTGAGTTCAATTCCCGGTTCCACAAAAAAGAAAAAGTATACTGAAACAAAACAAACCCCCTTAAGCCCCTACCCAAGTCTCTGCACTCTCCTCCTCTTCTTTTTTTTTTTTTTTTTTTTTTTTTTTTTGGTGGTACCAGGGATTGAACTCAGGACTGTGAGCTTGCCAGGCCAGCACTTATTCCACTGAGCTATCTCCCCAGCCACACTCTCCTCTTCAAAGCAGCTTTAAAGACACGATTACGCTCAGTGGCTCAACAACCTAACAATGCCACTATCACTTCCAATACCCACCAATCTGTCACTGGCCATGTTCTTTTGTTTCTTCCATTTTCTTGCTAGTGGAGCCAAAGAACATGTCATAACCCTTACAAGACTGAAACTCTTGGAAGGTTAGGAGTCACCTGTCCATTTCTACCACCCTGGTTCACTGTTCGGGTTCCTGCTGCCTTGTTCATTCTTTTACTTGGCCTTTTTTTTTTGTTTTGTTTTGTTTTTGCAGAACCATTGAACTCAGACCTTTGGGCTTGCCAGGCAAGCGCTTATCCTACTGAGCCATCTCCCTAGCCCCTGGCCTCTTGTTCTCGGGGCCTCTCTTCTCTATTTTCCTGCTGGTATTTCCTATCAGACTAACTAGTAACCAATTAAGTATGAGCCAACAAATAAATTCATCATATTGTGGTCTTTTAAGCCCCTACATCGTTCCTCTTGAGCGTTCCTATTTTATGAAAGGTTCTAAGCCCTCCGAGCAAAAACTGCCTCTTATCCCTCATGAACCACTTGGAATAAATCACCTAGTCCCGTCCATTTTCCTCCTAACTATATCCCAACTGCCCCCACACAGTCTTTCTGCAAAAAAAAAAAAAAAAAAAAAAAAAAGGCAGCATAATAATTAAACACACACTCTTAGGAGCAAGAAGCCTGGGTCCAAATCCTACCTGCCATTTAGTGACGGTGTATTCGTGCACCAGTTAGCACCTCTCTTGTTTTCTCATCTATAAAGTGTTCCCACCAATACTCACCACACAGACTATCATGAGTATTAAGCGAGGCACGTGAGTACACAGTAAACGGCATACACAAAGTGCTGCTTCGGTGTTATTACAAAGAAACCAGTTCTACTGCAACAGTGTACTGCACAAAAATCTGTCACTCCCCACTGAATGGCTAGAACTGCCCCCCTACAAATGAACACTGACATCTTCTTCGTTTTGTTTTTTTAATTTCCACTGCGGTCTCCACACAACAAATACTGAATGAAATATTTTTAACGCTACTGGGGAAATCAGACGTGAGACTTAAACCCTGGAAGATCATCACAGCGTAGTACACCCAGAAAGAACCTACAAAATTACCCTGCAACCGAGCACTCCTCTTCCGCTACCCCACCAAAAGCGCAAAGAAAATAAAACTCCGGTGTCCCCTCTCATAACGTGTTTGATTTTTTAAAAAAGTAATTCTACCACTCAGGTGAGATGCTAGTCACCCTCTCTTAGTGGCATCTTTCAACGATCCCAGAATCTAGGTTGCCTCGGTTACAGGCGTCTACTTCCAGGGCAGAAAAGGTGACCTGGAGAACTCCCCGCTCTCAGGACGCCGAGATCTGGCGCACCTGCGGCATGCTAACGACAGAGACAGAGCAACGCGC
>NW_004524599.1:11368056-11391866 GCF_000260255.1 Octodon degus
TTGGAATCATAAGGACATATCACAACTTCACCCTCCGCCGCCGCCTCCTCCTCCCCGGGGTCCAGCTGCTCCAGGCTCCAGCCCAGGGACGCCGTCACTTCCCCCAGCGTCCGGTAGCAGCTCTCCACAAACTCGCTGAGCTCCTCCTGCAGCCGCCGCCGCTCCTCCAACGGAGGCGGCCGGCCCTCCATGACCGCTGCCCACCTGCAGGAAGGAAGTGGCGGAACGGAGCGCGGCGCGTGGGCCGCTGGGAGAGTGGGCGGGGCCTAACTTCCACGTGACTGGAACAGCCTATAGGGAAGGGCCCACGGGAGGGCGGGAGCTGTCATTTTCAAGGGCGTTTTTCCGAACGTCGCTTCCTTGTGGCGGCTCCCGGGTGCGTTTTCCCTCGTCTTCCCTGAATGAGATTCCCCTCCTCATTGTCATGTTTAAAAAAATTATTTATATCGATAGAAAAGTTTAAATAGTTCAAGGGGCGTTCGTATCGCTGTCCACTAGTCCATTTCACGTTGTGCCACATCTGGCTTCTGTAGGTCTCTTCTCTCCCCGTAGCCCTGAATTTATTTTTGCCGAATTCTTTACAAATTGCAGATTATTTGCCCCAGATTATAGCTTCAGAAATTTTCCTGTGTAACTGCAGTGCATGATCAAACGTAAGAAATTCTATTAAATCTATGGTTCCAATTCCCCCATCTTTTTATGTTTTGTTATTTTAATCCATAAAATAGTTGTCTCTTAATCTAAAACAGTCTCTTCTTTCCATTTTAAAGTGTTATTAAATTTTGTTATGAGTTTAAGCTGGTTATCTTGTAGAATATCCTTCCTTCTAGATCCCCCCCACAATTAACTTAAACAATTTTTCAAGAACACCGGATAGTATATGTGTACCTTTTATTTCATGCCTGAGAGAAATATATCTTATATTCTTCTCTTAGTAAACCTAAATTTGATCGCTTGGTGTGGTAGCTAAATCACTCTACTGTAATAATAAATTTTGCTCTTAGTAATTGGGAATCTGTAACTGTACCTTGACATATCTTGATGCCGTAAGAATATCATGATCCCCAACTACCTCCAAATCCTTCACTGAATCACTTATTCCAAGTTATAAATATGATTCCCTTACAGTATTGTGCTCGCTACATTTATTAACTGGCATTCTTTCCACACACACACACACCCCATTTGCTCTATCACCATGGAACGGAGGAGTTCAAAGCCTAAGGTATTTATTTATTTATTTATTTTGGGGTTTTTTGTTTGATTTTAATGTATTTAGTACAGGGTCTCACTACACAGATTGGACTCATAGTGATTCTGCTGTTTTCAGCCTCCCAAGTGCTGGGAATAAAGGCACACGTCACCATGCCCAGTCTCAATCGCCATCTCAGCATGCCCCAGGGGTGGGGCCAGCACAGCATGCTGGGGATCAAACCCTCAGGCCCTGCATCTGCCTAAGCAGGTGCTTTAAGTCGCTGAGCTATTTAGCTGGCCTTTTTTGTTGTTGCTATAAAAAGATTTTATTAGATTGAGATAAAGACCATCTATTCTAATTTTCTGTAGGTTTTTTTGTCATGAATGAGTGTTGTACTTTGTCTGAAGCTTTTCTCTGCATCTATAGAGATGATAATATTGTTATTGCCCTTGATTCTGCTGATATGGCATATCACATTTTATTTATTTATTTATCTATTTATTTATTTACATATGTTGCCTCATCCTTGAACACTTGGGATGAATCTTACATTACCATCTTGATGATTTGGTGAATTTTGTTTGACACTGTTTTATTGTGGATTTTTGCTCTATGTTAAAGACAGAGCTTGGCTTGTCATTCTTTGTTGGTCGACTCTTTCTCTGGTTTTGGATGATGCCTGCTTCTTGGAATGGGTTTGGGAGTGCTGGCCTTATTTTGATACAGGGTCTCTCTATGCAGTTAAGACTCATAGTGATCCTCTTGTCTCACCCTCCCCAGCGCTGGAATTACAGGAGTGCTCTACCACACCTGGTTTCAACCTGAGGTTTTTCAATGCTCCTTTATCATCATTCTTGTTGAAACTCAAATTGTCTTCAATTTGGTCAGTAAAAGCTACATTAAGTTACCCCCTGGGTGCCTCTGGCATGTCCCATTAGCCTTTCCCTGATCTGCTTTGCCCACATTTATGTTGTTCTATTTCTCTCTCTCGAGAGATCGAAAACAGCTCGAAAAACCCTCCAAAAAGGACACTCACAAGATAGACCCCCTTGTATATTTTTTTTTCAAATCAAGCCTGTGCTTCCCTTTGTACTGTTTACCCCTGATGACAGAAGGGTGGAGGACATTATGGTGAGCAATTATACCCAAATGTAAATAGCCTAGTTCTGACCTTTGAAACACATTGTAGCTAGGCAGCACCATAAAATACCAAAGTGGGTCAGCAGCTGCAGGACAAAGAATGAGTTCCACAGCAATTTGTTTTGTTTTGTTTTGTTTTGTTTGCTTGTTTTTTTGGTTTTTTGTTTTTTGGTTTTTTTTTTTTTTTTTCAGAACCGGGGATTGAACTCAGGTCCTCGCGCTTGCCAGAGAAGCGCTTATTCCACTGAGCCATCTCCCCGGCCCTAGCAATTTGTTTTATAGTCTGCCCACAGTATCTTTACTTTTTATCAGCATGTCCCTAGGTAGCCACAGCATCTGTAAACTGTAAAGCCAATTTTGGATACCTCTGATGACTCTTATTGAATACTACATGTATTTCCCCCCTCCAGATGCACTATGTATGTGAAACAAAACTCAAAGGGCAAGCATGTTCTCTCTGCAGGACACAGTCCCACTTTATCTCAGAGGTTAGGGATAACTCTGATACCATCTTGGAGAGGGCAGAGAAAATCTGTACCCCTTTCTAGTTCCTGGTGGACTGCTGTACATTGGTGCTATTGAGCTGTCTAATCGTCACTTTCCTGGAGTGGTCTCCAGTCACCTCTTCTACGTTGGACTCTTCTTAGAGACTGACTTGGAACTTTCTGAAGTTCCTGGGTTGGGACCCTAACCACAGTGTGGATGCTCTTGGAAATGGACCTTTAAGGTCAATACTGTAACCAAATCGTAAGGGTAAAACAGATGTCCTTACCTGAGACCAGAACTACCCCTCTCCTCTCTACTTAGTCAGAGAAAGTGATTTGAACACACATTAGGCTGTCACACAGACCCGGAGCAAACGTCTCACCAGAAGTCTACACTGACAGCAGATTAGCTTCGGACTTCCGGCCTCCACAACTGTGAGAAAATATTTATTTCTTTAAGCCCTGCAGTTTGTGGAATCTTGCAGTGATAATTGGTGTGACTGAGTCTCCCAGCTCTAGCACAGGAACTTTATTACCCCTGCTTCCCACCAACAGCATTTGTGTCTCTTCCTCCTCCTAGATTACGCAGGCTATTGTTGTACCACGTATTTCTAGCAGGGGATCCGTGGCTGGCACGAGGTATGGCACACAGAACTCAATTACTTAGGGAATGAAATTAATTTCAGGCCCTAAAACCGTGAGACGGGGCCAAAGGGAGGAAAGAGGTGAGATGAGGACCCGGGGAGATGGCTCAGTAGGATAAGCGCTTGCTTGGCAAGCGCAAGGGCCTGAGTTCAATCCCCAGTTCTGCAAAAAAAAAAAAAAAAGAGAGAGGTGAGATGAGACATGTGAGGAAAATGGCCCACTCAGGTCCCCAGTAACTTTGGTATCTGATACTGATAATTTTTGTTGTATATTTGCCATTTACTTGCCTTCTAATTTTCTGTCAGTACTATGATTTAATTCTATAAACATAAACAGCAAGTGAAAGTTATCCCACTTGTTGCCTTTGTCTCCTATCCCTACACTGCAAACATCTTGCCATGACAAAGCTAGTAAATTCCACTGAATCTTTGCAATATCCAACCCACTACTTGCCATGAGCGGTGTCCCATAAAGTCATATTAATTTAATGATTGGATTTCAGTACTTCTTTTATGACCCAACAGAACAGCTCATATTCCATTGTCCTTCATCCCAGAGCCAAGAGCTCTTCAAGGACTGTGTTCATAGATCCAAGGACAAATCTTTCCTTTTAGGGGGCAAAACATTAGCTGTTTTGAGAATACTAAAAAAAGGAAGTATCTTAGCCTTCTCATGACCTTTCAGTGTTGATAGTGACATTGCCAGTGCTTCTGGTACAGTCCAGAATTAGCCAGACCAGTGTTGACCTCTGGAATGGCCTATCTCCATGGGTATCCTTCTAAGGACTCCATCTAGTTTGCAACAGGTAAACATGTGTTGAAAGAACTAGCTTTACAAGACCATCCTCTAACAAAAAATTATAAGCCAGAACAGTATTTTAATGGCTTTTTTTTTTTTTTTGGTATTGGGATATTTAGTAAACAAAGAATAAAGATGTACAATAAAGAAAAAGCTGCTATTAAATGTATGTATAAACATTATATCAAAACACAGGGACCTGGGAGCTATCTCAGTGGTATAAGCACCTGCCTGGCAAGTACAAGGACCTGGGTTTGATCCCTGGTACTCTATGACATGCCAGCCCCAGAACCCTGGGTGCATCGTGCTGGCCCCAAAACTGTAATCCCAGCACCAAGGAGGCTCAGACAGAAGGATCACTATAAGTCCGAGCTGCATAGCGGGACCCTGTATTAAAAAAAAAAAAAAACCTTTAAAAATAAAAATCAAAACACAGAAATTTCCAAAGTCTAAAAGTTTATTGTCAGAACAGCAAACTTCATAAAGACACCTTTTTAAAGTACATAGAAAATGACAAGCAAAATAAACAGAAAACTTTGACCAAAGAAAAGCAAAGATAGTACTGCTGTCGTGCACATATAGTCATTTTTTTTAATACCAAACCACACAAATGCATTAAAGAATATATGGGTTACACAACGCATGCTTTTTAACCTAAGGGAAACACACTCCAAAATACTTAGGTTTGGGGCGGGTATTTCTGCAGGTATATGGATCATTTCCTCCTAATGCAGAAAATAGAAATATTTAGATGAAAAGCAGAATGACTGTAATATCAGATTGACTTAATTTTTTATCTCCAAGAATAGAAATGTCTTATACCCCCCAAGAAGCTCAATAAGTGATCAATCAAAATACAAGACAAAAAATAAATCCTAAATTCAATTTGTGCTATCCTTACACGTGATTACCACTTTATATAGCTACATTCAAGAGGACTTTAGTTAAGATGTGTTAAAAGGAAAGAAGCCAGAAAAAAATCTTTACTATTCTATTCCAACTATGGCTGTTTTAAGCATAGAAGGTTCTATTCACTATCCTATAAGCACCAGGTTTTCTTTTTGCTGTTATGTCATACACTAGAAACTCACAGAAATGAATCCAAGGTACAGCAACCATTTCCAGCTGATGGCTAGTGGCCGATAGAGCTACTGCTAAAGGAATAGGAATAAGAGTAGGAAGAATTTCCCGTGGCATCGAAGCTTCCTCTCCGGGACCCACTGCGGGAACCAGAGCGGGAACCAGAGCGGGAACCAGAACGGGAGCCGGAGCGGGATCCTGGAGCCGAGGACATGTTATAAGGGCTGGGTAAGCCCTTGGAAGACACAGAGGCGGCTTCCAGCAGGCGCAGCCCGGTGATATCCTCCACCATGGAGCGATTCATGGCATCCTTGTAGGATATCTTTAATTTGGTCTTGGGGCAGGTCAGGATTTTGGCATAGCTGCTGGTGTCTTGCAGCCTCTGAGCGGCTCGGCCATCAATGAAGCCCTTTCTGATGGCTTCTTCTGTGCTTATCCTCCCGTGCACTTCCGGGTCAACAAGACCACCGGTGAGGAACTGGAACTCCAGGAAGCGCTGGCCGGCCTCATACGGGAGCCACTTTTCTTTCACTGCTTCTGCTGCTGACATCTTCTTCTTTCCTTTCACACCTTCAAAGCCAATGAAGGCTTTCTGAGCAGGCTTCAGCCTGGTGGCCATGTCTTGGTCAACGAGACCCTGGGCCACTGCATCCTGAAGCAACAGCTTCTGCCCAGTGGTGGGGTGGATGATGCCACCCGTGCAGGCCTGAGCCTCCAGGAGCCTCTGCCCAGTGATGCTATCGACAATGCCCCGATCTATAGCTTCTGTGATGGAGATTTTCTCCAGGTTTTCCGTGTCAAAGATAGCTGCGATAGGGCTTGATTCTTCCAGCGGGTCAGACAGAGAACTGCTCCTAATGGTTAAGTTCCTGATGCTGGATATAGTAGAAATCTTACTTACTGATTCATGGCGGGAACTGCTAAAAACATCATCGTTAACGCTACCACCCATGCTGATGCTACCACCGACACCGTTTTTCAAGGAGATCATGTCAGCAAACTGCGTGAGGCTAAGGCTGCCGGATCGGTACTGATCAAAGAACTTCTTGTCGACAAGGCCTTTATCGATAGCATCTTGAATGTCGTACTGACTGCCCGTCTTCCTGTCTACCAGGACCACTCGGGTGGAGCCATCTGACCCCGTGATAGTTATTTCTTCCCACTCACATTCCTGTTCACACAGTTCTTTGAAGGTTTCATAATCGATGAGGCCCTTCTTGTAGGCCTCCTGAACAGACATCTCCTTATTGGTTTCTGGATCAACTATGACCACTCTACGCTTCCTGAGGGTATTCTTTTGTGATGTCTGCACCTGCTTCTTCTTTTCTTTTAGGGGCAGAAGACAGAGCCCCGTTTCCTCATCCTTAATGCATCTTTCTTTCAGTTGCAGATAGGTAAGATTTTCTTCAGTGTTGGGATCAAAAAATCCTTTGGTGTCATCACTTGGATCAGAAAGAATCTCACTGAGCTCCTCATTAAAATAGCCCCTCTTGTACGCCATGTCGACTGGTAAGCGATGGCTCTCCTTGGGATCGATGATCCCACCCGTCGCAATCTGCGCTTCCAGTAAGCGGATGCCATGGCCCTTTTCGATGAGCTCCTTGTTCATGGCTTGGAACAGAGAGATGATGTTTCCAGTTTCAGGGTCATTATAACCAGTGACAGCACGTTCGGCAGAAAGGAGCTTCTCCTTGAACTCAATGCCCACCAGCCCTCGTTTGTAGGCTTCTTCCACAGGCAATCTTAAGTTGCTCACAGGATCCACTATAAAGCCAGTGGCCGCTTGGGCTTCCAGCAACTCCAGGGCAGTACCGGGACGGACTAAGCCAATTTTCATGGCTTCATAAATGCCAAGCTTCTGCTTTGTGGTCTCATTGTATATGCCTGCTATGCAGCTCGAGCCCTGGAGGAAATCCTTAATTCTCTCTCCGACCTCATCATAAGAAATCTGACCTGATTCCAGTTCATTTACAGTAGACGGCCTCAATATGCCAGAATCCACTAGCTCCGTGACAGTCACTGGCTGTCGGATTCCCTGGAAGGACATGCTTCTCTTCTGTACTGACAGCAAGAGCAGACCAGTGTGGGGCTCGATCCTGCACCGATCCCTCAGCTGCATGTAACTGACCTTCTTTTTGGTGAATGGATCCACAAAGTTCTTCTGACTATCTCGGGGATCATTCAGGGACCGATACAAATCTCTGTCAATCAGGCCACGAGCCAAGGCGACATCCTTTGGCAAGAAGACACTGTTCACAGGGTCTACTACACCCCCGGAGGCCAGCTGGGCTTCTAGCAGGCGCATTCCAGTTTCCCTGTCAATCAAATTCTTCTTGATGGCTTCTGAGACAGATACTGTCTTGCCTGAAAACGGATCATCAAAACCAGTGATGGCTTTCTCTGCTGTGTATATCTGCTGGCGGTCATCAAAGTCGATGAGGTCCCGAGCGATGGCACTGTCCACGGTCAGCTTCTCGTTCCGGTGGGGGTCAATGATCCCACCTGTAGCTGCCTGGGCCTCCAGAAGCATGACTGTGGATTCTGGAGTGATGAACTTCTTTCTCTTGGCTTCTACCAAAGAGTATTTTTCCTTGGGAGACGCAGATGCTCCAGCGATTGCTCCGGCACCCCGAAGGAAAGGCTGGATTTCGGAAGCAACCTCTTCCACCGACTTCTTCCCCTTCAGCAGTTTGTCCAAGGTGGTCTTGTCGATCAGCTGGCACTCATAGAGCTGCATTGCTGTCACCTTCTTCCTCAGCCCATCGAACACCAGCTTGGAGGAGTCAACAGTCCACTCGTACTCAGTCTGTGTCTCCCGGTGAGACCCGTATGGGCGCTGTTTGAGTTTGTCAATCTCCCTCTGTAGCCGGCAGCGTTCATTCTCCAGCTGGGACTGGGTCTCCCTGCTAGAGTCCTCCAGCTTTCGCCGGCACCTCTCTTCAATCCTCTTGATTTCGGCCTGGAGTCTTTCGATTTCACTCCGGAGGCTGTTCTTCTCTCGCTCGCTCTTTTCTCTCTCAGACTCGATCTTCCTGATGGCCTCCTCCTTGCGGGAGAACTGCGTCTTCCACTGGTTCAGGTCATTCTGGATCTGCTGCTTCTCGCTCTCCAGCCGCTGCTTCACCCTTCCCTCTGTTTCCAGTGTGGTTTTCAGGCGGCTGAGCTCCTCCTCCAGCCTCTGCAGCCGGGCCTTGTCCTGCTCCAGGACCTTGATCTTCACCAGCAGGCTCTCTCGCTCCTGCACCACCTGGGTGCACTGACTCTTTGACTCGTGAATCCTATTGGATGCCTGGGATGGCAGAAGGGAGAAATGGAGAAAAAATGTTTTGATCAGATCGTATGACTAGCACAATTCAACCTCCTTTCCTATATCTTTTTTTGTTTAACTTCTTTTTCCTTTCTGTTTTCCCTGGACATACTGATCACTTGTTATCATACAAATTTATGGAAAAAATTCTGTAAATGTATGTCGCCACTTTAGCAAGTGACTTCATACTTACTTCCTTTTCTCCATAGAGGAAACTAGAAGTTGTGGGCCTGTCTTACTCTCAGCAACATATAATGGCTTGAAAAAATATGGGGAGTTTTGTTCGACGTTATCTCCCCAACATCTCTATATCTCACCTGTTACAGCTACACTAATACTCAATAAAGCAACACAAATATACCGATACATGCACACACCCACCCAGCCCCACACAAATATTGTCCATAAAGGTCACACATATTAGAAGTTAAAGGAAGTTATTCTTACATTAGGGGTTAAAGGAAAGCTCCAAGAAAAAGATTAGGAGCACAGTCAAAAGAACAGAATAATGCAGGCAGAAAAGTCAAGTGTGCTAGAAAGAAAAGGTGATCTCGAGATCACATAGATAAATGCTTTAATATGGCTTTCATCAAGGAAAGTTGGAATTAAACATGCACATCCTATTATGTGCATGTATCAATTCCCACAAGGAATGTAAACATAATGCTCTACAAATACATACTAAATGAATAAATAAGTTTAATTTTGACCCAGAAAAGTACATCCCAACTCACTAAGGATGACCCTCCATTTTATCTCAAATTGATTGATTTTAAAATTTTTCGCAGCTAGGATTAAACCCAAGACCCTGTGTATGCTGAACACACTCTACCCAAGCCACACTCTAGCTAAGAAGTATCTTCCAGAAAGGAGAGTGGAACATTCAGAGAGGTGATCTTAAATGTTATGTGCATGCAGAGCTAAACACAGGCTCCACGTGCAGCACTAAACACAGGCTCCACAGACTGGAATTTGATTCAGTCATAGGACAGAAGAGCAAACAGCTCTGCAATTATTTTAAAGCAGTTATCCGCCTTAGGACAGTGGTAGCTGAGCAGTGTTGTAAGTAGCAAGAGAACAGTTCAGAACAGATGGAAATGCAGTGAGCTATCTGAGAAACAGTGAAGCTGGGATCAAATATTTGTGAATACCTCTAAAGCCTGCTTTTGGAATTTCTCAATTTCCTGTCTCAAATTTTCCCTCTCTCTCTGTAAATCATTAATCAGGCCCTGCAGTTCCAGGGTCCGGTTGTTGCTCATCTGCAGCTGGTTCCTCAGTTCGCAGATGGCGGCGTTTTTGTCGTGATCCTCCTCACTCCGGCCCCTCCTCAGGTCGTCGTACTCCAGCCTCAAGTTCCGCAGCTCCTCCTCCAGCATCAGGTGCTCCTTCGTCAGGTTCTCCGTGAGAGACTGCAGCCTCTCAATCTCTATTTTGCTTTCGTTGAGACTTCTGCTTTTATCTTCTATGGCCTTCTGGAAATGCTCATTCCTCAAGTGAGCCTGTTTGACATTGTCTTGCTCCTGGAGCAGCTGCCGCCTTAGGGCCTCCACCTCCGAGGAGAGCCTCCTCAGGTCCTCCTGGGTCCTCTGCTTGTCCCTCAGGTGCCCCTCCAGCACATCCCTCTGCTGCCGGAGATCATCCTCACTCTTCTTCTTCACGATGGATGCCTGCTCCAGCTGCTGGGTCAGGCTGGTGATTTTGATGGACTGCTCTTTCAGAGACCTCCTCATGCCCTCCAGCTCCTCTTCGAGCTTCTTCCTCTTGGAAGAGTCTTCGCAGGCCGTCCTCTTCAGCCGACTCAGCTCCTCTTCCACTTTCTGCTTCTGCAACTGCAGCTCCTTGAGGGAGCTCTGGAACCGTGCAATGTCCTGATCCTTCACGGTCCTCTCCTGAGAAATCCTCTCATAGTCAATCCTCAGGCGTGTCAGCTCTTGCTCCTGACCCTTGAACTTACTGATGGTGTCAGTGGCGCTGCTGTTGGCTTTCTGCAGGTCATACTGGACCCTTTCCAGTCTCGCATTTTCATCTTCCAGGCATTTCCGTTCACTGGTTTCTTTCTCTACCAGTTGCTTTAACCTTTCTATCTCCCTGTTTTTATCCTGGATAGTCTTGGCAGCATCATCAAGGGACTGCTTGTACCGCACGCTCTCTTCCGTGCGCATCTGAGTGACCTGTCTCAGCTCGATCTCCAACTGCTGTTTCCTCTGCGACATCTCCGAGCCGGTGGCCTTGTGCAGTTGGATGTTCTCCTCAACCCTCTTGAGATTCTCGGTGGTCTGGGCTAGCGTATTCTTTAGCCTCTTGATCTCTTCACACAAGCTCCTGTTTTCCCTGGTGAGATTGTCGATCTGGGCTCGGTAGCCGCTTGTGTCCTCTTCCTTCTGCATTGTGAGCTGATGGATGGTGGTCTTGGTGATGTTGATCTCCGTCTCAAACTGGTTCCTTAAGCTAATGATCTCCTCATCGTAACTGTTTCTTACCTTACTCAGTTCATTTTCATATTCCCAGCGGCGCTTGGCCTCCTCCTGAAACTCAGCCTTGAGTCTTTCGATCTCCTTGTTTTTGTCCTGAATGGTCTTCGCAGCCTCCTCCAGGGACTGTTTGTGTCTTGTGTTATCCTCCGAGCGCTGCTGGATAACCTGCTTAAGTTCAATCTCCAGGTGTTGCTTCTTTTGCATGATCTCAGAGCCACAGGCTTTCTGCTGAAGGGCATTTTCCTCAGCCCGCCTTCGCTGCTCAGTGGCCTGCAAGATGCTGTCATTGAGCCTGACAATCTCATCCTTCAGATCTCGGTTCTCCCTTGAGAGTCTATCAAGCTGGTTTCTAAGGCTTTTGGAATCATCCTCTTTCTGCATGGATATCTCCTTGATGGTGGTCTTCGTAATGTTAATCTCTGTTTCATACTTGTTCCTTAAATTACTCATCTCCTCATTATAGTGGTTTCTTACCTTTGCCAGCTCATTTTCATATTCCCTCTTGCGGGCGCCCTCCTCCTGCAGCAGAACCTTCAGCCTTTCTATCTCGTACTCCTTCTCCTTGATGGCTTTCTCAGACTCTAGTTTCTGCCACCCCAGGCTCTCCTTTTCACTCTGTCTGGCTTTCTGCAGCTGGTCATAGTCATTCTTCTGTTGGTCGAATCTGTCTTCCACAGACTTTCTTCTTCTCTTCTCGTCTTCGATCTCGTACGTCAGCCTGGTGATCTTCTCATTGAGCTCTTTTATTTGGGTGTAGCACTTGTCTAGATTCTGCTTCGCAGACTTCCCATCCAGCTCCGCTTGTCTCTTCAGCTCCTCCAGGCTAGAGAGCTTCGCCTTGAACTGGGAACATTCTGCCTGGTATTTCTGCAGGTTCTGATCCAGGAATTTGTTCTTGTTGCAGTTTTCTGAGTTGGCATCTCGGGCCAGTCTGAGCTCCTCTTCCAAAACTTCAATCTTGGTATTTTTCAGCTGTGGACATGAAATCAAAAATTATATTTAAAGAAGGCACTCCACACCACAAGAAACAAACAATACTTTCCCCCTCCTCCAGTGAGGTAGGTTTTTCTTCTTTGTACATCCAGATGAACATCATACCCACACGCTCCCATTCATACGCGTGTACACACACACACATACACACACACGCACGCACGCACAGAGTGAAATGAAGCAAAAACTACTACACAAAAATTTAAGAAATCCAGATTCTCATCACAATTCTTCCACCAGCTGCTTGTGTGATCTTAGTACATGGTCATTGTAAACCTCAGCTTCCTAAACTATAAAATGAAGTAATTTCTTTCAAGATGAAAAGCTTGTGGCTTCCTATGTGTCCTTCCTTTTATCTGAAGGTATAAAATTTCCACATGAATTCTAAGATTAGAAAGGAATAGTATATCCCTTACGTGAAAGATTCGAATCCAGCTAGTCTAGGCTATGTTTATACAAATTTTACATAAAGGAGTGAAAGAAATTCCTTAACCAAACACTAAATGAAATGACTGCTTTTTGCAAAGCAAAGTGGCTGCAATTTTGCAAGTGTTCCTTATGCTCATTTAACACAGGACTCATTCCAAACATATAAACAAATGATATTATATTGAACATTTAGAGGAAATGCCATAAGTAAATTACCTTTAAGTCCTCCAAACTCTTCAGCATTTCACTTAAGAATCTATAATAGTCTCCAGATCGTGTGAGCAGTTCTATGTACCGAGCATGAATGTCTGCAGCCTTAGAGGAAAAGAAGAAAAGAAAAGAATGATGTCATTTTTAAAGATTTTTTTAACTTTCATTGTACCTGTTTATAGTACGTAATGATTACGTGCACTGTAGGGAACAGGGACATGTACAGAACACATTTCTTTGTTTTCCCTTTCCCTCCAGCCCCTGAATATAATTTTTTAAATGCTTCATTTTGTTTTCTACAAAAGTAAAATAGTGCCATTATGATTTAAAAATTAAATTCCCTTTCTTTCATATTAGCTGGTTCCAAAATCTAGAAGCATAGTAAATCAGAGGGATAAAAACATCTGTATTCTGTCAGTAGCATGCCAAGTTCTTCCCTCTAAGCCATCTGATTGTTGATATTCTTTGAACTCTTTTGGGAAAAGCTGGCTTTCAGAAATCTATCATATAACTTCCACTTTTTAGAAGTTTCCCTCACCCAGTCCAGAGCTTTAAGTCCAATCTCATAGATTTTTTTTTTTTTTTTTTTTTTTTTTTCGGAATCAGGGATTGAACTCAGGCCTTTGCACTTGCCAGGCAAGTGCTTATTCTACTGAGCCATCTCCCCTGCCCCATTTAAGTCCAATCTCTATAAAGACTCTAGATTACTAATGACACACTGCGGATTCTAGCAATCCCCTCCAAAACTATGTCACATACTGAGGCCCACATGAGAAAGAGTATTACCTGCTGTTGACCCTTTTTGAGTGGCTACCCTAACACAGGGGTGAATTCAGGGATGGTGGAGACTCAGGCAGGAAGCAGGGGAGAGAGGAGACATACAACGACATATCTACCTCTTGTAGAATCACCCCCGACGGGGACTGAACCATGGTTCTCTTGATAGGAATGTTCAGTAGCGTTTCCAACCCAGAGGTGTACGATGCCAGCTGGAGTTCATAGTCCTGCAGAATAAAGTTTAAGAAAAACATTTTTTTTTCCCATGCTAGGAATCAAACTTAGGACTTTACACATAGTAGGAAAGCACCTTACCACTCAGCTACACTCTCAGCCCTTAGAAAAAACTCAGTGGACTTAAAATGAGTCATGAATGGCTCGATTCCAGTTTTAAATAATAAAATTATTTCTGATAACCAATCCTAAAAGCTGGACTGTGCCAGTGTCCAGGCAACGAATGTTATTAAACCAACCATGTATGTCTTCACAAGCTAACTGGAAAACTTTGCATAAGACACCGGTCTATCCCATTCCCATGGATGTTGCCAATGTACTTTGAATTCATTAATGGGTAACAAACTTTTACGGCGTTCAGGAGCAACTAACTATACAAAAGCCATAATCACCATCCTCAAGGACTTGATTATGTTAAAAACAAGTCAGCAAATGTGTATCAGGAAACACGTCATTCTTAGTGAACCCAACATACCTTGATTGAATTTGCACAGAGCTCAGCAATCTTCTGCACTTCTTCTGACTTATCTCGTTTGCCAGATATTTCATTATGCAAGTTCTATACAAAGAATAAGTTATTTACAAATGGCAAAGTATACAGATATTTTTATTTTTTTTAAATATTTATTTATTTTTATTTATTACATTTATTTATTGTGTGTGTGTGTGGCCAGCTCAGCCCACCAGGGGGCGGGTCTGGCTGGCATGTGGTGCTGGGGATCGAACCGCGGTCCCTGTGCTTTGCCAAGCTTGTTTCAAGTAGGTGCTTTAGACCACTGAGCCATCTCTCGGGGATTGAACTCAGGCCCTTGCACTTCCCAGGGAAGCGCTTATTCCACTGAGCTATCTCCCCGGCCTAGATATTTTTAAACAAATGCTGTTTCACTTTTACTTGGTGATTCTTTCTTTGTTCTCTTTCTGTACTGATCTTGTATTTTCCAGTTAGCACTACTTTTTGGTCTTATCACTTTAGTTTATAAACATACTTTACTATAATGGAATAAATATTATTACATGATTTTTATGTTCATATTGCATTTCTTTCGGTTGCTTTTCCTATGGGTGTTCCTTAAGCATTCACAAAGCAGATTCATTAGATGAAACATTACTTGCTGCCCTGATGACCAGAATTGACAACCAATTAATCCCAAAACAGCAATGGAAGGACAAGTTGACTTATACCTTCTGCTCATTTAAAAACCGCATAACTGTGTTGGAATCTCCAAACTTCATGGACTCTAAGGAATCCTGCCGGCGCTTGGCATCATACAGCCACTTGCAGAAATTCTGATAATTATCACGATAATTCCTCAGCTGTTTAATTTGTTTCTCCAGGTCCCACAGTCTAGAAGAAACGGATATTAAAACACTATTATTGGTTCCCAAAATATGTAACATACTGGGTCATATCCAACAATTTTGCTTGGTGTATATCCCAAGAACTGAAATCATGAAAAACTGAAGCAGCATTTTTCATCAGATCTAAAACTTGGAGCCAATCTAAACAGCCATCAAACAATGAAAAGTTAAAAAAAAAAAAAAAAAATGTGGTGCTGGACTGGCAAGATAGCTCCGGAGACTAAGTGCCTGCTTAGGTGAGCACAGGACCGGTGTTCAATCCTTGGTACCACATGCTGCACCGGCCCTGCCCCTTGGGTGTACTAAGCCAGCCACTGAGACTGCGCATGGTGGTGCATGCCTATAATCCCAGAACTGGGGAGGCTAAAAACAGGAGGAACACTACGAGTCCAAGCTGAGTAGCAACATCCTGCACCAAATGCCTTAAAAAATAAAATAAAGTGGCACAAACAACTGAATGCTATCCACACAGAGAAAATTAAGTGCTAAAACATGCTACGATCTGGATGAACTTGGGAATGTCATGCTACATGATAAGCTAGTCACCGAAGGCCACACAGTACAGTTCCTATTATATAAAATTCCCAGGATAGGAAAATCTACAGAAAGCGAATTGGTTACTCTCTAGGGCTGAGCAGTTGGCTATCATTGGGCATGATGAGATTTCATTTGGGTAATGAAAATGTTCAATGCTCAGAGGGCAGGGCTGGGGACGTGGCTCAGCAGCACAGCCTCCACGCAGAGCCCTGCATTCCATGTCCAGTGCTACCAGAAGACCCAAAACCACAACAGTAAAAACCCTAAGGTTATAGTGATGGTTAAACAAGTCTGACAACATTAAAATCCACTGAACTGTAATCTTTTGAACTTCTGATTGCTTGGTGTGCCAGATATTTCATTATACAAATTTTATACAAAGAATTGTGTGATTTGTCTGCTACAGCTTGCTTGGTACACACCCCTGAGAACTGAAATCATGTATATTCATAGCAGCATTTTTCACCAGATCAAAGACATTTTTAAAAGCACTACTGGTAAACTGGACTAGAAGCAAGGCAAGGCAGGAGAGACTTTCATTTTCACTTACAGTCATGTAACCTAGGAAAAAACCTCAATAAACCCTTCAGCCTCTCTTATGTTTAGCTGATTTTAAAAATAATTTTGCTCACAGAGAGCACACTGGCCAAGCAATGGCTGTGACTAATCCACATGGCTGACACTGACAAAGGTTCTACAATCTGAGGTACAGGATCTCAGGATAAATCCTGAGGGGATTTCACTGACCTTATCAGACCCAAAAGCTCTTGTTGCATAGGTCCTGCTTTAGCTTGATCTTAACCATCCAGCAGAAAAGCATAAAAACGAAATATAAGAAGTAAAGCCATGCTGTTATGTTGAGCTGTAGGGGACTCAGGTCAACAATTTCTGACACTGCCAGTTAAGCAGAAGACCCAATACTATTATGGGCTACTGGACGCTTTTAGAATATTTTGCTGAGTTCACACACCTATAATATTCAAATAACGGAACTTAACAAAAAAAGCGTATACAGACGATTGTTATCTGTGTATTCAAAGTGGTTTGGATAGATATATAGTTACATTCTCTTAATGAATAAAGGGATCTGTTCTAATAGTGTTTGTAAATAGGATATCATGTCTGCATCTTGTACAGCAATTAACCACTAGGAAGAATGTATGCAATGTGTCAATTATTGAAACTGTCCTACCAATTTGATTTGAAACTGTCTCATTGCTATTTATCAATACAATTATGAGAAAAAATAATAATAATAATAATTTTGCAGGCCACATGACATGACTGACTGAAGTCTTCTAACAGTTACAACTGCTGCCTACTCACCATCTCTCCCCTGTTCTCCAGGGAAAGATGCCTTTGTGTCCACAGTGAGTATAATAATTACCTTAGCTGTTCCTGAGAAAAGGCACAAAAAAGACACCAGTCGTAGAACTCACTACTACTCAGTAATTTGTCTTAGTGAATTTTCTAAATGCTCAGCATTATTACATTTAGTCCTGCTGTTATGTATCAGATGTCAAGATTTATCAAAGAAAACTACAGACCAGATCTACTGGTTTTCAGATAACATCTAAGTGTGGACCAAGGATTTAAGAATCTCAGTCTTTCATTAAAAGTAGAATAATGTTTAACTTGCAGGGAATCGATGTGTTTATCTAAGGAAGCACAGGCGATCTCTTCACAAGGACGTTCCACCTCACAGACAATCCGAAGAAGAGAAAGGACAGCACAGACTCTCGGCACTGGGAAGTCAACTCAGCACACAGACTCCCTGCACATGTCCCTGCCTTCCTTCTCCTCCCCGTCAATGCCCCTTGCACCTGAGAACCCTAAAATGGAGCTCTGAGGACAACGGCCCCAGCTGCAATCTTTGGTTTACAACTAAGTCTCTCTCCTTGCCCCAGTGATTTGGCCTTTTCAAGGGGTGAGTAAACCAACTTGGTTGAGTTATAGTAAAGAACTTTTTTGGCCTAAGGTTTAATTTTCCCAGATTTTTGGAGAACACTCACCAAAGCAGCTTCTTTCAACAGTCATAACAGAAGCTTAGAGGGCAGATTAAATGATTTGCTGTTTCTCTAAGACCCTGGCTACTGGGACAAACCCATTCTGCCACAAAGCTGCCTACAGACAGTCTAAGAAAAGGAGCACCAATTAGCCTTAACTTCCACATCAAATGGTAGATTTCTATCATGACCACTTCCAGTGGTCAAAATCATTGTCCCCTTGAACCATCAAATGGGGTAAAGTGGTGAAGGAAGCCAGCTCACCTGAAATCTATCTGTTTGTCTATTTTCTGCCAGCGATCTGTCAGCTGGGTGACTTTGTCACTGAACTTGCCCAGATCCAGGTCATAAAGCGGATACTGCTGGGAAGTCTGGGAGTGGATCTGCTGGGCTTTGTGCAGTTCCGCCTTCATGGTGGCCAGCAAGGACTTCTTCAAATTCAAGTCATTTTTTATTTTCTGCAAGAGTCAAAAAGAAAAAGAGAAAGAAAGAAAGAAAGAAAGAAAGAAAGAAAGAAAGAAAGAAAGAAAAAAGGAGCACAAGTCAATCTCTTCACCCAAGTATGCCCACTGTATGTTGCTAAATTTTTTTTAAAAATCAGAGGTTCAGGGATGTTGTTCAGAGGTAGAACATGGTCCTAGTATGCACAAGGCCCTGAGTCCAATCCTTAGGTTGTAGAAGAAAAATGGTTTACAAAACCATCTAGAACACTCAGAACGTCAGTGAAAACTCAGAAAAATATGTTTACTCAATTATAATTTCTCAGTATTTGTTCCAGGGGTCTAACTCCCTGTGATACCCAGTTAAAAAAGATCCAATGTGTCAATTAAGTAGAAAAACAAATGCTAAATATCATGCACCATTCATGAATAATTTTGGGGGGGGGCGGAAAGGTCTCCTGGGTGTTCAGGGTCTCACTACTATAACTGACTCAGGGATCTGCCTGTTTACAGCCTCCCAAGAGCTGGGATTACAGGCACACGCCACCACACTCAGTCTCATTTGCCATCTCCATGCGCCCCAGGGGTGCAGGGCCAGCATGGCAGGCCCAGGGATCGAACCCCGGGCCCCTGCACCTGCTTGCAGACACTTTAATCCGCTGAGCTATTTGGCCGGCTCTATGAATAATTCTAATGCCTATAAATATCTTGAAGTTTCTAAGACATTCCATGGTAAAGAAATCAGTGTAAGCATCTCCCAAACTAACCCCAGCCCAAAATTACTTTCTCACAGCGTCTCTCAGTGCCTCTCAGCATGCCTAACACCCGAAGACAGTTTCAGAGATAACAGGTGTCAACCACGTGCAGCCCTGAAAGTCAGTGGTCATCAAAACTCAGCAAACCCACAGCATAGGTTTCAGTTCACTCTACTACCTGAACACTGATTGGTCAATTGTAACAAATGTGCCTCACAAATGTAAGATGTTAGTAAGAGCACAAACTAGGTGGAGGGATAGGGATTCTGCACTGTCATGGTACTTTCTGTGCGTATCTCTATCTTCTAAAAATAAACTGTTTTTTCAAAAATTATCCAGAACAACAGAAAAGCCTACTCGGGAAAGCATCCTGAGGCGTGGTCAGGGGAATCCAAGGCCTGCTCTACTTCCTGTCAAGTCCGCGTGCATTACCTTCAGCCCGCAGCGGTAAGCTTCCACCTTATCAAGGTCCAGGCAAACAGTTTCCTCCTCGGTGAGCCTAGCTTCGTAAACCTTCAGCATGTCTTCAGTCTGCAGGATGGCCTGGAGGAGCGCTCTCACCGTGCACAAGCTACAAAGAGCAAGAGAAGCCAACGAAATCGCCAGAGACGTAATTATGAGGTGAATGTGTTGCTCTTGGCACCATTCATAAGAAAGAACAATGTTAACACAAATAAAATGTATTTTGCTCATTTTATAAGCTGTGAGAACAATATATTTTTTGCTCAGTCATGGCCCTAGAGAATGCAGTATTTGTAGTTCTAAGATACATGAGAACAGCTGTGAGATTTCAGAGCAGTGGAGCTAATGCCCTAGGCTTGAGGATGCTCTCACCAAACCACACAAGAGTGTAAGTAAATCTAATTTAAGAAAAAAAGATTCCACAAGGCAAGGGCTCTAAGAAGCCCAACACATTTATTTATTTATTTATTTATTTATTTATTTATTTTATACTTTTTTTTTCTTTTCAAAGTTTTATTGATAAACATATAGCAATGAGACAGTTTCAAATCAAATCGAAAGTACAGTTTCAACAAATAATACACTGCATATATTCTTCTTAGTGGTTAATTGCTGTACAAGATGCAGACTTGTGATCCTACTTACAAACACCATTAGAAAAAATCATTCTATTCATTAAGAGAATGCAACTATATATCTATCCCAACCACTTTGAATACACAGATAAGCCCAACACATTTAGCACATGAAATCTGACAACAATGAAGCTCAGAAAAAGCAAAATACCTTTGATAGTAATAGCTGTGCTTACCTATTTAAGTAGCCATCTGTAACACCATTGATATTTTCCAGCTTCTGGAACAGGCCAAATACCTCGTTCTGCAAGTAGCAGTACTTCTCAGAACCTCTGAAGTTAGCCAGCATGTCTTTAAGCTGGTTGAGCACTTCCGCGATCGTTTGTGAATCATTCTGCACACTCTGTCAAAAAAAAAAAAAAAAAGGAGGCAATGAAAAGAAAAAGAAAGGGAAAAAAAAGGAGGAAAGCCCTTTTGATTACTTTTTCCCATGTATACATAAGGTACACAATATGCTGCTTTGAGATACATCTGTAAAATGATTACTCTGGGTAAATAAATTACTATGTTCATCACATCCCACAGCCATACTTGTGCTTGTGTGTGTGTGTGTGTGTGTGTGTGTGCGCATGTATAAGAGCATCTCAGATGTACCCTCTTGATAACTCTGCAAAATGCTCACGCTGTTACCTAGAGTCCTGCTGCTACATAGCAGATGTCAAGACCTACCAAAGAAAACACGAGGCTGGGCCTTCCTGACCTGCATCGGCCCACTCCCTCCCTTGCCCCACCCTTGGTAACTATTGTTCTACTCTCTATTTCTGTGAGTTTGACTCTTTTTCAGATTCCGCATAGAACTCCAATTATGCAGTGCTTATCTTTCTGTGTCTAGCTTATTTCACTCGGCATAATGTCCCCCAGTTTTAGCCCGACTGCTGCAATTTCCAGAATTATTTTCTTTTCTAAAGGTTGAATGATATTCCACTGTGTCCCAGTGTGTGTATAAGCCACATTTTGGAGAACTGTGTTCCTGCAGTGACTTGTATTCTACACTGAAGCTATGTGATCCTTCTGATTATTTTTGCCTTTGATTAGTCTGTAAGGTATAAGGAATGGATTATTATTTTCCCTATGAATATGTTTGTCATAAGACAGAACTTCCTTTTCCTTTTCTTTTTTTTTTTTTTCTTTTAGGGAAGGCTCTACAGGGTGTTCAAGGTCTCACTACTAGATTGGATTCATAGTGATCCACCTGTTCAAAGCCTCCCAAGAGCTGGAATTACAGGCACGCGCCACCACGCCCAGTCCAAGACAGAACTTTCAAGAAAATTGCAACATCTTTAAAACACCCCTTGACCATGTATTTGTAGATATAATTCTGGACCCATCGATTTATTTATGTACTTACCTCTAACCATATAAACCAGGAGGCTATTACTCATTTGCAGATGACTCTAAAGATACACGTCAGTGAAGTCTGGCACAACGTGGATGGATGCCTACCTTGAGCTCATTGATTTTCACAGTGATGTGGTGCGTGGACGGCTGGTCTGCCAGCAGGAGGTTCTTGAGGGTCATCCTGCCCTCGCAGTGCTCTACCTGCCTGCGAACCTTCTGGAGCTCCATCAACAACCACGTCTCTTGCTTGTCATTTTCTCTGGTGGTTTCAATCATTTTATTATGATTGACGTCTTGGCAGGAGCCAACATGAGTGATTTCAGTTTTGGTTACTGTAACAATGAAGAGCAGAAAAGTCACAGAGTTTGTCACTAGTGGAGACACTAGCCCGCCAAAAACATCCATATTGCACAAAAGTAGGCCTCATTTTTGATTTCACCTGCTATGGTTTGGACATAGCTTTCGTGCAGACATTCATGTGCTAGAAAATGCATTCCTAACATAGCGCTGTGTAGGTGGGGGACCCGGTAGGAGATGATCAGGTCGCGAGGGCAGCACTCTTGGAAAGGACCAATGTCCCTCGCCTGCGGGGGGCTTAGTCTCTACAGGCTGGATTAATTCCAAGGAGGGTGGCTGCTCTAACATGAGCGAGGCCCTCTGCACACGGCCATCTCTTCCTGCTTCTCCACCATGCCGAGTGCAGCCAAGAGTCCAGGGTCTGTTTGGACTTTGCAGCCACCGGAACCTTAGCTAAATTCACCTCTTTTCTTTACTAATTACCCAGCTGCAGGTGTTCTGTTACAGCAGCACAGAAGAAGACTGAGGCAACATTTTTCAAAGAAATGCTTCTCCAACTACTTTTATATACAAATGACCTTCTAAAATCACGTAAGGTAGATATAAAGAGAAGGATGTCTCGGCTGACCTGTCTGGTGCTGCGGGTGACCAGGAAGCTGGATGACCAGGGTCTGGTAATGCTTCTGCGCATCTGTGAACTGAGACTGCATTTTCCGCTTGTCATCGTCACCAAACATCTCAGAGCCCTGGCTGTTTCTGATGAACTCTTGGTAATGTAGCTCAAGATCAGATATGGTCTTCATGTAATCTTCCTGCCGCATGGTTTTCAGCTGCGAGTCAGGCAGACCAAGGACATCAGAAGGAGCAATGGCTCATTTGTGACTCCCCACCCCCACCCCCAGCCAGTGCCACTGAGAAGTGCTGGGGCCGGGGAGATGGCTCAGTGGAATAAGTGCTTCCCTGGCAAGCGCAAGGACCTGAGTTCAATCCCCGGTTCCACCAAAAAAAAAAAACAAAACTGAGAAGCGTTGGCTTAAAAAGGTCTTTCCTGGGCCAGCCAAATAGCTCACGGGAGGCTGAGGTAGGAGGATTACAAGTTGAGGCCCCACACAGACAACTTAGCAAATTAGCAAGACTTTGTCTCAAAATTACAAAATAAAAATTTAAAAAAGGTTGAACAGGTAGTGTAGCTAGGCCCTAGGCTTAGGCTGCCAAAATTAATCTTTCAGGCTTTCATCAGTGTTATAGGAGTCAATGTCTGCTTTTCCTACAGCACTTGATTCTTCAGTCAAAATATTACCCAGAAGCCCCAAATGTAAAGCATAGCGTGGGAAAACTGCTCTAACTAGAAACAGAAGAGGGGGCCAGGGACCCCAAAACTGACCCATCCTGGGCCCTTCTCACTCAAGCCCAGGATGCACTCCCCCTAGGCTTCTTCAGACCACAATTTAAAACCACTGATTCAGAGAACAAATGCCTTTTCTGTTCTCCCACAAATCCTGCTTTCTTTGGGGTTCTCCAGTGAGTTGTTTATGCCCTAATCTTCTGCGATGGCTGAGGGGCACAGGATCTAGACTATCACAGGCCCCGCTGTCTTTTCCATCAGGACTTCCGGCTTGTCCCATCAGTCCCACTAGGGCTCCTGTCTGTCTCATGACGAGCCACATGCTCATTCCTTCTGTTCTTCGGGGTTTCAGCCCCCAGTGGTAGGATTCCAACCCAGGCCTTAAATGTACTAGGCGAGCCCTCCTCTCCTGGGCTACACTGCCAGCCTCCGCCATCCGATGTTAGAGAGACCAGAGCCTCTGTGGGAAGCTGAGTCTCTACATGGGAGGAGGCAGTGACTGCCTGCCGCAAGGCTCGCCCAGCAGCATCGGGCACCACAGGCAGCCCCTGGGCACAGTACATACCTTGGCAATGGTCATGGCCCGGATCTTCTCAATGTCAATCATGCAGTAGTGCCAGGACACCAGGCTCTTCATGTTGATGTACAGCTGGTTCCACAGAGCCAGGATGGCTTCGTAGTACTGCTCAATCCTGGGAGGTGCAGAGGGAGGCCAAGCTTACACTTCAGCCCAAACAGGAAGCCCCGATATGCTAACACAACTGCATGAAAAACTCCCTGAAGGAGGAACTGGTACATGTGTTGTTTTTAAAACTGTCTCAATATTTCAATGGATTTAGACTACACTAGTCTCCAAAAATCCATTTGCA
>NW_004524599.1:11392037-11411036 GCF_000260255.1 Octodon degus
CATGTGTTGTTTTTAAAACTGTCTCAATATTTCAATGGATTTAGACTACACTAGTCTCCAAAAATCCATTTGCAATCTAAGTATAGATCATTCAAATCCTTTTTGGTGGAAATGTTTTCCTTTTGTGTTGCTTGTCACCAAGTTTTCAATGGAAAAGGTCTAACATAGGAGGGCAGGCGCCTGACATGCCGACGACCACCAGAGCTGTCAGGAGGACCGGGCCCCACACACTATTACCTGTGTCATTGAAATTTCTATATCAATGTACCAACAGGTTTAAGAAAATCTGAAGGCTGGGTGTGGTGACACATGCCTATAGTCCCAGCACTCGGGAGGCCTCAGGCAAAAGAACTGCTGCAAGTTCAAGACCAGCCTGAACTACATAACATGACCCTGTCTCAAATAAATACATAAATAAGAAAATCTGCTGTGGACAATCTGTGAAATGAATGCTCTACCCTCTGATGAACAAACGTTGGCGTGTGGACATTTTCTATCTGTGTCTACCTGTAAGAACTGATTTACTAAGAAGTAAAGAACTTTGAGGCAACAGCTTCCAAGTGCAGGGCAAATATTATTCCACCCAACCCTCCTGCACTAACTCTCCTAGGGTGACCAGAGAGGCCACCAAGACAAGGTGAAGGTGACCCTCCTAAGGCTGCTCCTTGGCAGGTGGATCGGGGAAGAGGAGGCCAATCCCAGCTTCCTGGCCGAGCCCAGGCCCTCCCTTTCCCAGCATGCACCGCACCAGGGCTACCAGGAGCGTCAAAACATACTTGCAAGACAGGTCCACAGCTAGAGGGTTTGGAGGCGGAATGATCAGCCCCACAGAAGGAACCAGCATGTCCACACCGCCAGGGCCTGTCACATACCACTTGCTGCGCTCGTTGTTGTCTTTCAGGATGCATTCATCCCCTTTGTGCACAATTTTCTGAAAGGCAAGCAGCCCTGCATTTTAGTTTTATTCACAAGTATGGTGTTTGTCTTTTTTCTCAATGCAGGGAGATAAAGACATGTGAACTGTTGAACTATTATGTTTCCCCCATCAGTGAAGCCAATCAGTCCATGTGAGTCAGGTTACATTTTGTGACAAGGACCGTAAGTTACGATCTGGGTGTATTTCCCCCGCAAGCAACCCAACGATACTGATGCTTTAAATACGCACAAGCCTAAACAGTACACATAAGGGACAGCCTCATAAGTAGTGGGGATTATAGGGGCCCGCCACCACATCCAGCAATGACGTTCACTTTAAAGGCAGCATAATGACACCATATTCAAGGCTTTTTGTCCAAAATTTTAAAAATAAGAGTGATCACAGATAAGCAAGTTGTACTACAAAAAAAAGAGGTAGTAAGCATTAGAAATAATATTTTCAAGCTTTCAAAATAACAACTGTCCTGGGCTGGGGGTGTGGCTCAGTGGCACGGCCAGAAACCCTGTGCTGACCACCTGCGCAAGCGTGTGCATGCACACACACACACACACACACACACACACACACACACACTGTAACTTATCCATTGCCCTGGGTTTTTTTTTGTTTGTTTGGTTTTTGTTTTTTTGTTTGTTTTTTTTTTTTTTTTTGATGGTACCAGGGATTGAACTCAGGACCTTGAGCTTGCCAGGCGGGCACTTATTCCACTAAGCTATCTCCCCAGCCCCCATACTATCCTAATTACTGACAGCGGCCAAGTAACTCGCACCAGAGCTGCTGCCTCTGCGCAACAGGTCCCTGCTTTACTGTAAAAGCAGCAACCATGGTGTTTATTGGGACCAAGATGAAAAGTTTGCTGTCTTAATGCACAAGAACCTAATGTAAAGAGAGGAAAGTTTTGTATCAGTCTGAAGGGCCGAGCACACACCTGGTCTTGTTTGTAGTCACACAGTGCCCTGAGAATAATGGGTTTACTGCTCCTGTAGTCGGGGTTCCGAGGTTTCAGCTGTATGATCTTCTTGGATTTGTTTACCAAGTTCTGCACCTGACGTTTATATTCAAGGATTTTCTCTCGTTCTTTCTGCAATTGCAAACAAAATCACCCCTTAAGACCCCTCTGAACTTCAGAAGAGCCCAACAAAGGACAGCGCGGTGGCTATACTACAGGCTAGGTACGCTGTAGTTGCCCCAGCTGTCGTAAGCCACAATTTGTCTGCAGGGAACACAAGACGCTTCCATAAGAAGGCGCTCCAGGAGTCACGCAGCTGTGGGGTAGGAGGGCAGGAAAGAGCCTGCCTGTGTGAAGGCCACGTTGCTAAAACTTGAAGTATGCTTTCTCTCGAGGAGATCATCCTGTTAAATTTCTTTTGTTTTCAGCAAGTGACCCAGTACAGAAGAAAAGCCATTCTCCGAGGTGGTTGAGCACACAAAGGATGCACTGTGAGAAGCCACTGAAAGGCTAAGGAAACCAACGCCCACTGGGGCTCTGGGGGCCACAGGTCAGAACGGCAGTCAGCCGGCCGTGCGCTCATCTGCCCCGGCACAGCCGCGGGGTCCTGGCACGCTACCTCGAGCTCCTTGATCTGCTCCAGCAGGTGCTGCAGGGGCATGTTCTTGTCGCAGGGGTACTTCTTCCTGATGGAGTCCTGCAGGCCCTTCAGGTAGGCTTCAGTCGACTGGGCCTCTTCAAAAAACTGTTAGGGATAAAAGTGACCTGTGTCAATGAAAGTAACTTGGTAAGCAACGTCACTGCTACAGTTTGGACCTTGAAGGTCCCCCACGGGGCTTGTGTGGAAGGCTTGGTTCCAGGGTGGCACCTGGGGAGCCCATGGAGCCTTCAGGAAGCAGGGCCTAATGGGAGGTGCTTGAGTCGCTGGGGGCGTGGCCTCAAAGGGCTGCTGGACCTGCCCCTCCCTCTTCCTCCCTAGGACCTATGTGTTGCCCACCATGATGTGCTGACTCCCAACATCATCATGCAACCCAATCTATCATGCACTAGAACCTCCAAAACTACAAGCCAAAACGAACCTTTTCTCTCTAGAAATCAGTTATCTCAGGTGTTTTGTTATAGTACTGGAAAGCTAGCTAACACAGTCCTTCAGCAGTTCTGTCTTAAGGACTACTGTCCCTATGCCTCTCTTGGATGAGTGGCTAAAGGAAGGGATTACAGCAGAAAATATTTACGTATGTTACAGCAAAAGACTGAGTGACAGGTTACAAGCATTTCTCTACGCTGAAAACCAATAGGATGTATGCAATCTTTTCAAGATTGTTTTTAGCACCTTTTGAAACACTTTCCAAAGTCAAGGTAGAAAGACCTAAAGACAATGAAATCATTAAGGATAAAAACCTGAAAGTAGGCAGCATTTTCTTTAAGGTGAACATCAATACATTTGGTGATCTGTAGAATCCAGCTCCACTGAGTCTGAAGAGTGTCCATGTACGCCTGAAACAAGCAAACAGCAGCTGCCTGGCCCCAGCTCAGCCACCCAGAGGCTGGGGAGGGTGTCCCTAAACAGGCACGTGAGCCTGACAAAAGCTATGAAACACCTTCTAAGCTAATTCCCGGTCAAGCAGACCTGCCTAGTAATTAAATACAGAACCGCCCACCAAAGTAGTCTTGATGTGGGGAAAGTCAATCTGAAATCAGCTTGCACGAATAGCTACCATTAGGAGTACTCTATTAGTCCAAATAGCTCACCCAAGTGATGCAGCTACTGACTGGTGAGAACAGACACTGGGGACACAAAAGGTGGGGCCCCTCTGTCACCTAATCTAGACCGGTTCCAGATCTTAGGACGCTTAAGGTGGGAACTCTTCTCTACTCCCATGAAAGCTTCAATTTAACCACCAAATGGCCACATCAGTACTAACAGCTAATGCCAGCCTTGAGCACAGACTCCAGATAGCAGTGTCTGGCAGAAGTCACACAGCCCAAGGGCCACAGCTGGCCCACTGCTTGTGTTTGTAAATAAAGTTTTATTTACACAGCTATGTTCATTCATTTACATACTCTCTACAGTGACTCTCATGATACAAGCGTGGAGTTAAGGAACAGGGAGAGACTATATGACCCACAACTCTAAACTGTTTATTATTTGGTTGGTCCAGAAAATATCTGCCAAGCCCTGGCCTGCAGTACTCATTCCAAAATAGAAAATAAAACTGACAGTGTTATGATGAAGATGATTCATTTTCTTTTTGTACAGAAGTTAGCTTTTTCCTCCTAACAATCAAGAAGTTCGGAACCCTACCTCGATTTTGTCTGAAGCTGGATGCTGATTGAGGACCAACTGGTCACTCTCCTGTTTAAGCTTATTCAGCTCTTTTTCCTTGACTTCCAATTGGCTCATGCGAACCTGTAAAATAAAATAAAAATCCTTTGGAGCTAGTCACCACCAGGCCTTCAGCCTCCCCAAGCACTTCAGGGGGCTAAATACGAAACCACATTTTAGAAATTAAAAACTACCAAAGAATATTGTTATATTTCTTTTAAACACAAATTTCTTTTCTTTTTCTTTTTCTTTTTTTTTTCCTGAGGAACCAAGGATTGAACTCAGGTCCTTCAACTTGCCAGGGAAGCGCTTATTCCACTGAGCCATCTCCCAGCCTATCAAATTTCTTTATAAGGCTCAGAAGGGTATTTATTATTTTTTTGTTTGGTTGGTTGGTTGGTTTTTGTCTTTTTGAGACAGGGTCTCACCATGCAGTTCAGGCCAGCCTTAAGCTCACTTTGTAGCCCAGGCTGGTCTTGAACTCGCAACGATCCTCCCAAGGATCTGTCTCCCAAGTGCTGGGATTACAGCTATGCGCCACCGTGCCTGGCTTGGGAAGGGTATTTGTGATCAGACAGGACGTGGCCAAGGCCAGGCAGGTGACACAGGCTGTCCAGGTAGCAACAAGAGCTGCTGTGAAAATCAGCTGAGTAGCCTTTATCTGAAACGCCTGGCACTGGAAGTACTTCGGTATTTGGACTTTTTCAGATTTTAGAACATTGGCTAATATGTAATGAGATCCAACTCTAAACACGAGACTCGAGTACGGTCCGTAGACATCCACACAGTCTGAAGGCGACTTTCTGTCCTATTTTTGGCGCACCTGTGTTCTGACTGCAACCTGTCCCTAGGTCAGGTGTGGAAAGGCACCATTTCAGCACAAAGATTTTGAAGCATTTCATATTTTTTTTTTTTTCATTTCACATTCTTGATCAGGGATGCTCAACTGTACAAATATCTCCTCCCTGATTTTAATCCACCACCTGCCAGGGCTGCCACAGTTCTGGTCATCTGAATGAGCTAATTCTCACCATGCCTAGTGAACCTGTTTTCTGGGATGGTACACAATGCACCGGGAAGGGCGACTTTTAGCTGAGTACAGCAGTGAATGGCTGTAGTCCCAACAACTCAGGAGGCTGAGGCAGGCTGCTTGAGCCTAAGAGTTCAAGGCCAGCCTTGGAAGCACAGCAAGATCCTATGAAGAAACCACTGTACTGTACCTCCTGCATCATAAGCACCATTTAAAAAGAATAATGTGAGTCACAGAGACAGCTCGGCAGTCTAAGCGCCTGCCTACGCAAGTGCAAGGACCCAGGTTCAATCCCCAATACACTCTAGGTGCACCGAGCCAGCCACCAAGACCAGGCATGGTGGTGTATGCCTGTAATCCCAGCGCTGGGGAGGCTAAAAACAGGAGGATCACTAAGAGTTGGAACTGCATAGTGAAATCCTGTACCAAATACTTAAAAAAAAAAGAAGAAGAAGAAGGATGTTTTAAGGCTAATTCCAAGTGGCTGAGGACACTGTTAAAAGGCACTCCCAGCCCCACCTCGAGCCCTCCAAGTCACCCACAACCTCGGGGCAGCTTACAGAGAAGGCCTCCTGCTTCTGCGCGATGTTGGTGTTCTTGTCGCTCCAGTCGTACAGCAGCTCCTCCTCCTCGCAGTCATTGATCCACATGATCTCTCGGGACGTGGCCTGGATGATGTTCTGCAGCTGCCGCAGGTGGTCCATCCGCTCGAAGGAAGATTTCTGCAGGGCGAGGTCAAGAGCGGCATTAGCGTAAGAATGTGCCGGCGAAAAGCGCTCTGCAGACCCGCAGACAGACCTCTTTGTGCCTTTTACCGGGCTGCAGTGGACCTCAGCTCTTGCCTAGGGCGTGGGAGGACCTGGGGTGACCCCCACACTGCAAAAGGAACACACTCACTGCAGCAGTTCCTTTTATCAAAACAATTCTTTTTTTTTTTTTTTTTTTTTTTCCAACAAAGCAACTCTAAGAGCAGGTAAGGCCTGGTGCGCTCGCTAACCATGTGGTACGGGGAAAGAACCTGTGCGGATCTGTGGTGAACAAGAGCTTGATCTTAGATACAAGCAGCCTAATCCTGAAGGTTCCTTTTATTGGGCTGATGGATGGATGGATTGATGGATGGACTGATTGACTGTGGTCCTGGGGACAGAAACCAGGACTCAGGAATGAAAGCTCTCTACTGCTGAGCACACCCCAGCCCCGGAATGGCCCTGCTGTAGACAGCGAAGTTCACGATTATGGAGACCCTTCGAAAGCTCAATCAAGTTCTCCCTGCCCTCTCTCTATTCATTGTCATTAAAGTGCCATCTGTTACACCCCCAGGCCCACCAGGAAAATTGTGTGTCTCCAATAGCCACGTTACTTCATCGCTACCATCAAGGAAACAGTTATTCCTTGGCAACCTACCCATTTAACCACTGCGCAGGCTTTTAACCTATTCTTTTTGGTAGAATTCTGTTTAGCTTGTTTATAGAGCCTCATTGTCTTTTTTTTTTTTTTTTTTTTTTTTGCTTCAGTATCACTTGTTTATACAGCACTGAGTAGTTTCGCTGATTGCACTGTACGGTGCAGTGCTTGTTTTATGTTCCACTGTACACCGCGGTACCGCACATAGGAATTATGCAAATAACAGCGAAGTCACCACGCTGGAATTTCCTTCGGCCATTTCTTCGAGCATTGTGAGCTACGCACTGTGCACAATCCCTCACTTAGCAGCCGACTCATTTAAGCGGGGAGTCACAGATGTAACTCGGGACATCAGGCAAGGAATGTCTGCCATTCTTCAAAAGAGCCAAGTCATACATGGCATTCATTGTTTTAATTGCAAATATTTAACAATTATCATTTATGTAACAGACAGTCTGCAAACAGAACAGTGCTGGGCACTGCTTTAAAAAAAAAAAAAATCTATTAAAACTCACTTCAAAAAGCAACTCAGGAGCAGCACCAACATGGGCATCTAGGAGCCCAGGAGTCAGCCAAGCTCCAAGGCCTTGGGGGAACTCGGTGAGTGCAGCACTTCGGAAATCAGCCACTTACCAGCAGGTTCTCGTATTCCTCCTCCAACTGGTAGATTGCGGACTTCTCACGCTAGAAGGTGACAAAAACAGGTTAATGATTTAATGACCCTGAGATGTGCACAGAAAGAGCAGCCCTTACTGTAAGCCCAGCACACACAGGGTTCGGGAGTTCAAGGCCAGCCCACATAACAAGCCCCTGTGTTAAAAAACAAAACAAGGGGGTTGGTGAGATGGCTCAGTGGTCTAAATCACCTACTTGGAACAAGCTTGGCAAAGCACAGGGACCACGGTTCGATCCCCCAGCACCACATGCCAGCCAGCCCCGCCCCCTGGTGGACTGAGCTGGCCACACACACACACACACACACACACACAATAAATAAATAAATGTTAAAAAAATTTTTTTTTTTTTAAAAACAAGGGCCTACAAGATAGCTCAGCGGACTAGGTGCCTGCTTAGGCAAGCGCAGGGACCAAGTCGCTAGTACCATATGCCGCACCAGCCCCACCCCCGGGTGTGCTGAGCCAGCACCGAGTCCGGGCATGGTGGCGCATATCTGTAATCCCAGCACTGGAGAGGCTAAGACAGGAGGATCACTACAAGTCCAAGCTGTGTAGTGAGACCTTGTACCAACTACATAAAAAATAAAAGAATAAAAAAACAAAAGAAGCAGCTCCTCTAAACTTTCTGGTGTCAAATACTGGCCTCAGACCCCTCAGCAGAAAGAGGCATTTGCTCTGAAATCTTTTACCCCCAGGGACCTTATCCCAGGTGGTTTCAAGGGAACCTTCGCTAGCCTAGAAGTGCCTGCAACACCGTAAAGGCCTGACCTTTGTCAATTAAAGGCTCCCTGGTTTAAGCTTATAATGCTTGAACTCTGGGAGGCTGAGGCAGGAAGATCACAAGTTCAAGTCCAGACTGCATAACTTAGCAAGACCCCACCTCAAAATAAAAAATAGGGCTGGGGAGAAACTCAGCGCAAAGGCCCTGGGTATAATCTGTAGTACTGAAGGAGGAAAACACTTTCTTAACCTTATTAGTCACAAATTTTTAAAGTTCAAAAATATGGTTTAAGAATCCCAGGATATTAGAAAAGTAAGGGAGAAGGCCCACAGGTAATGTACTAGATGGACGAAAGGAAGGCGAGAGGTGTTGGAAGAAGTGAGGATGAACAGCTCGGCTCTAACTGAAACAGTGACTTAAACTCGATTTGGGAGATCCCCACACCCCAAGAGCAGATCAGCGTCTTTGCTGTCACTCTCTCAGCTTCACGTGGGACTCTTTCAGCACGGACAGGTGTCAAGAGAAGACATGATCGCCTTCGGTAGAAAGACTCTCTTTTAACTGTGTAGAGCTCAGGTTTGGACCTGGCCCCGCGCACGGCCGCCGGGTGATCTACCCTGCGCTCCGCGCTTCACTTACCACGGAGGGACGGAGGCACCAACCACACACACTCGGGGCCATCGCTGTTCCTCCTTCGAAGAGAGGTCTGCTTTCTTTTTTTATTTAATTTAATTAATTTACTTTTTTTTTTATGTGTTTAGTACAGGGTCTACAGGGGTGCACTACACAGATCGGATTACAGGCGCGCCACCACGGACCCAGTCACAGTCTCAATCTCAGCACACCATGGGGGCGCGGCCAGCACGGCATGCCAGGGATCAAACCCTGGTCCCTGCATCTGCCTAAGCAGGTGCTTTAATCTGCTGAGCTATCTGGCCGGCCCTTGGAGGCTCTGCGTTCCGCAGGAGCACTGCTTCTCCTCCCTCTCCTCCCTCAGAAGAGCTTTCCTCCAGGCTATGAGCCGGGAAGCGTGCGCAGGCAGCTAACCTTTCAGGCTCCGCTTCTCCCCACGCCAGCACCCTCTCTAGCAGATCCATCTCAGTCCCCTTCCCCCTCCATGGGGATTTTAGAAATTCCAGCCTCTTGGGAGAGAACAACAGCCTCATCTTTCAGGTGCTGCTGCCTGGCACAGAGCAATCGTAGACCCCGCAGGGCACTTTCAGGACTAAACACAAATGCAGGGAGGTACCTACCAGGTCCGCCTTGATCTTGTCCAGCTGCCAGCGGTAGTCCCCGATGGCGTTGTGCAGGCTCCGGTGGCTGTTGATGTGCTGCTCCACCGAGGCCAGGTCCACACCCCAGGCCACCATGTCCATCTCTGCCTGCAGAGAGAGGAGAGAAGGAAGTGAGGGACCTTGGTGTTCCTTATCTGCAGGTGACTCATTCTGGGCAGCAGCAGGGGCAAATGCCTGGGAAACAGACACAGCTCTGCTTCAGATAAAGGTAATGATACAGAGCTGCTCAGGAGGCTGAGGCAGGAGGATCGCTTCAGCCGAGGAGTTCAGGGTCAGTCAACCTGGACCTCCACCACAGACTCTACCTCAGAAAAAAACAAAAACAGTATGCATTACAAGCACACGCTAATTAAATAAATAAATAAGTAAATAAAAAGAAAAAAGAAAACTAGGGTTCAGGGAGATGGCTCAGCAGAATAAGTGTTTCCCTGGCAAGTGCAAGGGCCAGAGTTCGATCCCCGGTTCCGCAAAAAAAAAAAAAAAAGAGAGAGAGAGAAAACCAAAAGTTATTATCAAACTTAAGGTCTTAATTTTTAATTAATGTTGGCAATTTTTTAAAGTACATTTGCCGGGGACCAGGCAGATGGCTCAGTGGAATAAGCACTTCCCTGGCAAGAGCAAGGGCCTCAGTTCAATCCCTGGTTCTGCCCCCAAAAAAAAAAAAAAAAAAAAGGCAGATGGCTCAGTGGAATAAGCACTTCCCTGGCAAGAGCAAGGGCCTCAGTTCAATCCCTGGTTCTGCCCAAAAAAAAAAAAAAAAAAAGTACATTTGCCATACAGAATGACCTCATTCATCATGGGGAATTTGTACCCACTCATAATACATCTTATGTCTCTTTTCACCATTCTTCTCCCTTCCCATCGACGCTTTTTCCCTCCCCCATTTACAAAAGCTGTTTACACTTTTTCCTCCAATTCTCGCTCCAGTCCTCTCCCTTCCTACCCTCCCTCCCTCGTTCCCTGCCCATTTGAAAGAGACTTTCCTACCTCCTCACATCTACGTGTTTTGCTCCTTACACTTTGGGCTTGTCACATGAGAGAAACTTGTGTGTTTGATTTACTTCACTTGAGATTATGGCCACGAGATGCCCTGTAATCCCAGCACTTGAGAGGCTGAGTTAGGAGGCTCACCATGCATTTGAGGCCAGCCTGGGCTACACTGAGTTCAAGGTCAGCCTGAACTAGATAGTGAAATTGTCTCAAAAAAAGAGGGCCAAGGAGATAGCTCAGCAGCATAAGACCTGCCTGGCAAACACAAGGTCCTGAGTTCGATTCCCAGTACCACAAACAAAGGAAAAGAGAGCGACAGCGAGACAGACAAGGCAGGTGAGATGGTGCTTGCCAGAAAGGGCTGAGACACAGCTCAGTGTGAAGACCAGAACCTGATCCCTAGTACCACCAACACAAATGAAAGTGCACGGTTCCCAGGCTCCGTCCTGGGGCAGGGCCATCACCTCGGCCTCCTCCATGAGAGCACACGCCAAGTTCCACATCACTTGCCCCATCTCTCGGACAAGCCCGGGACAACATTCCAGGCTAGTGAGGTGGTAACCAGAACAGCGGGCACATTGTTCAAGCCACATGCGCAGGGAGGCTTCAGAAAGGGAAATCACTTCAGGGTCAGATAACTTAGGCTCTGGGGACTTCGCCCCTGGCTCCTGCGGCTGTCCTGGCTTTAAACCAGAGGCAGCAGGTGCACACGCTAGGACATCAGCCAATGCCTGCTGGTCTGGTGTGTGGTATCCAGTTGTATGGTACGGGTATCAGTGTCAGACTCGCCCATCAGCGGCCACACAATTCAGGGAGGGAACACAAATCCCCAGCCCAGGGAGAAGTGTGCCCGCCTCCCCTCCCTGCTGTGCCCCTGGGAAGCGGCTGCTTTATGAACCAGAGCTCCAGGGGTCTTCTGGGAGGAGGAGGAAGGCAAGCCACGATGGAGGAGGGGCGTTGGAAGCCACCAGGACTGCCCCCCCCGCTCAGAAGCTCATCCATTCAGGGCTCTGCGTTACAGAATGAGACACAGCCAAGTCCAGTGGCAGTGCCTTTCTCTGAAATTTAAAAATGTTGAGTCTTTGCTACAGTGTGTTCCTACAAAGCCAAAACCAACACGAATACCAAAAATGACAAAGGGTAAGCTGTCGGCTTCTGCAATTGTCACACTGATTTCAAAGACACCGGGGTTATGAAGTTTCAGAATTCATTTGGCTCACAGGTCACTTTGCCTATCATTAAGGATCCTGAGTCCGGCATGGAAACACACATCAGTAACACCAGCTCTCAGGTGGCGGAGACAGGAGGATCGTCAGCAGTTCAAGGCCAGCCTCAACTATGTGGCAAGATCCTGTCTCAAAAAATCAGATAGGGCTGGGGAGATGGCTCAGTAAAATAAGCACTTGCCTGGTAAGCACAAGGCCCCAGAGTTCAATCCCCAGTTCCACAAAAGAAAAAAAAAACAAAACAAACAGACAGACAGACAGACAGACAGACAGACAGAGAGAGAGATAGGTAGATAAATAGAATACATCAAAGTAAGATGAATCTGAGAAAAAGTTAACTGAATGAATGAACCCTTCATTGTCTTTTTCAAAATTTTGAAAGAGCTAACACAGGAGCACCGGCCTGTGGACCCAGCTTATGAGCAAGTCCAGAGGAAGGAGGATCTCCTGAGTCCATGAGTTCAAGGCCAGCCTGGGCAACAAAGGGAAACCCAATGTCAAACTGAAAAATCAAAGTGGTTGAAGAATTTTAGAACCGTGGCTAACCTAGATCCACAACAGCTAATCAAACATCTTCCCAACCAAAACCACACTGCGTAACGATCCCACCGCAACATATTCTAACATATCTGCTTTCTCTCCCGGAGAAAGATAGTTCTTTAGTTGTGGGTTTTCATTATAAAATTCCCCTTTGTGGTTTTGGCCAACTTCCACTGCCACCTGTTCATTCCAGGGCACGGTCACCACATAAAACAACAAAACAATAATTAGCAGAGAAAAACACTCAGTAGAACCCCGCTCAACCTCCTGCTGCCACAGTTTCCTCTACACTCCCACACCAAGGACACGATGCCCACCAGTGAGACCAGGGACACTTTATAGTGGGAAGGACCCCACGAGTCCAAACCAGAACATCCGGCCTACTCTCAGGAAAGTACAGATCTGAGTACCTCCCTCTGGTGAGGTTAGTTGTCACCAAAGCTGAACAATGACATTATTATTTAGCCAAGCATTGGGCAACCAGAACAGGGAGGCTGTGACCCAAGCCACCACCCCGAGGTCTCCGGGACCCAGGAGTTTGGGGTCCAAGGGCCACACTGCCCACCCAGCTGCTGCTCACCCGCTGCTGCCGCATCCACCCCAGGCACTCGCTGGTGAGGCGTTTGGTGAATTCGTCCCAGCCGGAGCCGCTCTGGCAGGTGTACCCTCCGCCGCCTTTGGAGCTGGCCCTCCTCACGCGGGGGACGCTGATGGCTTTGTACAGGGCTCGCATCTGCTCCTGGAGCTGGAGCAGCCTGGCAGAGAAGGCAAACAGTGATCACTGCAGGGAGAGCGCCCAGGACAGGAGCAGCGAACAGACAGCATGTGTGCTGCAGCCCGCCGCTGGTATTACTGAAAGTGCTGAAGTGCTCGCCATCACTGGGCGAGGGGCCACATGCAGGGCTGGCTTCCCCTTTCCTGGGACTCCTGGGAGTCCACGCAGAGGCCACTGAGGTTTTATCTGAAAACGTGAAGTCCTAGGAAGCCACCGAGAGCCAGAGCCATGAGAGATGCCACTGTTGCGACCCAAGCTGGTTGCACCTCAGGGGTCCTGTACTGGACATCTGCCTTGTACTCCAGGCCCGGGCATCGGGACAGTGAACTGACACTGCATCTCGGCCTGAGTCCTCACCACCAACTCAAGAGTCCCACATCCACATCTACTAAAGCGGATTGGATACAAGGTTTCTAGAAAGTGAATGCTGCCGAGGCCTCCTCTACCGCCCTATAAGTGGAGGTACAGTACCATCCCTTACGGAGCTCAGCTCTGCAAAATAAGCAGAGCCACTCTGGGAGAGTGAGTCATGAAGATCAAAAGTTCAAGCCCCCCCCCCCCAAGCTCCTTTGCAAGACCTTTTCTGAAAATAAATAAATAAAAGAGCTGGAGATCTAGCTAAGTGCAAAGGTCTTGTTTCAATCCCCAGTAGCACAAAGAAATTTTTAAAAATATATATATAAAACAGAACCCTCCTGGGCAGATCTAGTTCATTCTTCTCATGGCAGCTTTGTGAATGCACAAAAAGATGAAGGTATGGTTTGGGTGGTTTTTTATTACAGATACAGAAAGCCACAGGATACCAGGTAAGGAAGGTCCCCCCCACCCCCGGGAAGCTGGTGCTTCCTCCAGAGGAAGACTGGAGAGATGGGACGAGCTGGGGTGCGGTGAGGCCGCCCATCTGTGTCTGACCACAGTACCTTTTCTGATAAGCATCACAGGGCTGCCCCATGTGACGCATCTCCCGGATCAAGCTGTCGGTGATCTCCATCTGGTCGTTGGCCTGTGCGAAGCACTCGTCCAGCTCCCTACTCCGAGCCAGCTGGATTCCGTCTCCATATTTCAGCTCCTAAAAGGAAGAAGGCACATGAGGGAAAACACATCCTACTGGAAAGAGAAGCTCCGTCTTCTATCAAAACAAAACCATCTACTATAAGTGGAACCGGCATCAGTGTCCCCACCTCGTCAAACTGTGAAAGATTTCTCACTGAAAGTGATCGTATGAACTTGAGATTAGGGGGTAACCAGGGAGGTTTGGGGAGCAAATTTTGTAGACAGTCTTTCAAATTTCCATTTGGATTTTAACAGGAAATTCACAGAACGCTCATCTACCTCTTGCTTCAGCATATCAAAGGCATCCACCTTTTGTATTGACATAGAATGCTCATTTATAATGATCTCACTGTGGTAAGAACGCGGTTCCAGCCAGGCGTGGTGCGCACGCCCGTAATCCCAGCACTAGGGAGGCTGAGGCAGGAGGATCGCCATGAACTCAAGGCCAGCCTGAACTATGTAGCAAGACCCTGCCTCCCGCAACCTCCACAAAAATGGGTGTGAATGTAGCTCAGCGCAAAAGGCCCTGGCTGGTTTCCATCCCAAGTGCTAGGAAAGAAAATTCCTGTTGAAATGTAACCCTATCATGAGCTATGCAGAAGTAGGGCACAGGGGGGTGATTAAGCCCACCATGTGACTCATGGATTTTTACCTTCCAAGCCAGGCTGCTACGAAAGCCAGTTTGCCAAGGCCTTGTGCCGACATGATCCCATGTGACACCCTGCACTGCTGGGGACGCTGCCAGCACACAGGCCATCACCGAATGGGACCTGTCAACCCTGGCCCTGGACCGTGCACCTAAATACACCCTTGCCCTCATAACTCAGCTGTCTGTGCCACTGTGTTATCAGCAAGAGAGAACGGACTTAAAGCGAACCCCTTTGTCCTCTGTTCTGCAAGAGGTCCTCTGCACTAAGGGTGTGGCAGAGGTCAGGGACGGGGATGCTCTTGGGACCAGGAGGCACAGCGGGGACTCGGTGGGGGCCGGCACGGGCACTCACAGGCTGCACAATGAGCTCGGCCCGCATCAGGCAGTCGGCGCAGTTCTGCAGCAGCTCCTGGATGGTGTTCTGGTTCTGGAGCCGGGACATGGTGCCCGTCTGCCTGTGGGGCCAACAGAGAAAGAAGCGTAAGCGAGACAGCACTTGCTCAATTTGGAAATAACAAACAGGATTACAATTCTCCTGCAAAACTCGTCACCCGACTCTCCACGGCCCCCACCACGCTGTACTCCTTCTTCCCCTCTCCAAGACATGAGCAGACGTATTTAGTTGGGTATATGTTCGTTATTTTTCTGAATCATTTGAGAATAATCATGCTCGACTCTTACAGATTTCAGCATAAAACATTCCTTTATGAAAGCAGTGTACGACTTCCAAAATCAGGGAATTCACATGGGTTTGATACTGTTTTCTAATCCACAGAGCTTCAAATCTTACTATGAGGCCTAATAACGTCTTGCCCAGTGATAGGTTTTTGACAGTGTCGCAGCACAGGCAGAAGGAAAAAGGGAAAGGTACTTTATTATAAAGGGAAAGGGGCTTCATTATCTTGGAGGACACGGAGAGAATTTGGGAAGATAAGGAATTCTCTGGACTGAACAAAGGGAAGCTGAGGGTTTCATAGCCTTTTGCCAGGGGTGGGGCTTGAGGGGGACATTTAGATACACCTGAGGAGCTGACTGGGGCCTTTCCTGAGGTGGCGGGAAAGGTGAAAGGAAATTGCACCCTGGGCTGAGCTGGAGAAGAAGCGGGGAGGTGGGCTCTGGGAAGATGAGCTGCTGTTTTATGGGCTTCAGCCATACTGGATGACCACCATAATGATTCAGCAATTCATACTCGGGCCAGCACCTCTCACCCAGCACCAGCCCTCAGGGCCAGATCCAACCCAGAAATACTCCTCTGATGGTCCGAGCACATTTCTGATGCTGTCACGGAGCTATTCCGGTCTTTATCACTGTCACACTTGGTCCCACAGCTGGGTGACATGCCGCGTCCCCAGCCACAGGTCCCTGTGTTGAGGCCTCCCAGGGACAGATGCAAAACAGGAAGACCTCGCTGCAACCGTGGCCAAAGGCACACAGGAGAAGAGCCAAGACTGCAAAACTGTTTTCTGCAATCACAGCAAGAGACACAGTAACCAAATCACAGCGTGAGGAAAACAGGAAAAGTCACGCAATGCAAAAGCAAGCCCATCTCCCCTCAGGGCGCTCTGAGGGTGAATATTTTTGGCAATGAGCCTTACTTGATGTACATTTCCAATGACTCGCTCTCCATAGAAACCCTAGAACAGTGAAGTGTCAAAGAAGAACCCTTGGGGCTGGGGAGATAGCTCAGTAGAATAAGCACTTGCCTGGCAAACACAAGGTCCTGAGTTCAATCCCCAGTGCAACAAAAAGAAGAAAGAAGAAAAAGAAGAACAAGAAAAAGAACAACAACAACGCTGGGGACAGTCCCCATTTTAAAAAAAGAGTTTAGGGCTGGAGATATAGCTCAGTGGCACAGTGCCTACCTGGCAAGTGCAGGGTCCTTAGTTCAATTCCCAGTACAAAAGAAAAAGAAAAAAGAGACTAGAGGAGTTTCACTTGCTCTGTAACATATAAGTAAATCCACAAAAGTTTCCAATACTGCCCTGCTTTTTAATTTGCTAAAATAAATAATGCATTTCACTGCCTACTACTGTTCTATTTAAGAGAGATTTAAAACATACTGAATCACTGCTTAACGTTCGAGAAAAGGCCTCGTTAATGCACTGCCAGATGCCGGAGATCCAAATGGGCTTCAGAGACACCTGTCCCATTCCTCAAGGGCAGCTTGTCCTGCTGCTGTGTTCGATGTCTCGCTACCAACCCTGTCTCACTTGCCTGTGTGTGTTTGTGCGTGTGCCTGTGTGTCCATGGATGTGTATGTGTGTGTGTCCCTCTATGGTTTTGTTTGGTTGGTTTCTGTGACTAGGTCTTGCTATGTAGCCAAGACTGATCTCAAACTTGTGGTGACCCTCCTGTCTCAGCCTCCCTAGTGCTAGGATTACGTGTACCACCACACTGACATCCTTGTATGTTTTAGATAAAGAATTTCACTGTCTAAAAAAAAATTTTTTAATGGTTTGCACTTGGATGCAGAGCTCCACAGTGGAATATCTGCCTAACATTTTTTTTCACTGCAAAAAAAAAGAAAAAGAAAAAAGCAAAGAGTACAAGAACAGGTTTAGGAAACAATGGCAGCACTGGGGCGATGGGGTAAGCGCACAGGAATGTGGGGACGTCAGCTCCCACAGTGCCCGCTGCACCAGAGCCTGGCATGGAAGCACTTTCTTTCTTTCCTGGCCACCTACCCGGGTGCCTCCCTGCAAACCAGGTTCCCGACAAGCCAGGACTGGTGAGAGTGGGCGCGGAGGGCCCTCCCTGGGAGGGCTCCGGGCAGGCCCAGGCGCTGCCCTGGCTGCAGCCTCCAGCCTCCGCCCAGCCTGGGCAAGCGCTGTGCCGCTGCCACCTCCTCTGTGCACAGGGGCCCAGGCTGGCAACCTGGGTGGAGCGGGCTCTGCTGTCCTAACCTGTGCAAGACTCCCAGAGGGGCACTACTGGAGATGTGGCGAGAACCTCCGGAACCAAAGAAGATAAAAGCCACGCTGGAACCACAGAGGGACTGGGGCGGGCCCTGCGAAGCTGTTCTTTGTTAGTGGTTTTTTGCTTTGTCTTTTGTATATGTGGCGCTTGGTAGCAAACCTAGGGATGGAACATGAACGGCAGGCACTCGATCACTGAGCCACACCCCCAGCCTTTTTCTCTTTTGGGAGGAAGCTGGAGTGGCTTTCTTCTGAAATGTTTGGAAATTCTGCTCAGCCACAAGCATGTAAAAGAAAGGGTTACCCAGGGTGCACAGAGACCAGAGTCTCTTAACTGATTAAACAAGGCAGGCAACCAGGCCACCATAAAGATCTCACCTCCAATGAGCTGTAAGGGAGGCAGATAAGGGAACCGGGCAGGGCAGGTGGGATCTAGGCCAGGGCCTGGCTCTCCAATTTTTCTGTGGATCTAAAGTGAATCCAAGAGTCCAGGCATGGTGGTGCACGCCTGTAATCCCACTGCTGGCAAGACTGCACACAGGAAGATCGCTACAAGTCTGAACTGCGTAGAGAGACCTTGTACCAAATACATAAATTAATAATAATAATAAAAATGAATCCAAAATAAAGATGCATCTTAAAGAGGGCCTGGGAGTGTAGCTCAGTGCTAGAGTGAATGCACAGGAAGTCTGAGCCCAGCACCAAACACAAGATGAAGTTAAACACAACAAAAAGAGGGGGTCAGAGAGATGGCTCAGTAGAATGAGCGCTTGCCTGGCAAGTGCAAGGGCCTGAGTTCAATCCCTGGTTCCGCAAAAAAAAAGGAGGGCAAACACAACTGTGAATAAATACACCCAAAAGTGGGTAGGGCAGGGTGGTGCACACCTGTAACCCCTGCACCCAGGTGGCTGAGGCTGGAGGGTCACAAATTCAAGCTAATCCTGGATAATTTAGTAAGACTCTGTTTCAAAATTAAAAATTTTAGAGGGGGTGGGGAGTACAGGGGGAAGCATGATGCTACAGCTCAATGTGCAGGTCAGGAGCTCAATCCTTAGTACTGTCACCCACCAAAAACAATATATCCAAGGCATATGCCTCATTTTTAAGAGAGTCTGTGAGCCAAAATTCATTGGACAAGATACAAGCTCACCAGCTTCAATCCCTGACTACTAAACCAGTTAGTTATAAGACTTGGCAACGAGCAGTACCCCTGAAAGTGGGGGGCAAGCCGATTAAATGCAGGAGTAGGAGTGAGGGTTTTTCTCTATTTTAATTTCCTCTGAGTTTCCAAAGACATTCCTACCTCTCGAGATGCACTGGCATCTCTATAAAGACGCATCATAGCCGGGGAGATGGCTCAGTAGAATAAGTGCTTCCCTGGCAAGCACAGGATCTGAGTTCAATTCCCGGTTCCACCAAAAAAAAAAAAAAAAAAAGACGCATCATTGTCTTAACCTTGCCAGCTCCAGACAAGTAATTTCACATGCTGTTAACGCCAACAAAACAATTCCT
>NW_004524599.1:11412065-11413144 GCF_000260255.1 Octodon degus
AGAAAGAAAGAAAGAAAGAAGCAAACTGGGGTTACTCTTGAATTCATACAATGCACTTTGGGAAAATGCCAAATTCCACAAAGCACAAAGACATAACTTTTACATAAATGTATTTATTTAGCAAAAGTATCTGGGTTTTCAAAGTTCCTGGCTGCAAAGAAACTTCCAGTACTGCGGCACATGTGTGTTAGACATGGGAAATTTTAAACCATGTTAGGAAATGAACTAAGGAGATTCACAGTTCCACCTTTAAATCACAATTCATTGGCAAAGAAGATGAAAGGTATCATATTTTTGTTACAAAAAAAATAAGCAAATAAAAAATATTGATTTGGGTACGAGCAACAGAACAATATTTTCTTCTAAACTAAAATAACTGTCCTTGAAAGAGCCACATTCGTCCTTCCAAGCTTTTGACTCTTCTGAAATTGTTTTATCTTTGGACACACAGACAAATGAATCATACTACAAAGAACCTGCCAGCACAAACACTTTTTTTTTAAAGTCCATTCTCAACTTGTTCAAACAAGTAATAGTTGCCGGCATTTACAGAAAGATCCCTTCATCGCCAGCTAAAAGGAAAACACGTTCTGGATTTTAACCCAAGTGGTCCACATGAAGACAAGAGCATAAAATAACTTTTATTTTACTACATTCAAATAACATTCTTTTTTCTTCATTAAAAAATTATATATATCCACAGCCAAGCAAAGTGGTGCATGCTTGTAATCCCAGCACATGGTAGGCTGAGGCAGGAAGACTGCAAACACTAATCCAGCCTCAGAAATTCAGCAACTTAGCAAGACCTGGGGTTCAATCCCCAGTACTGCCAGGTTTAAAAAATGGCCTCCACAATTAGCTGTCTTAGGCATTAAAGTTTGTTACCAAAATACTAGAGAAAGAAAAAAAAAAGAAAAGACAAATATACTGAAGAAAGGTATGCAATATAACAAGGTGAAAATCTTTTAAAATAATTACTTTTTAGGAGCTGGGGAGATAGCTCAGTTGAATAAGTGCTTGCCTGGCAAGTGCAAAGGCCTGAGTTCAATCCCCAGTTCCGCAAAAAGAAAAAAATTAAA
>NW_004524599.1:11414734-11415761 GCF_000260255.1 Octodon degus
GTGACCTGTAGTTGTCACCTGGTCCTAAAATTGGCTTTCTGTGGTTTTGTCGTTGTCCATGCCTGATTTTTAGTACACTACAGAGGAAATGGCACCTGAGGTATGGAACTGTCATGTGTTACCCCCTCAGCAGGAATAGTTTTAATATGGGGGTTAAAATAAATTTAAATTAAAAAAAAGAAGTGAGGACAAAGAAGGACGGTATGTCGAGACACCAAAGGAGCTGAGACAACTCATCGAGAGTGGTCAGTCTCATAGCATGAAAGAGATTTAGTGAAGGGACAGGAAAATTCGGAGAAAGACAACTTCCTTTTCTGAAGTGATGATGTCACGAGAATATTTGGTTTTACAAATGCAATGTCAAAATAGGGCATTTCTGCTTTAAATTATGCCCAAATGCAAAAACTTACACTTATTTTACCGAACTCTGAGAAAATTCTTGATGAGTTAGCTGATGACCCATTGAAAGACGGCTCCTCCGGTGCGGAGAGCAGAAGCACTTATTGGGAGCACTACACACGGCTCTCGATTAAGGGAGAAAGTAAAGCCACCGCTATTTAACAAAACTTCTTGCCCTGACACTAGCAATAATTGGTTACAAAGACAGGTATCTGTCTCCGTCATGTAAATGTGAAAACTATCTTTCAATGCCTGTGTACTCTGGGAAGATATGTTAACACCAGAACCTGCTGAGTTGCTCTGTCTTGTGGAGATTTTTGTGTTTATTCCTCTCCTTAAATTGTGTAAAAGTTGTACAGCACCTTAGTTTACTGGATAAATTTAAAACCCAGTTTTGTAGAAAGCTACTATGCTGTTAAACTATGTTTTCAAGAGTACAGAAAAGGGAGACCACACAAGTAAATTCTATTGAACTAGTAAAAAAGAGATTTTTTTTTTCTATTCCAGGTGCCAGATAAAACAAAGGATGTTATACTTATTTATCAAAAACTTTATTTTCGGGGCTGGTGAGATGGCTCAGTGGTCTAAAGCACTTACTTAGAACAAGCTAAGCAAAGCACAGGGACCG
>NW_004524599.1:11415861-11425472 GCF_000260255.1 Octodon degus
AAGCTAAGCAAAGCACAGGGACCGCGGTTCAATCCCCCAGCACCACATGCCAGCCAGCCCCGCCCCCTGGTGGGCTGAGCTGGCCACACACACATAAATAAATAAATAATTTGGAAAAAAGAAAAAAAGAACTTTATTTCCCAGCAAAATCTTCAATCTGTTTGCTGCACTTTCTCATTAAACAGCCCCCATTTATTTAAAATGTACATGAGGTGTTGAAGGACGTGGACCCTTCCAACCCCCGTGCCTGGCTGCACTACCAACAGCAGCCTTCAACAGAATAGCATTTCAAATGGTTGGCTCACCGTCTGGGATTGGAAGCCACAGGCTTGTGGCTTCAACATCAGAACTGTATCTGAGTCAGGACCCCTGGGCCCAGGCTAGGGGAAGGGAAAAAAAGAAAAGCAGGGGAGAAGGGGAGAACTGAGCACTGAAGTGCTAGAATCTTCTAGAACCTTCTGGAACCCTCTCCTGTGGAAAGACTGGTTCTCTGAGTGTCAAGGCACACTCCCTGAGTCACACCCAACCCCTCCTTTGCTGCACCAGAAAAAGTCAGCATTGCGGCATCAGGAGAATCAGGAGATTTTTTTTTTTTCTTCCCAAAATAGCCCCACCCCCTGAACAATGAAACCCTGCCTATGTTTGGAGAAAAAAATTAACTAGTATTCAGAGCAGGTTTGTCCCATTAAATAACAATTAAATCAGGATAATTCAGAATCAAGGATCACCTCCTTATCACAGAATCATATGGGTGTTTTATTCCTGAGCAGACAGAAGCCTTACAAGATCAGTCGCAGAAAATAATGGTTTTGAAATACATAAATATTTCACAGGAGGGCCAACAAGATAGCTCAGTGGACTAAGCACCTGCTTAAGCAACCACAGGGACTGGGGTTCAATCCCAGGCAACACATGCCACCGGCCCTGTCCCCAGGTGCTCTGAGCTGGCCACCGAGACCAGGCATGGTGGCGCACACCTGTAATCCCAGTGCTGGGGAGGCTGAAAACAGGAGGATCACTATGAGTCCGAGCTGTGTAGTGAGACCCTCTACCAAATACATAAAATCAATTAATTAAACACGTATTTTCACAAGAGTGCAGAGTCGGAGCTGTCACAGGCTAAAAGAAAGTTAAAACCTCTCTAGCTAGTAAAGAGTTTACAGGAAGAATAGAAGAATTCCAACATTTGCTTTCCCTCGGGCCATGGGGTAGCCTGGGTCCAAACCCAGCTCCACCACTTCCCGGCTGTAGTGTCCGCTGGTGAGCATTCCCTGCTGGGAACTGGGACGCTTGTTTCCAGGCTCGACATCACACACAGCTGGACCCCCACAGGTGTCTGCCAGGTGATGGCGACCACTAGTAATGGTGGGTCTGAGTTTTTATAAAATATACAATTTATCCCACTTTAATAACTGCAAATGTCCCTCTGTGGCTTTCCAACACCCTTGCTCCTTGCTCCTGTCTGCTTCCAGCTCAAAAAGGAGCCCACTCCTTGGATCCTGGATCTTCTATCTTTTTTTTTCAGAACCGGGGATTGAACTCAAGCTCTTGCACTTGCCAGGCAAGCGCTTATCCTACTGAGCTATCTGCCCGGCCCCGAGGAGCTTCTCACTTTCCTCAACTCCCATCCACGTCCATTCCCATCCGTGCTGGCCAGTGAAAATGCTCCCCGGTCTCACTCAGCTCCACGGCTTGCATGTGCTGTTCCCAGGGCCTCACTGCTCGTCTAGCCTGGGCCAGCCCAGCAACATTTTCTCTTGGGTGGTGCTGGAATCAGGCGCAGGGCCCTGCCCTTGCCAGGCAAGCGCTCAGTGACTGGGCCACGCCCAGCCCTACCCCTGCTTAGCGCATGGAGCCCACACTCCTGTCTCTTTTCACCTTGATTTCCTCAGCTCCCTGCACACGCCCACAGCAGGCGCCCAGCAAAAGCTAAGGAAATGAGAAAACAGAGCTGGGGACACTGTCCCCATGTCCCGCCTGCAAACTGAGCTGTGAAGGCACAGAGCTGACTAGGTGAGGATCCCTGGGTTCTCAGGCCAAGCAGCTGAGGAGGCCCTGGAGTCCTGGGCAGGTCTGAGACGTCCATCTCACTGGGGACAAGAAGGGTTTCTGTGGGCTGGGGGAACTGTAGTGTCCTTTCTGTCCTAAAATTCAGGGCCAGTGTCCCACAGGCCTTTTGGCTTAAGTTGAGTTTGGATAATAGGCACTAAATCCAGAGGACCGCTGCATGCTGGGAAAGAACTTTACCTATTTTGGTTTAAGTATCGTGAGATCTGGAGAAAAGTAAGCTTTCACGTTATAACCACACATTTCTGAAGGTTAATGACCATGTTCTGCTTTTAATCCTTCTACAAAATCCACATGCTGGTGAAAGGACTGTCGGGCTTGGTTACATTGGTGACAAATTTCAGGACAGACTGGCAATGTTTCAGAGGCAAGAATAAAATGAGAGAAAGCCTGCTTTAATGGAAAATAGTATTAATACAGTGGCCCATACACTCAAAGTGTTTCACAAGAAACACTCAAAATGTACATCTGCAAAATTATGCCTTTTATATTATCAAATGTGTGACAGTTACCAAACATCAAAAGATAAAATTAAATAGAACAGAAGAAGCAGTGAAATGAAGGAATTGTAAAGCCTACCCAACCTAAAATAAGGACCTACAGGACAGGTAGGGCCGGGGAAGTCGGAATGACAATATAAGCGACCCTATCGCCATCCTACAAAAGGACAAGTGATAGTGATGCAGAGAACAGACCCCACAGGCTTAAAGTCATTTAAAAAGGAAAACAAGATCGGAGCCCTTCAAGAGTCTCAAATTTGTTTACAAAAGGACTGCTCATTTCCACGACAAACACTCTCATTCTGCCCATCAAGTAGCAGTGTCTGAAATAAACTTTAAATTCAGCCATAGTTTTTACACTGATTTTTTTTCGATTCTGTCCATTCCCACCAAAAATGTTTTGTTGTTGTTTAGAAGAAATCTTGTGATGATAAAAGTACTGATTAAAGCCTTCATCATCATTCATTAAGCAGAAGCAAAGAGGGCCTCCTACTTCTAAGTGCTCGCCAAGGGCAAGCAGATCCCCACGCACAAACCACAGCACCGGAAAAACAGGTAGGGGCGCCCGCTCTGACTGCAGCAGTCGCCAGGAGTTTCGGAAAATGCAGCAGTCAGCAGCACACAGGGGCTCTCGCGGGGCGACAGTGTCGCTCCAGGCAGGATGACTTGGGGGGAAAGTCCCACGCGGGGGGAGTGGGGACACAAAAAATGCGCGCAGTGCGCTCAGGAGCCTCCTCCACCTCGGCTGGGTCCTTTTCCCTTCCCAGAGCGAAGCACAACTCAACAAATTCATCAACACACTTTTTGGCTGCAAAGACAGAACTGTGACACATTACACGGCGGAAGAACACGCACGAAGCCGCCCGCAAACCGAATGCGTGAGTGAGGAAGCCTAGAAAAATATGGATCTTCGCGCAGTCCATTACCCTGTAAATGAATTAACTAAAATTTTGTCTCTCGGGCCGGGCAGATAGCTCAGTAGAATAAGCACTTCTCTGGCAAGCGCAACGGCCTGAGTTCAATCCCCAGTTCCGCAAAAATAAAATAAAATTTTGTCTCTCCACAAAATATACAGAAAGCCAAAGGAGTGAAACACTCCGTGAAGACGTTTGAATCCATTCTAAAGCAGAGAAGAGAAGGTTGGGGTGTAGCTCAGTGACACAGCACTTGCCTAGCAACTAAGAGGCCCTGGGTTTAATCCACACCACCGCAAAGAAAAATAGTAATAATAAATCTAGGGGCCAGGGAGATAGCTCAGTAGAATAAGCGCCTGCCTGGCAAGCCCCGGGTCCTAAGTTCAATCCCTAGGGCCGCCAAAAAATAAACAAATAAATCTAGGCTAATAGGAACCTATCAAACCCTCCTATTAATAAATATTTGGTCCATATAAAATGTGGATGAAAAGTTACTAAAGACTGCTTAATAGTCTAATTTGGATTTAGACAGGATATGATCCACAAATTTCAAAGAATGTGCTTCCCAAATCCCGGAAGATTGCGACAGAAAAGTAAGTTTCCATTTTAAAAGCTGATAAGATTTTGAAATAAACCTAAAAACCCAAGTTTTTGCCTCTTATTACTTGGTACATTTTTTCACGGAAATCCCCGGGCACGTACCATTCAGAAAACAAAAGAGCACCACAATTAAAACAGTTCTTCGCTAGAGAGAGAGAGAGAGAGAGAGAGAGAGAGAGAGAGAGAGAGAGAGACTGAGAGAGACTGAAAAAAGGAGTGGGGAAAAAAGAATGAATAAATGATCAGGATGCTCCAGAAATAAATCAATCTAAGCAGAAAGCAGGTTGCAACTTGCGCAGTGCCTGCCTTCAAAACTGCTTGCAAAACAAAACCCGGCCAGTGTGCTCAGGTGGCCCACCCCAGCCCAAGGCCACAAAGCCCAGTCGCTGAGGTCTGGGAGCTCTGGCCTCTTTCCAAAAGCCCAGGGGAAATGGGGCGAGGGCTCCTTCTCCCGGGTCACGTGGCACACAGAGTCCAGCTCAGCCGACATAATTGAAACGGTTTTTTTATCTTCCCGCTCCACCGCAAAGCCCCTTCGGCCCTTTTCCGCGGTGAATGCAGGAGGAAATCCAGCCCCTCCTCCGCCCCCAGGGCGCCGCCGTCCCCAGCCCCAGCCCACCCGCGCGGTCTGCTTGCAGGCTGGGGGCCAGATGCCGGGCGCGTCCCTCCCAGGCTGCCGGGCGCGGAGCCACAGGTGGTCTCGCCGCCCAGCTAGGGCGCTGCCACCCGGAGGGGGCAGGAGGGCCCTAGCCGATGCGTATCCCAGGGGCCGCCCCTGCGGAGGAGCTGAATTGAGGGGACTCTAGGGGTACCCACGCGGGGCCTCCTTCAGTTGGGACCCCGCGCGGCGCCGCGCCGCCTGGACACGAACGCTCTCCGGTGGCAGAGGAGCTCCGGCGCCACTGCGGTCGTGGTCTTCAGGTGATCAAGAATGTGGGGCGAGTCGACGAGCCCCGACTCCCGCCCACCTCGGCCCCCAACTTGTGTAGATTTGCTCAGACTGCAGTTGCAAAGTTGGGTCGCCCGCCTTCCAGCAGCCGGCCAGGACAAAGGCGACCACGGCCGGGCCAGAGCACGCCGAGCGCAGCGCAGCCAGGGCCCCGCAGCTGCGGAGCGGACGTCGGCGGGACGGGGTCACCGCGAGGAAGGTGCCGCCGGGGCGCCGCGCCACCCCCACCCACGCCAGGCGCGGGGAACCAGGGGCTGTCTCGCTCCGCGCGTCCTCTGCACCCGCGCTGCAGACCCGGTTTCCGCGCGCCGCCGTACCCACCCGTAGCCGTCCGAATTCTGGTCGTTGACCGCACAGCGCCGCGAGTAGTAGGTCCGGCTGGTGCCCCCGCCGCAGGTGGCGTCGCAGCGCAGGTCGCGCAGGTCGCGCAGGTCGGGCCCGGACTCGGCGCGCGTCATGCGGCCCAGCGTGTTGAGACGCGGGTGGGAGCCTCCGTTGCAGCTCATGTCGGCGGCCTGGGAGCGCTCAGCGCCGAGGCATAAGCGAGGGGCGGCGGAGGGGGACCAGGACGCGACGGCCGGGCCGGGGCGCGAGAGGAGCTGCGGCTCGGAGGGCGGCGAGCGCGCACAGCGGCCGGGCCGCAGCTGGGTGTTGGTGTTGGTCGCGGGGGCGCAGTCTCCTCCCCGCTGGCACCCTGCGGAGGCCACACCTGGCCGCTTCTTCCCAGGGCGGGGTGCGGCCGCGGGTGTCACCGACGCGCTTGCTCGGCCGCCCCTCCCCACCTGCGCCCGCCGGCCGGACTCCGCCCTGCACTACAGCAGCCCGGGGACGGCGGGACGGGGGTGGGGACGCCCGGGCCGGGCCGGGAGAGCGGGCGATCTCAGTGACTCGCTGGGTCCCCAGGGCGAAAGCAAACCCGACGCCAGGGTCACTAGATTGGACAATTACTTATTAAATGTTTCCTTTGGCTCCCTCCTCCAAACGCTGCCAACCAAATTTTGGATAAGAACACAACTGAAAAGAAAATGTTTAGAATAACCATGAGGGGTTGCTTGGGGACTTTGAGGTGGCTGTTGTTGTTGTTATTCTAGTAATCAAGAAAATTTTCCAGAAATCCGATTTCTGACACAGAAAAACTTTTTACAGAGCGCCACCACTCTCTGGGAAAGTCATCACCAGAAATTTCTTTGGCATGAAAAGGAAAATTAAAGACCTTTTTTTAAAAAACAAAAAAAACGGGGGGAGGGGTGATAGCGTACAAATGCAAGCTGCACAATTTATTTAGTTGCTGTTCTGGGGAGGGAAATTGCAACCTCACACCACATCCCAGCCCTGTCTCCACTCTTGAGGATAATTTTCACAAGAAATTGGAAAGGAGGGGCTGGGGAGATGGCTCAGTTGAATAAGCACTTGCCTGGCAAGCCCAAGCACCTGAGTTCAATCCCCAGTTCTGGAAAAAAAAAAAAAGGAAAGGAAAGGCTTCCACCTCGAGGCTGTTTCCAGATGTAAAAGATCCTCGGGCTTGCTTGTCGGGTTCGCCCCACCACCACCACCTTCTCCAGAGACCAGGCCCTTTTGAGAGGTGAAATTCTTGGCTGGAGCAGTGGCCCAGACCTGCTTGAGATGCTGCTTGTTGCAAATGAGTGACTGCACCACTCCCGACAGCCAGCAAGTGTTAACTACATGGTCTCCCAGAACTGGGTTTAGAGATAGACCTGGTCACACCACCCATAAACATCTCTATAATTTGGAAAGCTGTCAAACTACTCTTTCATAAACACCACCTATACATTAAATAGTTCTCATTTTCCCAAACGATGCCAGACATCTTACTTTACAATGTAGTTCCAAAGTGTTTATGAATTGAAAAAAAACCAAAATACAAATATCAAATTATATTTGCATATTCCAAAGAGTGCGGGAAAGTTTTGTGCATTTCCAATATCTGCACGTGCTGTGACCCCTCAACCTTTTACACACCACCTTTGACAAAACATCTCACTCTTTTTCCTCTCGGGGAGCCAGAGCTAACCAACTTAAGTACAAGGAATCAAAAATATAGTGACATAAAAGTTCATCACGGTTAGCCCCTGCCATAATTCTCATCACGGTCTCTACTTCCTCCTATTTTTAATAGAGGCTAATGTGATTGCATGATTGTTCCAGGGATTAGACCACACTGATGCAGAAACAGTTCCTTCTGACACAGTCAGGCCAGAAGTCAGCCTCATGTCATGTCCAGTGGTCATCAAGGAAAAAAGTCGCTTCAGGGTACTAGTAAGTAATGCACAAAATCTGTTTTCCCTCTTTGCTCCTCATTTGTGAAGCAAATGATCATAACCTATGATACCAAAGAGACAGCACAAGACCTGGCAAATGACAAAGACAGTACAGCCATGGTCCTTAACAATGTTGGAGTTAAACTTCGATTTGAACAATTAGGTTGTGCTCCCTTTTTTATTGCAATAATGTATAATAAAAAGGCCAGAAGGGACAGACATGGTAGTGCATAGCCATATTCCCAGCACCTCCTGAGGCTGAGGCAAGAGGATCACAAGTTGGAGGCCAGTCAGCAATTCCAGGAGACCCTGGCTCAAAATGAAAAACTTAAAAGAGCTGGGGCTGTCGCTGGTAAGAGTACTTGCTCAATACACCAGAGCCCCTGGGTTCAGTTCCCTGTACTGCAGAGAAGAAGAAAGGGCCACATGGACTCGAGCAAAGGATTCTTTTTTAAAGTAACATACACACAGGAACCCTTCCCAGAGAAGAAAGCCCAGTTCAGCCAAGACAGCTAGTGCGGGGCCAGGGCCATCTGAAACCAGGCTTTTGGCTGTACACCGACCCACACAGCATCCAAACTCATGGGAAGACCCAGCAGCCAGGAGGGCCTGGATTCAGTTCCCAGTGCTGCAAAACCAAAGCCACAGCAGCGGGGAGTGGTGAACCCCGCAACTCACAGAGACCGCCCCATGCGACCACAGCTGCTAGCCTACCTCAGTACATGCTGCCACCTTCGCCAATGCCCAGGAGCACAGTGGCTGCCAACCAGGCACCAGGCCGTCTCTGGCTGGAAATGGTTTTCATTTATCCTTCTCTAAAGGCGATCCATAAAGATAAGAGGGGGAAATGAATAGGTTGATGTGCTAGGGAGATGGGACCCAGGCACACCTTAGTCGAGTAGGCCAACTCCTGAAGACCACAGCTCTGATCTTTCTGCTACGGTTTACTTCTTCTTGTGGAAAATGGAAATAGCAACACCTTGCCAACCCTCAAGATCACCAGAGAGCAGATGATGAGTTAAAATGTGGGCTTTTTAAAATTTCCTTTGTATTTGGAGACAAGGTCTGCCTTTGTAATTCAAGCTGGCCTTGAATTCACTATGTAGCCCAAACTAGCTTCAAACTCACATTGAGCTGCCTGCCTCGGCCTCCAGAGTTGCTAAGATTCAGCCATGTCCAGTGCTGAAACCACTCACCAAACCCAAAGCCCTGGACTAGATGTGAAATTTTAACCACTGATGTTCTCATCTTCTTCCCACGTGTGAATCTGTAAACCCCTTTCTTAAGTATGTTTCATATTCATTCCTTTAAAAAGCCCTATTAAGAGCCGACTTATGCGCCACAGCAACAGGCACAAGGCTGTGTGTCACACCGGGGTTAAGAAGGCACAGCCCTTGCCCTGCAGGATATCAAAGGCTTTGCTAGGAAAGCAGTCATCGCACAGCACCAGCTGTAGTACAGTCCATGTGTATTCACACAATAGCGGCAGCACAGCGAAGGCGGCAAAAGCTCCGACTCCAAAGTCTGCCAACTCCTCACGCGCTGATGGCCGCAGCTATTTTTTCCCTGCCACTTATAGATACCACCCCTCTCCCGATAGAGCAAGTCCATGACAGGCAACCTTCCTCCCACTGACCTTGGACGTGACCTTGCAGCCAGCCAAGAGCCATCAGTCCTATCCTGAGTGGACGTTAAAAACTAAAATCTGAGTGAATCCCGGGATTGCAGTGCAACTAACAGGACTCATGGGCCCACTCAAAGCCCCCGGGGATCCTCTTTCTCGTAGCTCTTTGTTGCTAAGTGATATTCCAGAAAGATGTAAAGCCTGTGAGTTAAAATAGTGTGTCTAACTGCCAGAGAAGTAATATTTTTTTAACTTTTTAATTTTTTTTTTTCAGAACCGGGGATTGAACTCAGGCCCTTGCGCTTGCCAGGCAAGCCCTTATTCTACTGAGCTATCTCCCCGGCCCTAGGAGTAATATTTTAATAAATCAGAGCTACACACAGAAGTCAGAATTCAAAATAATAATAACTTGACAGAAAGAAAATTCCTATTTAAATAGTAGGCAAATGTTTGCTACTAGAGTATGTGATGACCACGATGGAGCTCAGCGGTAGAGCACTGGCTGAGCAGGGTTCATGCCCAGAACTACAACGTAAGTTATAGGAATAAGAATATTCCAGATGTAGTGGCACATGCCTATAATCCCAGCACTCTTTCAGTTCTTGAAAGTCTGAGACCACCCTGGGCTAGTTAGTGACTTAGTGAGACCCTCTTTCAAAATAAAAGTCAATAAAAAGG
>NW_004524599.1:11426549-11430159 GCF_000260255.1 Octodon degus
AGCTCAAATTTGCAGGATGAGAGGCTGACGGTCAAGGGTGTCAAAGATGGCAAGCACAGCTGTGGACCTCATGGGCCACCTGTACCCTTGGCCAAGTGACTTCTAAGCCACCGAGCTAAACACTGACTCACACTTACTTTAGGGGGCTAGCCATGTGGACAGTGGGTGTACTAGGGGAACCAAAGAAGTCAACCTAAAAAAAAAAAATGAAGAAGAAGTCAATCTCCTAAACACACTCTCAGAGTGATTTTTGTCAACTTGTCATGACTGTAAGGAAGTGTCACTCCAAATAACATCCTGAATTGGAACACTGACTTAAAACTTTTTTTCTTAAACTTCTATAAAGCAAAAACCAGACTATTGCTGGCAATCCTAGTTACCAAAGAACATTTCATGGATGTGTTCTGTTCTAGTAGCCACAGAAAGAAACACTAAGCTGGGGCTAGGGAGATGGCTCAGTGGAATAAGCGCTTCCCTGTCAAGCATAAGGGCCTGAGTTCAATCCACAGTTCTGGAAAGAAAGAAAAGAAACATTAAGCTACAGGAAGAAACAGCTTTTACTGAAGGAACTTAAAACTTACAGTGCACAGAGAACTTCAGATATAAGCCAGGCACACACCAGTAGTCCCAGAACTTGGGAGGCTGAGGCAGAAGGATCGCTGCAAGTTCAAGGACAACCTGGGCTACAGAGTGAGTTCAAGGCCAGTCTGAGCTACATAGTAAGACCCAGTCTCAAAACAAATAAACAAACAAATAAGAATTTGTAATAGGAAAGCTGTCTTGAAGAATTTTTATGCCCTTTGCATGTTTTTAATCCTAGCACTCTGAGAGGCTGAACCAGGAGAACTGTGAGTTCAAGCCTGAGCCCAGCCAGCCTAGGCAACTTAGTGACTTTAGCAAGACTCTAGTTCAAAATCTAAGAAGGGTTGGAGAGGGGCCAGGGAGATAGCTCAGTAGAATAAGTGCTTGCCTGACAAGCGCAAGGGCCTAAGTTCAATCCCCGGTTCCAAAAAAAAAGGGTTGGGGACGTAGTGCCGTGCAAAGGCCCTGGCTCAACCCCTAGTATGATTAAAAACTGAAATTTTTATTTTTTTGGTGGAACCAGGGATTGAACTCAGGTCCTTGTGCTTGCCAGGCAAGCACTTATTCCACTGAGACATCTCCCCGGCTCCCAAAACTGAAAATTTTTTAAAAAATAACTTTTTGCCAGGTATGGTGTTTGGGAGGCTGAGGCTGGTGGATCAGTGAGACAGCGAGGCTAGCCTGAGCTATGTAGTGAACTCAAAGGGAGCCTGAACTACAGGGTGAGGCCTTGGCTGGGATAAATCAATCAAGCAAGCAAGCAAGCAAGCTTCCATCATTGGGAGAAGTAAAGCTGGAGACGGATACGCTAAACAACCTAAATTCAAAATAGAAACTAAGCCATAAATCATCTGACGCTAATTTCAGACAGACTGGAAGGCAAGGGAAAATCCAAGCCAAAATCCTAGATCTTCGGGGCTAAGGATGTAGCTCAGTAGTGCAGCAACTGCCTGACAAGTACAAGGTCCTGAGTTCAATTCCAAGTACATATAAAAAAAAAAAAAAAAATCCTACACATTCGTAGGCCGTCACAAATCCCTAAAACCAGTGTGAAGCATTTACACACAGACATCACTTGTCTTGCAGGAAAAAGACCTGTGGACGTGAGGAAGACGAAACAGTAAGAGAAATGCCCAGATTCCCAGCCCCAGTGATCTTCACGTCCAAAGGAGACAAAACATGAAAACAATGGACCATTGTAGTTTGATTTGTTTGTTGAGTCAGGCTCTTGCCTTGTAAGCCAGGCTGGCCTTGAACTCAGTGATCCTCCTGCCTCTGCTTCCTGAGTGCTGGGATCACAGGTGTGAACCACCACCCCCTGTGACCATTGTGTTATTAACAAAACACACTCAAAAAATGAGTTTTTCAGCAGAGCAGAAGCTGGGTGGAGAAATAACTTTAGTTTCAATAGATGTTTCAACTGATCATCCTCAGGTCCCAAGTGACTTTGTGGTCAGATACGTGGTGAGATCTCAGATCGCAAGGAGAAGCCCCGGGCCCACCTCTCAGGCCTCAGGAGAAGCCCCGGGCCCACCTCTCAGGCCTCAGGAGAAGCCCCGGGCCCACCTCTCAGGCCTCAGGGCTTTCGATGGCAGTGCCCAGGGCCCACCTGTGACCACCAAGAGCTCACTTAGCAAATCAACCATGAGGCTTCTTCCAAGGATCAGCCCAAAGCCAGCTTTTTCTTTCCCAACTACAAACATCTGTGTTTATATGCAATGTAGTAATTATTGTAACCATCCTACTAACCTGTTCTGAAACCATTTCACTGCCATTTTATCTTTTTTCTCATTAAAATGAATAAAAATTAAAAATCAATCCATCAATCAATAAAATACACAGAGGCAGGAAGGAATGGAGAGAAACTAAGAAACATTCACCTAGAATAAAATAAACCAGAGGAGCAGTCATGCTAAGCATATTTTGATTGATTTTTTTCTGTTTTTTCCCCAGTGAATTTTTTTAACCTAACCAGTGTCAGATTATTTGTGCAATTTTACATTCAGCTTCTTCATTTAGCATTGTGCCCTGAGCAGTTCCAGCGTCTCTTTTTTTTTTTTTTTTGCGGAACCGGGGATTGAACTCAGGTCCTTGAGCTTGCCAGGCAAATGCTTATCCCACTGAGCTATCTCCCCGGCCCCATCCAGCCTCTTTTAAAACGCCATTAGCCTGGCTTTAAAAGCAATACAATGTTTTCTGGTGCTATTTGAGTTCTGGACTTGCTGTTTTGTCTGAGACTCTGAAAACAGCAAAGGGGGCACCTCTTAGGGCTTCCCGAGGAGGGATCCACCTTTGTGCAGGGATTCTCCCCACCGACAGCCAATTGATCTATTCCCTGTGCATGGGGAACAGAAGGGGTGAGGCTTCGAGAATCGATGTCACTTAGTGAGAAGCTACCACCAAATGGTGTTCAGATAACAACCTTGCCCAGAGGGACGCAGGCAGTTCTTGCAAGCCTGCCCTCACCTTTGGCAGGGGGCTGCAGATGTGGGAGTCTGAGGATTGTTCCTTCCTGCAACCTTCAGCAACCCAAGGACTGTTTCTACTTAGGAAGCTCTAGGAGAAGTGGCTACTTGTCTCCTTCAGAAGGCTTCTCTTTTGCAAGAGGTGGACCCAAGAAATACTTGTGCAGAAGAGGCCGGCCCAGGGGCGGCTGCTTCTCGAAGGTAAGGCTGATGACAGCAGAGCTCATTGCACTCAACTTCTGCACTGTTTATGCGTTTGGAGAATTTTGCTCTGAACCATTTAAACCGAGAGGCCAAGGGGCAGAGAGGTTTCAAATATAAGAGAAGTTCTGCTGCAGTTTCAACAAACCAGTGAAGCAGTTTTGTCTTGCAAAGGTGGGTGTGGAGAGGTCCACGTCATTCTTGGCTTTCTCGTCCAACCTGCCGGACGGCTCCTCCGGTAACCGCCCAGCAGTTTGGCCTCAGGTGGAATAGCACAAAGCACCTCCGTCCCTTCCCACCGGCCACTCAGGCGAATGTCATCTGTCATCTCTAAACCTTCCTGTGCTTTACTAAATAAGGAG
>NW_004524599.1:11431099-11439767 GCF_000260255.1 Octodon degus
GCAGTGTATTATTTGTTGAAACTGTACTTTCGATTTGATTTGAAACTGTCTCATTGCTATATGTTTATCAATAAAACTTTGAAAAGAAAAAAAAATAAACCATCTACAGTCTGTGTAAATTTTTTTATATTAAAAATATGTCAGAAGAGATGTATAAAGTGATAGAAATTATCATTGGAAATGGATATACAGAAAACTTATTTGTTAGAGTATATATTTCTAGTAATAGATCTTTAAAATAAAGATATGCATGTTTGCAAGGAAACAAAGGTTGTTTTCATACCTAGAATTTGAAATACAGGTGAGATTCCTAATAATCAATTCTTAACACTTTATCACGACGAGAAAAACAATCATAATGCCAACTATTTGCCTAACACATGATAGGTCATTTTGGGGGAGGTTTTTAAAGATTTCTTTATTATGGTAAAATATACATACCATAAAATGTACTATTTTAGGCACTTTCAAGCGTTCAGTTCAGTGACAGTAAGCAGTCACACGGCCAGGCCACCATCACCGCCATCCCGCTCCTGAGACGATTAATCACAGGCTAGCTCCTCAGCCTTCCTCCCACACCCCTACGGGCTCTTGGCACGACGCTGGGAGCACGGGTAAAGGGGGTTTTACATAGCTTTTGTCCTTCGGTGACCGGCTTACTTCGCGTCCTGTCCTGCAGGTTTGTCCGAGCTGCAGCGCAGGTCAGAATTCCGCTCCTTCGGACAGCAGGACGCTTCCCCGCTGCGCACACAGCTGCATTTGGTTCATGTGCTCCGCCGCGGCCGCGGATGGACAGTGTGACTGCTTCTCAGGTAGGAGATGAGGGCTGGGGCAAACCTGGCAGCTAACAGTGTGCAAAGTGTCAAAGGTCACAAAACCCGGAGGACATGCAGAGAACACAGGCCCCAAGGACTCCCGGCTCGGGAGCCCTGCACACAGAACCAGCCAGAAAGCGCCGTCCTCAAGCCCTCGCTTGAATCTGGCGCTGTGCGCAGGACGGGTCAGAAAAGGGCTTTCCTGGGGCCAGGGAGACAGCTCAGTAGAATAAGCGCTTGCCTGGCAAGTGCGAGGGCTTGAGTTCAATCTCCGGTTCCGCCCCTTCATTTACAAGGGGCAGAAATAGGACACCATCCCAGGGGCTCATTTGCTTGGGGGAAGGGCGCCCAGGGATTGGGGACGCAAAGGACCCCTTTCCCTTATCTTTGGGCAGAGCAGAGAGCCTCCCCACAGGCTCGCTCTCGCCGTTTCCAGCTCTTTCCACCCTCAGTCCGTGAGCACCTCCGCTGCCTTTCCCGCCCAGTTTGGCTCTGGACGCCAAGCACCTGGGAAGACCCCCATGGGCGCCTGTTTCCTGACACCTCCTCGCGGCTGCTGTAAACAGCCGGCCAGCTTGTGCTCTCTATCTGGTGAACTCACCACGGGCTTTTCGTTTCCAGCCTGCCCCCCACCCCCGCAGGGTTGTACCTGTCGCCTTTCCCTGGAGTGCAGTTGTCCGCTGTTGTCATGAATTCGTCTCCAGACTCTTTTTTCTTTTTTTCAAAATTTTATTGATAAACAGATAGCAATGAGACAGTTTCAAATCAAATCAGAAGTACAGCTTCAACAAATAATACACTGCATATATTCTTCTTAGTGGTTAATTGCTGTACAAGATGCGGACTTGTGATCCTATTTACAAACACCATTAGAACAAATCATTCTATTCATTAAGAGAATGCAACTATATATCCATCCCAACCACTTTGAATACACAGATACAAAATGGACATTCATAGGCATATCCCATTTGTTCTAAGTTCCATTATTGAATATTATAGGTGTGTAAACTCAGCAAAATATTCTAAAAGAGTCCAGTAGACCATAATAGCATCGGGTCTTCTGTTTAACTGGCAATGTCAGAAATTATTGACCTGAGTCCCCCACAGCTCAACATAACAACATGGCTTTACTTTCTATATTTCATCTTCATACTTTTCTACTGGATGGTTAAGACCAAGGTAAAGCAGGACCTGTGCAGCAAAAGTTGTAGCTTTTTGGTCTGAGAAGGTCAGTGAAATGCCCTCAGGATTTATCCTGAGATCCTGTACCTCAGATTGTAGAACCTTTGTCAGTGCAGCCATGTGGATGAGTCACGGCCATTGCTTGGCCAATGTGCTCTCTGTGAAAGCCTGAGAGAGTGTCTTCTCCCCATGTGACTCTCCTTAGGCACACTCTACATCATCGATCACTTTCCTCTTTGGCCCCATAATCTCCTTGATCAGAAAATTTGGGACCCTACCGAGGTACATGACGTTATAGTACAGGTTCTCATATGTCCTGAGTCTTAATTGACCTTAGAAGGTTAGGGCCAAAATGTTGGCTTTCCTTGTAGCCCTCCTTTTTCTCTAATTTTGGTCTGCAAACTTAGGTTGTTAACCATCCAGAAGACAAGCTTATTGTTATTATCAAACGATTTAGGCTATCAAGCTCAACCTCACTATCTCACTGCATTTCAAACATCTTAGGCATAATATGGAACAGGTATTTTTGATCAAGTATTGATATGTTGAACTTTAAGTCCCTACATAATATGATAAAAAACATTTAAAAATTACATTATATTTTAAAAATAGGATAAAGAATTCTATACTTCTTATGTTTGCACATAAGTCCAAAAATCTCACCATAGACAACCTTGAAGCAGGACAGTCCCACAATATTCCTTTTCCTTCCAGACTCTTTTTTCTCTGCTTGAGTAATTATCTTCTGAGTACTCACAGTCACATCCGTTACTCCATTGAGGTCACAGCTTACAGAAATCTTTCCTGGGCCCTTCTGGCTGGCTCCAGGGTGAGCTGAACCTCTCCAGAGGAGATTTTCAGCTTTCATGGACCTCCCTTTTGCTGGCTGTGTGTGGGCTGGGCCAGGCCCTCTGTTTTCTGGGATCAGTGGATTTCATTTTCTTTTTCTACCCCCTCATCTTAGCGGTGCACACCATTTACCAGCTAGACAGAGAGGCCTATGTGGAGGGCAACTTTTTTTTTTTTTGCGGTACTGGGGATTGAACTCAGGATCTTGCACTTGCCAGGCAATCACCCATTCTACTAATCTATCTCCCTGGCCCCAGAAAGTGCTCTTTACTGTGCATTTTAATTGGTCATTTGGCCAGGTGTTGAATTCCCACGTGGAAACAGGATGCCTCAAGGGCCAGCTCAACGGACTAAAGTTCAATCCTGGCCATGCCTGCCCATGGGGTGCAATGAGACAGAAATTGAGACTGGGCGTGGTGGCGTCCACCTGTAATCTCAGTACTTGTCAGGCTATAGGCAGGAGGATCATTATGAGTCCGATCTATGTAGTGAGACCCTGTAGATGCTATAGTCCCTGTCCTAAATATAGAATAAATAAATAAATAGAAATAGGGCTCCTCAGACTCCCAGATTCCTCTAGCCTTGCTAGAAGCAAAGCTCCCTGAGATTTTTTGCAGTCGCTGTTGCAAAGCCCAAAGCCGTTTTGGTTCTCTATATACTTTACAAAGCCTCAGTCTGTCTCTTTCTCAGTCTCTCTCAGTCTGTCTGTCTCTGTCTGTCTGTTCTCTCTCTCTCTCTCTCTCCTCTCCTCTCCTCTCCTCCTACTAGGGATTGATCCCAGGGTTTCACAGTGCTAAACATAATTTTGGGATCCCCAGTTATTCTTTGGGTGCTTTCCCTAATCTTCCCACCTTTAACTAGATAAACATCTCTGCCTCAAAATAGGTACCTCCTTTTAGTCATAAATTACAGTGAGTGCTGAAGACCGACTTGATCCAGATACTAGAATTGCTAACCAGTCTACCTTTTGTCTGGGTTAATCCTCAAAATAAATGCAGGCAAAAAAATAAATAAATAAATAAATAAATAAATAAATAAATAAATAATAAAAATAAAATAAAATAAATGCAGGCATCACCAGCCATCACAGGAAGTCCAATGATTTTCCAAGCTGATGAGACCAAAGCTGCGTTCAAACTCAGTTCTTTCTCCCCCTGAACCACTTTGCTAGGCGGCCTTGATCGGGAACTAGAGAGGGAAGGGGTGGGACTACTGCGAGGCCCTCTTCTAAGCAGAGGAGCAGAGGCTAACGTCCATTATCTCCAGGCTGGAGAATAATGAACAGATTTTCTTCTTTATACTTTTCTGTATTTTCCAAATTTTTGTCCTTCCAGTGACTTTATTGCCAGAACAACATCATAAAAATTTTGATCCTCCTGTTTTCAGCTTCCCCAGCACTGGGATTACAGGTGTGGGCCACCACACCCGTTCTCGGTGGCCGGCTCAGTGCACCCCAGTGCGACAACTTTATAATCAAGAACATACAATTAAAAACCATGGATCCTACAACCGTAATATTTAGTTTGGATTCAAGGTCGTGATTGTTGTTTTGTTTGTCTGGAACAGGTTGAACACTCCTTGGGGGCAGGAGCATGGTGCCCCGCAGCCCTGATTATCCTGGCAGGCCCTGGATAATGAACCCTAGTGACATGGGTGGCATGGGCACTTGTCTACTTAGCCTGAGCTTCAACCCCAGGTAGGGCATCTCAGAGCACCCAGAAAGCCCTCATCCACCCCCACTCCTCCACCTTGTCCTTGGCCCCTGCCTGTCCACCTGGTCAGCACCCAGGATGAGCAGCACAGGCTGCCCACCCGAGCTGACAATGATGGCTCACTTCCCGGCAACCTGTGATGTTACCAAAGGATCTTCGTCCATATTAAGTGAAATAAATCAAACACACAAACTCAGATATAGCATAGTTCCTCTTCCATGAGAACCCCTGGTATAAACAAAAATAATAAAAATAAATAAATAAATAACAGACATAGAAAAAGGGAGATAGAGTGAGTGCACATGGAACAAGATCTGGAGAATAAAGGAGAGCAAGGAAGGGAGGTTAAAGGGAGCACAAAGAACTAAGGTGTGTTAAGTGCGCGTAGCTCCTCCCCAAGGGGAACACAAACGTACTGCAAACATGTACTCATAAAATTTGTTTAAACAACAAAAAATAAAAGAACTTCATGCTGCCCAAACTCTTTGGACTTAGCTTTCGCAGTGTTAGAAGATTGCTCCATCTTCCTGCTGTTGCTCTGGTTCCTCTTCAGTCTTGTTGGGTTTATAATTTTCCACTGAATGTATGTGTTAAAACCACTTTCTTCCCCCCTCCTTTTTTTTTTTTTTTTTACTTTTTGAGACAGGGTCTCACTATGCAGTTCAGGCTGGCCTTGAGCTTACTATGTAGCCCAGGCTGGCCTCGAATTCACAGCAATCCTCCTGCCTCAGCCTCCTGAGGGCTGGGATTACAGGCGTGCACCCCATGCCAGGTGGCTTTCTTTTCTCTGTAGTTGGTCATTTATAAAGTTTTGTTCCTACACACAGGTCTGCCCTGCATATCCCACCACAGGACTCCCAGTTTTCCTGTGGGAACGCTCCAGGGTAGCCCATGGCACCTGGAGTCCGAAGGCTCACTTTCACCAGAAGAGGCCAGATTGTCTCACATGGCTGCCCCAGTTGACATCCACACTGAATATGCCTAAGAAATCTGAAAGATGGCCTTCCTCCAAGGTTTGTGTACAGATTCTCCAGTGTACCCTGTCACATTTTAAACTTCATCCATGGATTAGATTTATGCTGAAGTTCTAGTTCTGGACTAGTGTTTCTTACCCTGTCCCCAATATTATTGGATTTATATAATTTTCTTTCTTTTTCTTTTTGGCGGAACCAGGGATTGAACTCAGGCCCCTGCGCTTGCCAGGCAAGCACTTATTCCACTGAGCCATCTCCCTAGCCCATGGATTTATCTAATTTTCTAAAGAATTTCTTTTTTAGGGCCAGCCAGATAGCTCAGTGGATTAAAGCACCTGCTTAGGCAGATGCAGGGGCTGGGGGTTCGATCCCCACATGCCATGCCGACACTGCCCCTGGGGTGCACTGAGATGGTGATTGAGACTGGGGATGGTGGCACATGCCTATAATCCCAGTGTTTGGGAGGATGAAAACAGGAGAATCACTACGAGTCTGGTCTACGTAGTGAGACCTTGTAGACCCTGTGCTAAAATTACATTTAAAAAGTTTTATTTTTTATGTATTTGGTACAGGGTCTCACTATGCAGCTCAGACTCATAGTGATCCTCCTGTTTTTCAGCCTCCCCAGCACTGGGATTACAGGTGTGCACCACCATGCCTGGTCTCAGTGGCTGGCTCAGCGTACCGCAGGGGCTGGGCCATTGCGGCATGTGCTGCAGAGGATCAAACCTCAGTCCCTGCGTTTGCCTCGAGTAGGCACTTAGTCTGCTGAGCTATCTCGCAGGCCCTGCAACTTTTTTCTGAGGCTGAGTCTTACGAGGATCCTCCTGCCTCAGCTTCCCTGAGTGCTGGGATTACAGGTGTGCAGCACCATGCTAAGCCCAAGAATTATTTTAAGTTGCTAGATGATAGCTGGCCCCATTAGCCCCTGGTGTCTCACAGGAAGAGCCGTACTGAGAGCTCTGACTTCACCCATAGGGGTCTCTCTCTTTCTCTCTTGCGATCTCTATCTCTATCTCTCTATCTCTATCTCTATCTCTCTATCCGTATCTCTATCTCTTGGTTCTTTTCCCAAAACTGATTCCTTTATCTTAGGGAAAGAAATCTCCCTGCAGAGAGATAGCTGTCCTGGAAATGTCACAGAGCAGTTGGCTGCCAAGCTGGACTCCCCGGGCTGGCAGGGAAAGTAGGAGCAGAGGGCAGGGAGGGGCCCGCGCACTGTCCTCACAGGGGACACACACAGGAGCATCTGCTGCACCGCATCAGCCAGCCCCATCCCCAGTGGTGACAAAGGTCACTGCTGGCCTTGCCGGGACTCTCTCTGGCCCACAGTTCAGCCACCTAAGCTCAGCGCCCATATTATAGCTGGCTCCACAGTTCACCGTGCTGTAACTCTCACAGCTGTTTATCTTCCAAGACTCTAAAGAAATAAAGCCTGGTCCTCAAATCTGCGCCCCTCCCAACTCCTCACCCCGCCCCCCAGTTTACATGACCCCTTCCCCAGCTGTGGAGATTCGCCTGGACTCTTAGAAACATCTCTTTGTACTGCAAGAGTGAGCATAAGGGGGCTGGGAAGATGGCTCAGTGGTGTAAGTGCTTCCCTGGCAAGCACAAGGGCCTGAGTTCAATCCCCAGTTCTGCCAAAAAAAAAAAAAAAAAGAGTCAGCATGCATGTTGCTTGGCAAATGGTTTCAATGGCCACATAAAGAGATTATAGAGAATACAGATGACATACAGAAACCCATCCCTCATCTCTCCTTATTTTCATAGTTGTGGCTCTGCTTGGAGATTTAATCACATCATGCTTGGAATGGGTTTCCCCTTCCCTTTCCAGGCCTCAAGTCTTGCTCTTTGTAAGACCCTTCCAGGTTCCCAAAGCCGATTGTTTATTTTTGAAAATATTCCTATCATTACCACCCATCCATTCATCCATACATCCCTCCTTCCATTTATACATCCATGTGTCCATCCATCCATCTATCCATACATCCACCCAGCCAGCCAGCTAACCAGCAACCTAGTTTTTTAGATTTATTTTCTTTTGTTCATTGAGAGCATATCATGTGCTAGACTCTTTTTTTTTTTTGGTGGAACCGGGGATTGAACTCAGGCCCTTACGCTTGCCAGCGAAGTGTTTATTCCACTGAGCTATCTCCTCGGCCCCCATGTGCTAGATTCTGTTGAAGCAAAATTATAACTTCTATTTCCCAACCTGGAGGGATTCATAATCTAATAGAAGAAATACTAGGCTGCTGTTGAGTTTGCTTATACTGTATACTGGGCAAATGCTTTTTACAAATGGTCACCATGACAACACCTTGAGGGAGGTCATACAATCCTGAATTCTCTCCACCTTTCCTTTCCCTTCTCTCCATCCCCTTCCTCCCTTCCCTTCCCCCTTCCTCTGAATCCATACCATTGAGAAATGGACCCTGTGAAATACATTTTTCTTGTCATTTCTCATTGTTTAACTTTGTGTGTGCTCAAATTTTAGTTCCCCAATTAGCTTTATAAGCACAAGACAGAGGAAGCAGGAAAAGAGACAGTCAAAAATATTATTCCTTGGCAGGTGTCATGGTACACGCCTGTGATCCCAGCTCTTGGGAGGCTGAGGCAGGAGGACTGGCACGAGTTTGAGACCAGCTGACTATGTAGTGGTTCAAGGCCAGCCTGAACGTGTCTCACGCTAGCTAGGACTCGTGTATTTGTAACAGTGCTGTAATATTAGCAATTAGATTTAACCACATCATGCTTGGAACGGGCTCCCCTTCCCCTTCCAGGCCTCAAGTCTTGCTTTGATAGATTTAGATATTGAGGAGATTATCCATAAATTAAGCAAACAATGCTCTCAAACAATAACTCTCTCCTTTTGAAATTATGAGGACCATTTTATTATTAAATCTGGCAAATCTGCACTTAAGCCAATTTTTGTTGCTGACAGCAATTGATGGAGAAAATGATAATTGTGTATTATTATTCCCTTTAAATTTCCATGAATTCGGCAATGCGTTTACCCAAATTTGTACTTTAGAAACCTGCAAGGATAGCTCAGCAGCAGAGTACGTGCTGAGCATGTGCTCTAGGTTCAATTCCCAGCACCCCTTCAAGAACTTTGCATTTATCCCCGGTTTCC
>NW_004524599.1:11441237-11446219 GCF_000260255.1 Octodon degus
AGAAAGAAAGAAATTAGAGGGCTGGAGGTGTAGCTCAGTGGTAGAGCTCTTGCCTAGCATATGTGAGGCCCTAGCTTCAATTTTAGCAAGCGGAATGGTAAAAAAAGAAATTAGGCACCCTTAGAAACTATAGGTCAGATCTCTAAATACACTATTAGGACTTCCAAGTGTCTCTGCATTCTGAGGAGCGACTCCCCTTCGAAAGCCTGTTCTCTAACACAATGGCCAATGCATCATAGGTCTTGGTGATGAGTAGGATGCCAACCAGCTTCAAAAGGCACACAAAAACAGATGCTGCACCTCATTTAGGAAAACTCAGGCTGGAGGCTGAACTGGCAGCTCAGTGGTAGACCCTGGGCTTAGCATGTGGGAGGCCCTGGGTTCCGGCAATCACTCACCAGCACTGGGAAAGAAAAGCCACAGAGAGAGAGACAGACAGACAGACAGACAGACAGACAGACAGACACAGAGAGACAGAGACAGAAAGAGAGAAAGACAGAGAGACAGAGAGATCTGAATTTATAACAAATGCCAAACTTGCCCAATTCATACTAGGGTGCTGGGCTGGGGAGACAGCTCGGCAGTTTAAGTGCCTGCCTGGCAAGCGCAAGGACTCAACTTTGATCCCCAACATCACATACCATGTGCCAAACCCACTCCCGGGACATGCTGAGCTGGCCACTGAGACTTGGCATGGTGGTACATGCCTGTAATCCCAGTGCTGAGGAGGCTGAGACAGGAGAATGGATCACTACGAGTCCGAGCTGTGTAATGAGACCCTGTATCAAATAAATAAATAAATATTCTATACATATTAGGGTGCTAAGGAAAAGGAGGCTAAACAGAATATCGGTTGCTACCTGGGTGTCATAGAAAATGCCTGTAATCCTGTAACAAAAAAGCAGGCTTTATCATTGTGATTTGGGGAGGTAAAAACACTAACAAGGTCTCTCTATCCACTGAAAGATTGAAAGTGGTTTACAGTGAAAACTGAAACAATCAAAACCAGATGATAATTGTGTATGGTGTTGGGATTCAGCTAGTGGTTACCACGGGCAGTGATGCAAGGGGACACAGAGGGGCTTCTGGGGCGATGGCACGTCCATGGATATGAAAATGCACCCAACTGCACATTTACGATCTGCATGTATTTCTCTACGTATATTATTTCAATAAAAAGTTAGCTTAAAATTACTACATGGAAATGTTAAGGCAGTTTCGTTGCAATTAAAAGCATGTGCAATTTCAAAACATAGTGTGGCTGACGGATAGAATACTTACAGCGAGGAGGGAATGCCTGTTCATGAGTCAACTGTTTGGAAATTCCCAAGGAATTCAGATGAGAAACTGGCCCTCCATAATTAAAAGCATAGCGCAGTGGGCTACGCTTATTACAGAGCCCGAACTGATCAGCCAGATAAAAGTCTAGGCTCTGTGTGGGTCATTCGGTCATCTCGGCTATACTTTCCTAATTGTTTTCTTCTCTGGGATCACTAAAGGCATTATTAACCTGCTGGCAAACAATAAATACAGATTAGTGGTCATTAAGCAAGGTGATGGGTCACCTAATGGAGTGGCTCCAGGAGTAGCTTAGCTAGCCCTGCCGTGGCTCTTGCTCGGGTCTGGACCCTCCAGGTCCCCCAGAGCCCATGGTGGAAGCCTTGGTCCCCAGGCTCTGGTGCTATCAGGAGGTGGTGGAACCTTGATGAGGTGGGGAGAATGTTGGGTCACTGGGGTTGTGTGGGACTGTGGGACCCCAGCCTCTCCCTGTGTTTTTCTTGCTTCTCAGCCTCCTCTTCCTCCTTCCCACCATAATGTACTGTGCTGCCACTGGCCTAAATAGCCATGTATGGAACCCCCAAAACTGTCAGCCAAAATCAACCTTTCCTCATTTTAAGCTGACTGTCTCAGATATTTTGTCACGGTAACAGAAAGCTGTCTCACGTTGTACTCATTTGATCATTGGAGATGATGAAGTCTACTACAGCTGTGTCACAACTGTACCGTCATTCAAGAGGAAACGTCCCCTCCTCTCATTGCCCACCTCACCTTTCATGAAAGAAGGTGGTAGACCCAACCAGGGGCCACAAATGTCTCATGTTCTTGCTTACACTTCAGATCTGACTCTACTGTCTCCCATAGCAATGTCACCCAGGCCCCTTCCTCCACTGACACCCATGGCAGGACTGTGACAGCTATTAGGTCCCCTAAGCCTTCCCCATTTAAGAGATTTGAAAACAAGAGCTGCTAAAACTTCAAAGAAGTTTAGGGGAGACAAAAATGGCAAGGTGGGGCCATCCCGGCTCTCCAAATGCTGCTGCTGCTGCTGTGCTATCAGGGGGAGCCCAGGAGAGAGGGGAGGAGGCAGCCAAGCCTGCTCCTGGGAGACTGAAATCAACTCAAATGCAAAGGAAAACCAGCCCAATAAGAAGCAGGAAGCTGCAGACCCGCTGGCAGAGGCAAGCATGAAGAAAAGGAGAAGGGCTTACCCCAGAGATTAAAGTGTTGTGCTCACTCATCACTCCAGAAAATGGAGCCGCTGACACAAGAAGAGGTCAGGCTCTGATGAAACAGGAGAGAAAGAAGCCAAATCTGATTAGCATCCAGCACTGACCCTGCTGGGCAATCTCAGTATCGCCTTCTCCTAGAAGCCAGATAAACTGCTTTATCAACTACTTCACACGTGCGATTTTCTTTTTCTTTTAATGCTGGGCATTGAACCCAGAGCCTCGAACACGCTAAGCACCTTCTCTACCATGAGTTATATGTTCAGCAAGGCAAGAACTCTGCCACTGAGCTATGTCCAAGTTCTTTTTTGTTATTTTGAGAAAGGGACTCACTAAATTGCCCAGGCTAGCCTCTAACTTGCAATCCTCCTGTCTCTGCCTCCTAAGTATTACAGGCATGCCCCTCCATGCAAGGCAGAGAGAGAGGGAGGAGGCAGCCAAACCTGCTCCTGGGAGACTGAAATGCATTCTCTTTTTAAGAATAAATTGTCCCTGGGCTGGGCCTGGTGGGGAGGTCTGTAATCACAGCACCTGGGAGGATGTGGCAGGAAGATTGCTGTGAGTTTAAGGCCAGCCTGCACTACACAGTGAAACTCTGTTGTGAAAAAATATAACAAATAAAGAACAAATTGTCTTTGAAATTTAAGCTGGAAAAAAAAATTAAGCTAGAAGGTTCATAGAAAACTTACTAGGAAAAGAATTACAATCGCATGTTTTTCATGCTTGGGTCGGGGAGACTGCCCAGTGGTCTAAGCACCTGCCTGGGAAGCACAAAGACCCAGCTGGACTCCCAGCACGACTCGCCATGCAGGCCTGGAACCCTGGGAGCAACATGCCATCCACAAAACCAGCACGGTGGCACGTGCCTGTAATCCCAGTGCTGGGGAGGCTGAGTCTGAGCTACGGAGTGAGACCCTGTACCAAATAAGTAAATAAATAAATGATTTTCAAAATTAAAATATGTTCCATACTTGCATGAAGAACTACATACAAGAGGAAATAGAAAAATATAATATTTAAAATTTTATTTTTTGTATTTTTAGGGCAGGGTCTACAGGGTCTACAGGGTCTCACTGCGTAGATCAGACTCAAGCAATCCTCCTGTTTACAGCCTCCCAAGTGCTGGGATTACAGACACGCACCGCCACACCCAGTCCCAACTGCCATCTCAGTGCGCCCTGGGGGCGGGGCCAGCAGGGCAGACCTGAGGATCGAACTCCCAGCCCTTGTGTATGCCTAACCAGGCGCTTTAATCCGCTGAGGTATTTGGCCTGCCCTTAATATTTAAAATTTTTTAAAAATTATTACAGAAAAAAACACAGCCATTAATCCCCCTACAAAATAGTCCATCTTACCTCAGACCTCACTGTTCTTGGCACTTTCTCAAACAGTTCTGTCTTTTTGTGTCTTTAGCGCTGTGGTCAACAGGACGGTGGAAGTTACTGTAGCTCGCCAGCCAATAAAGACAGCTTCATCAAAACGTGACCCTCTGTCCTCACCCACCTCATTTGCCAGGTCTGGCACCATGTGACTCTGGCTCTCCCTGAAAGTCAAAATGACCGTGAAAAGTGAACGTTTGCAGTTGATTTAGGACCTCATGGCAACCGAGACAGCAGACCTAGAGACACTCAATAAAGGACTTCTGGAACCGCCTCAGAAAGTGGCTAGAATGATGTTTGAGGCAAGGCGCAATTCCAAGGGATATGAATGGCAATGTGTCTTTTATTTGGTAAATTTATTTATTTATTTATCTATTCATTTATAGCTAGGGTCGCCCTCTGCATTCCAGGCTGGACCTCAACTCACCATGTGGCCCAAGCTGACCTTGAACTCCTGGTGATCCTCCTGCCTCAGCCTTCTGAGCACTAAGGCTACAGGCATGCACCATAGCACCTGGCTTGTCCCCAAACCCCGAAAACTATTGATTAAAGAAGGAGGAAAAAAAAAGTCTGGGAACACTGGGAATGGTACAAAGGTACAAAGGTCCTGTTTGGAGGGCAGGAAGCCCAACCGTGGAGGTGCTGGGACTCACTGATGTCACCCAGCAAACATGGGAAGCCAAAGCCAAAGCCTGAGCCACTCTCCAGGTTCTCAGCAGAGCTGCCCCTGGTCTGACGCAGTGCGTGGAGGTGACTCATCCTCTTACTGCCCTGCGTGATTGGCGGGGCAGCCGGAGAGAAGTGGGGTGCACCCAGCTTTTCTCACTCCCAGATGCCTGGATCTGCAGCTCGCAGCACTTCCTGTGTATCTGTAGGAGCCCTAGGATCACGCAGTCCTCCCAGAGCCCTCTCCTGGGGACCTGAGTCATTTTTTTCTGGGGTGAGGCTTGGGTACTTTAATTTCCTTTTGAAATTTCTTCAAATACTTCTAGCGTGCAGCCCCTTTGATGAGCAGCGTTGCCCTGCAGTCAGTCGCGGTGTGCTATAGCTCCAGCCTCAGAGGGGCTGAGTCACTGTTCAGGGTGAGCTCGGAGCC
>NW_004524599.1:11452004-11463085 GCF_000260255.1 Octodon degus
GTACAAGGCCAGTATGGGTTACACGGTGAGTTCAGGTCCTGCCTGAACTACATAGTGAGACCGTGTCTCAAAAAACCAAAAGTCTTTCTCTTGGCCCTTTCTTCACTTACCCTATTTGTTAGTTTTGCCAGCATTCTTTGTTGTCCATATGATTATGGCTTCTCATTTCCAGAGGAGAAGAATAAAAAATCACGTTTTGACCAGTCTTAAAATAATCTACAGATTCTTTTACAACACAAAGAAGCAAGAGTTGATGGTTGTATACGGAAAAGTGAGTCGAGTCTGAGCAGGCCTGCTGGCACGAGCCTGTAAGCCTGCACCCAGTAGGCTGAGGCAGGACAACGCTATACTAGAGGAATGGCAACCTGGGGTGGTGGTGCACACTGCTAGCTCTGCACTTAAAAGCTGAGGCAGGAGGATTGCTGCAAGTTTCAGGCCAGCCTGGACTGCATAAGGAGACCCTATCTCAAAAAAACAAAACAAAACAAACAAACAAAAAGAACCTAAAATAAATAAATGGAAACACAGTCTTTTTTTTTAATCTTTACAAATATTCCATGTTAGGGCTCAGTAGAATAAGTGTTTGCCTGGCAAGTGCAAGGGCCTGAGTTCATCCCCAGTTCCGCCAAAAAAACCCAAAACAGAAAAACAAATATTCCATGTTCCAGGTGGTGGAGTTCAGTGGGCTCTCATGCTTCATGAGTTCAGTCTTGGGCACACAAAATAATAAACATGCCGTGCTGCACTTCTATAATCCTGCTGTAGCAGTTGGTATCTCCAGAGCAGCTTCAGGCCCTCACAGCCGAGCTAAGGATTACCTCACGGATCCACCCAGCAACCACAGACAGCACCTTGCTAGCTTTATTTTGGATAAGATAGCGTCACAAAGAAGTTCAGTAGCTTGCCCCAGGCCACCCAGCTTGTCCCCAGAGACAGGCCGTAAGCCCAGGCCAGAGGACTTAGAGTGCTGGACACTATTCTGCCACCTGTGCTGCTGAGGGCTGAGGACACACAATCCACATGGTTTGGGGCGCCAGGGCAAGGGGACCTCTCCCAGGGCTCTCTCCGAGAAGTGCGCGCAGCTTTCCCCAAAGCCTTCGCCCCATGCATCTGTGGCGCACAGAGTTGCATCTCAGACAGAACCCTCTGTGATGTCTGAAAGGATTTCCTGTTTGGGCAAAGGCTTCCTGGATGTGGAGTGAGGTAGGAAGCAAGTTCTGCTCGATGTGGTGAAGGTCTGGAGGAAGAAGCTGCTGTTCCACAAAGGAATTTTGGTTTATCAGATCCAGTTTTAAAGGTTAGTGTCTCTGCTGCAAAAAGTTCAATAAACATAGCCTGTGGTTGTCAGTGCATGGACAGTCACGTGTGTGTGCATATAAAGGTAAGAAAGCTGAAGTGAAGGAGGGAAAGCTGAAAGGAGGGGGGAGGGAGGGGACGGGAGCCAGGCACAGGGGTGCATGCCTATAATCCCAGCTGCTCAGGAGGCTGAGGCAAGAGGATAGCAAAGATGAGCCCAGCCTGGACAAATTAGTAAGACCCTGTCTCAAAAAAAATAAAATGGACTGAGAGTACAGTTCAGTGAGTTTAATCAACAGTCTCTTTCTTTCTGTCTCTGTCTCTGTCTGTCTGTCTGTCTGTCTGTCTCTCTCTCTCTCTCTCTCTCTCTCTCACACACACACACACACACACACACACAGAGTCAAATAGTAACACATCCTTTTTTTGGGACCTTTTCTACACATCCTTTTTTTTTTTTTTTTTGCGGAACCAGGGCCTGAACTCAGGCCCTTGCACTTGCCAGGGAAGTACTTATTCTACTGAGCCATCTCCCCGGCCCTCTACACATCCCTTTCTAAAAGCTTTTTTCTTTGATCTTCCTTCTGGGGAGGAAATGATTTGTTTGAATTCCTTCCAGTTGTCTGCCCCAGGGACTCTTAACCTTAGCACTGTGAAAACCCCTGGCTGGGTCATTCCTCGCTCTGGAGGGCTGAGCTGTGGGTTATAGGGGTTTCCATGGGACCCCTGAACTGACCCATCAGACACACCTGCTGTCACAGACTGTGCCACCCAAGAAGTTTCGGCAAGCGCTCTCTGGGGCATGTGACTTCTGGGCGCCAGAGGGGGCAGATGACCTCCAGGTGAGAAGCACAGTTCCAGAAATATTTGTCAGCATGGTAACTCCCATTTTGCCAGGGTGTTGTTGTTGTTGTTTATTTGTTTTGGTTTTGGTGCTGGGAATTGAACTCAGGACCTTGCGCTTGGTGAGCAGGCACTGTGCCGCTGAGCTACATCCCTGGCCCCTATTTTGCAGTATTTCATTCATAAACATCATCCCAAAAATCTCAAGGCTTTCAGACCCTCCACACCATCTCCCTAGAGCTATCTGCGTTGCTCCCCTGCCTTGTCTCTGAGCCTCCATCAATGGAGACTGATGCCCACACAGGCTACCTGCCAGCTGCAGCAGCAGGAGGGTAAAGGGGGGTCTTGCAGGACAGAGTCCCTAATAGCTTCTTGGGGTAAGGCTGGAGGCCTCTGTCACTGCTGTTACCTCTCCTGCAGGCCCACTCGGTTCCTGCGGGCTTCCTCTGAGCCGCTTTGGACACCACTTAATATCTCGGGTATTAGCCCAGTCATCCCTAACAGAAACCAGTGTTGGGCTGGGGGGACAGCTCAGGAGAATAAGGGCTTGCCTGGCAAACACAAGGTCCTGAGTTCAATCCCCAGCACAGCAAAAAAAGAAAAAGGAAAGAAACTAGTGTTTCACCTTTGATGGCACTGCTGGGTGTGCTGGCGCATTTGCAATCCCTGCGACTCCAGAGGCTGAGGCAGGAGGAGCACATGTCTGAGGCCAATGGAGCAACTAAGCCTGAGCCTACCTCAAAACAGAAAATAAAAAGAGGAAAGAGTGTGTAGTTCTGTGGTACATACAGTATACCTGGATGCAATTCCCAGTACTGGAAAGAAAGTTCGTTGAGGATATAAACACAGCACACCTCGAAATGCAGTTCGCCGAAGCAAAGAGAAACCAATATGCCATATACGACGCACGTCCTTATGGATATGAATATGCACCGTAGGAAATTACTGCTTCCAGTTGATAAATCAAAGGTAAAAGACAAGTTAGACAAAACTACCCACGGTTAGCTTCTAGTTGACCTCTAACCATGAACCCCAGGGACTCAAGAATAGCAATTGCTAACATTTATTGAGCGCTTAGCACATGCTGAAAGCACACGAAGAGCTTAATCTAGGCTTCTCCCTGCAGCCTGCTCAGCCTGAAGTGTTTAGCTTTTCCATCTCTGTGCTGCACAAGTCACTTGGCTGAGCTCGTATCTCTTGTGAAGTCATGAAATGGAGACTGAAATCCCCAAAGGTTTCAGTTGTTGCACGTATGTGCAGACTTTTTTTTTTTGTATTTTAGGGAAGGGTCTACAGGGTGTTCAGGGTCTCACTACTAGATGGGACTCGTAGTGATCCGCCTGTTTATAGCCTCCCAAGAGCTGGGATTCCAGGCACCCACCACCACGCCCAGTCTAACGCAGACATTTTTTAGACTGTGGTGAAATACACAAAACATAAAACTTGTCACCTTAATTGAATTAATTTATGTAGTGGTGTCAAGGACTGGGCTCAGAATCCCACACATGCGGCCCAAATGCTCTAGCACCGAACTCTACCTCAGCCTTTAATCATTTTTAAGGTATCGCAGTTAGGTGATATTAAACACATTCATCATGCTAGGCATGGTGGCTCACGCCTGTAATCCCAGCACCTGAGAGGCTCAGGCAGAAAGATCACTGAGATTTCGAGACCAGCCTGGGCTACAAAGAGAGCTCAAGGCCAGCCTGAACTGCATAGTGAGACCCTGTCTCAAAAAAGACCAAAAATTAAAAAAAAAATATATATATATATCATGCAACCAGCACCATCTATGCAAAGCATTCTTCCCATCTCGCACACTGCACCTCCATAAGCCTTAAAAAACAATCCCCACCCCGCCCTACTTGTCCCTGTACGCAGGCACCCTTCTATCTCTCTGGATATGGTTACTCTCCAGACTTCAATCAGTGGAATCACGCAACATGCAGGTTTTGTGCTTGGCTTATTTCACTAAGCACAGTGTGTTCAGGTCCATCCACGCCACAGCATATGTTAGAATTTCTTTCCTCTTACACCCAAATCTTGCTCCACTTGGGATTTTCCAGTTTATTTATCCCCCATCAATGGACACCTGGGTTGCTTCCACCTTTTGGCTATGTGAGCAATGATCCTACATGGGGTACAAATACCTCTTCCAGACCCTGCTTTCTATTTGGGGGGTTATACACCCCCCAGTGGAATGAATGAACCATATGGTAATTCCTTTTTTTTTTTTTTTTTTTTGGTGGGATAGGGGATTGAATGCAGGACCCTGGGCTTGCCAGACAAGCTGTTATTCTACTAAACTATTTCCCCAGCCTCCATGCGGTAATTCCGTGTTTAGTTTCTTGAGAGAATGCACCACTAGTTCCCTCGGAGTCTGCACCATTTTATATTCTCAGCAACAGGACCCCAGGTCGGAAGGGTTGCAATTTCTCCAGTCTCACACCACTTGTTTTCTTGTATGCATTTCTTTCTTTTTTAAAAATATTTTTTGTATGCATTTCTTGTTTTTTGATAGTATCTACCCTGGTGGGTGTGAAACGTAGCCCTAAGGTTTTAAGACTCAGTTATGTACCAAGATTCCCCGTTTAGACCTTTTTTTCTTAACTCACTAGCAGTTTTGTGCACAACAGAAAGATCTTAACCAAGACACAGCGACTCCTGAGGCTCTGGCCACCACCTCACCTCTCAGCAGGCTCCTAGCAAGCTGGTTAGGTGTCGATTGAGCGCAGAAACCGAAGGCAAAGGGACAGATCTAAAGCCACCCCCTTTCCTTCTGGGCCCTCCTGATGTTTGCCATTTGCCTCTTCCTCCGTTCTCTCTCTTCTGCACTTCAGCTTTCTCTGTAAGCACTTAGAAAACACACAGGAAAGAAAGCAATCCCGTTTCCGAAGCCACCCGCCTATTTGGACTCCATTTACTTGGATGAGAAGGAGCTTTCAGGAAACCTGTTGCGACTTGAGCCTCAGGCTTGGCCTCGCCAGTTCCCCACCTAGCATTCAGAACTCGGGCAGAAGGTGTGGCTGCTGAGGAGGGAGAAGTGAGTCACACCTGCCGCGACTCAGCAGGGCCCTGCCCTAGGCGGGGCCCTTTCTCCTCCTCCCCCTCCTTCTCCTCCCTGTTTTTCCTCTCTGTCTGCTTGAAGATCCCAGGCCTTCCTTGCTTCCAGGCACCCTGGGAAACTCGGGCTGAAATAACACAGCGATGAATCACCGCCCATCTGACCACAGGGAGGCCGGCAGCTCAGCATGACGCTTGGAGTTGCAAGGCCAGAGTTCGCCCAGTGTTCAGACCGTTTCAGACCATCTTCTGGTTGAAAATCACCCCATGGGCGCTACTCCCTAAGAGGGAGCAGTGCTCCTGCCTGGACGGAAGCCAGCTTAATCAGGGCGGTGCAAGGGGAGGGGAGGAAGGGAAGCCCGTGGGGTTAATTAGTTTTGGGGTGGATCCTGGCAAATTAAAAAAGCACCGTGTGTGGGAATCATAGACTCGTGTTAGCGTTTTAGCTTTTTGAATACATAACACCATACAGTATTAAAATAATGTGCAAGTATTGTTCATATCTGGTGGTGTTGGAGCGCTTGTTACCCAGAGCCCATTGTTCAGTTTTCAGGAAATTTGCCAGCCCGACGAGTTCAAGAAGCTTAAATGGGACTTCGGTGGGGTGATTTCTATCCCAGAAGCCTGCACAGCAGGGCTCCTTTCTTCCCCTCCCTCTCTGGAGTTGTGGCTACCACAACATATACTAGATCTGCAGCCGGCTTATCCAAACTCTCCATTTATAGATGAGAAAAGTGAGGCGTGCGGATCCCATTTTTAATTAGTGACAGAATTTCAGATCCACATCTTTTGCCTCAGTTTCAGCAGGTGAAAACTGGTAGGTGTTAGTGGGGCACAGCAGAGAAAGAGGCAGAAGGAAGAAGAGAAAGGGGGACACGGGAGAGAATGTGGGGAAAAGGAACACTGAGACTTTTATGACCTTTGCAAGGGGCAGAGTTTGGAGAGGATGTTTAGATATACTTGAGGGAACTGACTGGGGTCTTCCCTGAGGCCTCGGGAAGGGTGAAAGTAAATTATGTCCTGGGCTAAGTTGGAGAAGAAGGGGAAGGTGGTCTTTGGAAGATGGGCTTTTGTTTTAAGGGCATCAGCCATATTAGATGACCACCATAATGATTTTAGCAATTCATACTAGGCCTGACCCTATCAAAAACCTAAAGCACAGTCCTATCAACCAGGTCCAATGTCCTGTCAGCACACTGAACCATGAGGCCCAGTCACTAGTAAGGGACTTAACACTTAGCCCTAGCCAGATAGCTCTGCAAATGGGAAGCGATCTAGAAATGTGGCAGGGGCTAAAAAGACATGGGATGTGTTGTTATGTACAGGTACCCACTCCCTGTGATGAACGCAATCATTAGGTGCTGCAAACATGTTCTAATAAAAATTAAAATTAAAAAAAAATTACCTTGAAAATAGATTCTCAGGGGAAAGACTGCCCACTATTAGACCTAGGTGCTACTCCCTGTAGTAGTTTAGATGGTGTACTAAGCAATATTTTTACTATACCGCTGTAAAACTCAACAGGAAGACTTGGGACACAATCACATGTCTGTATTAGCAACAATAGGAGGCTTGGATGTCTTCAAAGAAATAGAAGACGTCTGTTGAGGTCAAAAGTTGGACTACAAGTGGGAAGGCTTTTCCATGTGTCACCTGAGCATCCTTTGTTTAGGATAAGCTAATGAGATTTGCTCTCTAGTGACACATGGACTCCAACAACAGCACGCTCTTTCCACAGCATGATTCGCCCATCCTTGCAAAGCTGAGCTCAGAAGTGCTGATCCCAGACACTTAGGTGGCAGGCGAGACAGCAGGCGCTGTTGGAAGTCACAGCAGCAGGCAAAGGAAGGAGGGAGGAGGGTAGACACCAAAGCCCTGGCCACAGGGCACATTCCAATAGGTCTCAAGTGCAGACTTTCAGGAAGGTGGAAGGACGTCCCCACCCAGCATGGAACAGCGAGCTGGGGTCTCCACTTATCACCCAGACCAGCGCAATCAGCACGAAGAGGGAGGAACCAACCACACTACATACGTGAAGAAGGCTGAAAAGCCATCTCTCCAGAGCGGTGGAGTTAGCCCTGTCTGAGGCCAACATGCGTTTGCTCTTGTGTCAACAGCCACCTGCGGTCCTCCTCCATCCCTGGAGGCACATTCCCAGTTCCCGCCTCCAGCACTCTTTGCCCTTCTTGACTCTGGAAGAGCACACTGTCTCTCTTCTGTCCAACACCCCTACCCTGGGCTTTGTGACTCTGCCCTGCCTAGGGCCACAGTACTTGTTCCCCACTTAAACTGTCATTGTCTTCTTCCTGCTCTGTCTGTAGTCAGAGTCTTATTGGAAGAGAGACATGATTCCTAACTAATGTCTCTGACCAGAATAAGAGGCCATTTGCGTTGGACAAAGAAGCAGAGAAACAAGGTCCTGAATAGGCCGCCATCTTGTCCAGACCCAGATGTACAAGCACCCAGTGTGAGGAGGTGGAAGGAAGTCAGTCAGGCACAGATGGCCAGTCCCAGTAGGAGGAGCGCAGACATGAGCTAGAAGGAGCCTTCCTGCACTTGAGGCCTGACTATGAGGGAGTTTGCACCTCTTTGTGGTAACACTCATGAGTCCCAAGGAACAAGCTGGCTGTGCTGGCATTAGAATGAAATAAACACCTTGATCATCTGGTACCAGCTATTTTGCTGTTGTTTTTTGCTGCAGTTGCTGCCCTCTGCTAGTACAGATACTCCCTACCTAGAGATGGGGTTATATCCCAAAATCCACAGCAAGAGGTGAAAATATTAAGCAGAAAATGCATCTAATGCACCTGAGCACGGCGGCTTGACCACCCAGCACACTGTGGAGCACCCTGGCTTGTCTTCCTGATTCTGAGGCTGACTGGGAGCTGGGGGTGCTGTCCAGCATTACAAGAGGGTTGGGCCATCTGTGCCTACCTGGGGGAAAGACCCAACCCCAGTTATGGCCAGATAATTCAGCAGATTAAAGCACTTGTTTAGGCAGACGCAGGGCTGGGAGTTTGATCCCTGGCCTTTGGTGGGACTCCATCCCCAGGGCACCCTGAGAGGGTGTTTGAGACTGGGCTTGTTGGTGAGTACCTGTAATCCCAGTTCTTAGGAAGCTGTAAACAGGCAGATCACTACGAGTCCTATCTAGTAGTGAGACCCTGAACACCCTGTAGACCCTTCCCTAAAAAAATTACAAAAAATAAAAATAAATAAATAAAAACATAAAACTTTCAGTGAATCAGAATGAGCACAGGGGAGAGAAAGGGGCAAGGGGCTGCACTTCTTCTTTGGACACAACTAAAGAAATGGCAGTGTGCAAACAGCCACCAGTTTTGAAGGAATGTTTGTCTTCATGCCATCTTCTCTTTGAAATCTCTCCTTCTGACGACTGACCCTCTCCACTGCCCTACTTCCCCTCCCACATCCGTGGTCACCTTTGATGCCTCCTTCTCCTCCTACCCATAAACAGGCTGTTTCTCAAGCCTGTGTGCTTGGCCGTCTTCTCTTCTCTCCCTCTGACCTCAATGACATTGTCTCCTGTCATCATTTCAGTGGTAACCTGGTGAGATGGCCCCACTCCTGCTCCTGAACTTTCTCCAGACAAATGGTTGACCTTCTTCTCGGCCACACTGCCAAGACTCTTGGTCATCATCTCAACCCAGTACTCCCCAAGATGAATTTATTTCTCGCACCCCAAACTCCCAACTTTCAAGACAGTCCCAGACCACACACCTGCCCTTCAGGCTCCCACCAGTGCTTCTAGGCCCTTGGTTTCCTTATCACTGTCCTCTTCTTTCCAATCCCTGTGTCTCCACCCAATCCAACGCCCCATGCTTCTTCCCAGCATTAACAAAAAACCCTCCTAACTGGTCTCTCCACTTTCTGTCTGCCCATTTTACACCAACCTAGGTCAACCCTGACAGAGCTCCATCAGCAACCTAGTCAGGGATTCCTGCTCTGGCCAAGACACCTCCCTCTGCCTGCCATTCGGGCCGCAGGTGTGCATATTAACCATACTTACCCTTGCTGCCCCCAGAACACACCCAGTGCTTCCTGCTATTGTTTGGGTCTTGGTCACGTTCCCCAAAAGCCCATGTGATGGAAGGTTTGGGCCCCAACTCAGGGCACTATTGGAATGTGCCTGGGCCTTTGAGAGGTAGAACTTGGTGGGAGGGAGATAGGTGATGGGGGTGAATGCAGGCTCCTGGACATTTTCCATCTTTTTTTTTCTCCCAGCTCATGAGACAAGGGGTGTTCTCAGCCAGCCCTCCCCCATTATCCTCCCCCCATCACCCTCCCCACCTCTGCTTTATTTTTTATTTATTTATTTTTAGGTTTCAAAAATGTATTGATTCAATAGTACTGATCACAGAAAAAAAAAAAAAAAAAAAGATTCCTGATTAAGTATATTCCACTGCCCAGGCAATGGCTATTTTTATTTTTATTTATTTATTTATTTTGGCGGAACCTGGGATTGAAATCAGGCCTTTGCACTTGCCAGGGAAGTGCTTATTCTACTGAGCTATCTCCCCTGCCCTGCATATGTGCTATTTTTAAAACTTGAGGGGCTGGGGAGATGGTTCAGTGGAATAAGCGCTTCCCTGGCAAGTGCAAGTGCCTGAGTTCAATCCCTGGTTGTGGGAAAAAAAAAAAAAAATATTCAGTATTGTCTTGACCATGATTAAAAGAGGGCATCACCTTGTGGCCTCCCAGAGGGTAAATGTGTTGCAGTGCATGTGTAACTCCGTACAGTCCGTGCTTGATCCTCCTCCAGTGTCTCCTCTTGGAGTTGTTCCTGATTTTATTACCTGTCTTCATCCGAATCCACTGAGAAATGGGGTGATTCTGCTTTTTTTTTTTTTTTTTTTGGCGGAACCGGGGATTGAACTCGGGCCCTTGCGCTTGCCAGGGAAGCGCTGAGTCCATTGAGCCATCTCCCCAGCCCCTCTGCTTTTGCTTCTTGGCAGGAATCCTTTGATTCTGAAAGTCTCGTGAGAAGACACGGATAGGGTAGGCGGCGAGAGCACGCACTCGACAGTGGACTGAAGCAGAAGAGCCCACCTCTGTTTTACTGGAGACTCAAATCTATGGAGCCAGTGGATCAGGGATGAACCTTCCCAAACTTTCAGTGGTGCATCCTCCCTGCCCGTCTTCATCCAGGCAGCTGGGGGACGATTTCTAAGTTGGACAGGTAGGGCCGGGGAGATGGCTCAGGAATAAGCGCTTCCCTGGCAAGTGCAAGGGTCTGAGTTCACATCCCCAGTTCTGCCAAAAAAAAAAAAAGTTGACTTGGACAGGTAAGAAGCCCGTCTCCACCCTGCTTCTCCCTGGTGTCCTCAGGAATGCTACTGTACTCCCTGAGCCTCAGTTTCCTCATCTGCAAAAGGGAACTTTTAGAAAACTCTCAAAATTTATGGACAACTTGAACGTCTCTTATCCAAAATGCTTAGGACTAGATGAGTTTCAGATTTCAGGTTTTGATGACTTTCACATACATAATAGGATATCTTCGTGATGTGACCTAAAGTTAAATACAAAATTCACTTGTGCTTCATGTACATAAGTTTTTTGTTGTTGCTGGATATTTTTTTTTTTTTTTTAATGGGGGATTGAACTCAGGACCCTGCACTTGCCAGGCAGGCACTTATTCTACTAAGCCATCTCCCCGGCCCTCACATAGTTTTCAGTGCCCCTGGGTTATTTTTATTTATTTATTTTTGTATTTTTGGGAAGGGTCCATAGGGTGTTCAGGGTCTCACTACTAGATCAGACTCCTAGTGATCCATCTGTTTACAGCCTCCCAAGTGCTGGGATTACAGGCCTGTGCCACCACACCCAGTCTCAATTGCAGTCTCAGCGCAACCCGGGAGCGG
>NW_004524599.1:11464346-11471253 GCF_000260255.1 Octodon degus
AAATAAAATAAATATAGATAGATAGATAGATATAGATATAGATAGATAAATTAAAAATTTACTTTAAAGAGATTATAATAATAATCGATATGACATTAGAAATGGCACACATTTAGAAGACCAAGATGACAGGTATTTCAAGCATGATTTTAGTATCACACATTGCTGTCCTCAATGTAGTTGCTTAGTTCACAGATACTAACATACAGAGTTAGTCCCGGTGAGAATTCTGCCCATTAACTGCTATTTTCAAAAACCTGATGGAAATTCAAGTACAACTTATTGGAATTTACGGGATGCAATGAAAGCAGTTCTTGGAAATGTATAGCTGTGAACTCACACATTAGAGAAACAGAATGAGAACAAATAAATACCCTAATGTTGCACCTCAAACGTCTAGAAGAAGAGCAAACCAAACCCAAAGGCCAAAGAAGGGAGGAAGTTATAAAGATTAGAGCAGAAATTAATGCAATCGAGACGAAGAAAACAATACAAAGAATTAATGAATCTGATTGACTCTTAGCTGCAATGGCCCCCGTAGGAAGCCCTGTGCTCTCTGTGCTGCTAGTAAGTTCCTTAACAGACACACACACCACGCCCAGGGATAAACTGCCTTTTAATGCTAACAGAGCAACACATTCCTGTAGGGTTGTCTGCTTGGCCCAGCTGCCTCTGGTGGCCTCCCCCGTCCCTGTAAGGGTCCCTTCTCCAATCTGGAAACAAGCAGCTCCCCACTCTGCTCCCCACAGTGGTGCCAGCCTGTCTCTGCTCCTCCTGCTGCACCACTCCCCTCCCCAGAGCCATGGCTGCCCACCCCCTGCTCTCTGCACCAATGGATACCTGTCTTTCAAGACACAGCTCAGCATCCCCCTCCAGGCAGCGAGGATGCCCGACAGTTCCGGCATTCCCAGACTTCAGGCCACCCTTAGGACTGACTCAGCTGGCTCCACTTCAGGCCCCTGTCTTCCTGGACCTTGTGTCCCCAGAGCCCAGCTCAGGACTGAACACGTGCACACAGATAATACTTTTGTGTTCAATAATTGAATGCAAGAAGAAAGCCCCCAGCCCACTCATTCTGGCTATTGAGAGAAGAGGAAGATTAATTGACAGTTGTTTGTCATCGTCTGTGATCAGTCCAGGGGTCTAGGACCCCTCTCAGATACCAAAATCCACGGATACTCAAGCCTCCTCCATAAAATGGCATAGGATTGACTTAGAGCTTATGCAAACCGCCCCCCTGCATACTTTGCGGGGTTTGTTTGCTTTGGTTATTTGAGCCTGAATTTCCCTATGTTGACCATGCTGGCGTCAAACCAGGCATATGGATTAGGGTCCACTCTAAGGACCCTGTCTGAGCTCCTAACTCAGTACTTCTGTCAAGGCTTTGCTACAACTGCAGCCCCCTCCGGAGGGTCTAGGGGTTTCAACACAGGAACTTTGAAGGCAAAAACAAAGCACAGCAGATAACAGAGTCAGTGCCCGAGGTGGAGTAGGGGGTCGAAAGCAGTTGAAGATCTACCTGAACAAAGTAACTGGGATTGCTTTGTTTGCCTGTGCAGCTGGAAGTCCACAGACAAGGAAGTTGAGCAGAATCATGAAAAACCTTGGGGTTGGAGGAGAGAAGTCTGTATCCCAGTTGGAAAGTGCTTTGGAGCAAAAGAAGGGCGTGGTGTTGAGAACACAGCAGGCACACCAGCCTAGCGCTGGTCTGCTCCACAGTGTGTGCACAGGTGAGCCCCAGGGCAGGGCGATGAGATGGGCGGCTAATTAGAATGCCAGGTGCAGAGTAACAAGGGCCTTGACCAGGGTGGTGGCCGCAGACTGAATGCTGGAGACACACAGGTGCGCTAGTGGCTGTTCCCACTCCTGCACCTGCTGACATCCGTAGGACTGCATTCCACCTTCATCTTGAGAACAATGGGTCCTCCAGAAACTGGAAAGGCAGTGGTGACCAAGGCCGTCTAAGATGAGCCCATAAATCCCGGGACACCAACAACCCAGGCAGCTCCTTCTGGATCACAGCCATCTCCCCTGGACTTCACAGCCGGGTCTTTCTGTCTCTTCTGCAGTATGCGTGGGCTACTGTAAAACTGCATTCTGGATCGTTCACAGAGGCATCGCACTTGCGATGGTCCCATCTTACTAGCTGTCCCCTTTCTCTCCTGATGCAGCTCAATTAAGTATGAGCTCCCTGTGAATTGGGTTGCTGGGCCTTCGCACGGTGCTTCCCCGTTGCTGCATTCTCATCTGCAGAATGTTGATAAAAGGGTTAAGAGGACCAGGCAGTCTGCATCCAAGGAGATGACTAATAAGTCCCTGAGAAGATGGGACCAACACAAGTGGAGGGCCCGCAGGGAGCTGGTGCCAGGATAGCCAGTGGGGAGGAAGGCAGCCGTTGCTCTTTTAAGGCTGTCCTCAAATTCATATGGAATTGCAAGGGCCCCTAATGTGGTGGGGCTGGGGAGATAGCTCAGAGACATAAGAACCTACCAGGCAAGCGCAAGGTCCTGGATTCAATCCCCATGATTTTGCAACTCTGCCTCTAAAGAATTAAAAACAAGAACCTAAACAGATACTGTATGCCAGTATTCATTCACAACAACCAAAAGGGCAACAAGCCAGGTGTCTACCACCAGCTGGACGGATAGAAAATTGTGATATATCCATATAGTGGAATATTACTCAGCCATACCAAGGGACAAAGTTCTGATGCATATGGATGAATCTTGAAGAGTTTATTTATTTTATTTTATTAATACAGGGTCTCGCTATATAACTTGGACTCATAGTGATCCTCCTGTCTCAGCCTCCCCAGTGCTGGGATTACAGGCATGCACCAGCACACCTGGTTCTGGTGGCCCGCAAGGCGCTCCCTGGGTTCCTGGCTAGCACAGCATGTGGTACCGGAGATCAAGCCCAGTTCCTCGTGTTTTCCAGGCAGGCACTTAGACTGCTGAGCTATCTCCCCAGCCTCCTGAAGAGTTTCTACCAAGGGAATCAAGCCAGACCAAAAGGACGAACATTGCATGAATACATTTATATGAAATACCTAGGATAGGAAAATACACACAAAAAGTGTCACAAGGATTAGCAGGGGCTGGAGAAGGGGCAAATCAGAAGTGACTGCTCACTATTTATAGAGTTTTTATGGGAGATGAAAAAATATTTGGAAATAGATAGCAGTGACACTTGTATACTGTGAATATAATTAATGCCACTTACTTGTACATTGAAAAATAATTAAGATGGTAATTTTCTACTTACCACCACAACATTTCCAAAAGTAAAGCAAAAGAAGTGTTGTTAGACAAGAAGAGATGATCTCCAGGGTCCACACACACATGGTCCTGTCTAGAACGGAATTCTCCTTGGGAGGACTAGTGATAACCAGCCTTTATTAGGAAAGTGTTTTATGCTGAACACCAGAATGTGTCTGAACTCCTAAAAACATGGGCAAAGACTTGTTTTATGAAATTTAGGAAAAGCATGAAGCACTGAGTAAGATCCCCAGCATACATAAAAATCAGTTTTTAGAACATAAGATCTTGGGGCTGGGGAGATAGCTCAGTAGAACAAGCTGGCAAGCTCAGGGTCCTGAGTTCAATCCCCAGTACCGAAAAAAAAAAAAAAAAAAAAAGATCTTTATCTTTTTTTTTTAAAGGACTTTCTTTTTTTTTTTAATTTTATTCATTTATTTGTGTGTGTGTGTGTGTGTGTGTGTGTGTGTGTGTGTGGCCAGCTCAGCCACCAGGGGGCAGGGCTGGCTGGCATGTGGTGCTGGGGGATTGAACCGCAGTCCCTGTGTTTGCCAAGCTTGTTCCAAGTAGGTGCTTTAGACCACTGAGCCATCTCACCAGCCCAAGATCTTTATCTTTAGGCATTTTAAGTCTTTTCAAAGATCTCTGCAACTTCATTTGGCTGGTTTTTGCTTTTTTGGTTTTTTGGGGTTTTTTGGGGGGGGGGTTTTAGATAGGGTCTCCCTATGCAATTCTGGCTGGCCCTGTACTCACTCTTGTAGGCCCCAGGTTGGTCTAGAACTTGCTGCAATCCTCCAGTCTCAGCCTACCAAGTGATCTCCCGAAACGGCATACCCGGGGATCTGGGGCCAGCACGATTTGGAATGGCACAGCATGCGCGGCTGGGGATTGAACTGGGGACCTTGTGCTTGCCAGGCAGGTGCTTACGCTTCTGAGCTATTGCCCCACCCCTCATTTGGTTAAATTTAAACTCACAGTTAGATCAGGAGCTGATTTTCAGGGACGGCTACCATTAATCTGAGGAGTGAGCTACCCACAAACTGAACACGTTTTCAAATACTTAAATCTCCTGAATGAAACAGGCCTCCAAGAAAGCACAAATAAAAAGGTGTAACTAATGTCATCTGATTAAAAGTTAAAAGAAGGCTCTAAAATAAACACAGGCTTCAGTATAAGTGACACTAGGGTGAACTTGATAGCATGACTAGTTTGCTAGGTTAATTTTATTTTGGTTTCATTGTTCCATTTAAATTGTGTATCACACAGCCAGCTCCAGATACTGAGTGCTAACAGACAGCTCCTAAGGGGAAATAGATTCCATTAGCACCCATCTTTAATTACATGGCAAATTATATATTTCACATGTATAATTACTTATTTTATGGCATCATGCCATCTTATAGATAAACAAAGACTTTGAGAAAATTTACTAGCTTTCTTGGGAGTGTCCCCCAAATGGGAGTGTCCTATTTTTCTGGGAATGTAATTTTTATCTTGACCAATAACCAAGGTGGGGAAAGTCCTACAAGTAGATGGCTAGGTTTTTGGAGTATAAGTCCAGAAATTTTCATGAGTTATTTTTCCCTCTCTTAGTGTAAAATGGCAGAATGTTCACTGTGCCTACAGACGCAAAAGATCGTCATTGTGTTGCAGTACAAATGGAAGCAGCATTAAGATTTTGTATGCAGGGGGCTGGTGAGATGGCCTAGTGGTCTAAAGCACTTACTTAGAACAAGCTTAGCAAAGCACAGGGACCGCGGTTCAATCCCCCAGCACCACATGCCAGCCCACCCCGCCCCCTGGTGGGCTGAGCTGGCCACACACACACACACACACACACACACACACATAAATAAAAATAATAAAAAAAAAGATTTTGTATGCAAGGAACTCAGTATAGCAAAGGAGACCGACAAGTAAAGGACGTAAGTGAAGTCTAATTACACCAAAAAACAAGGTATACGAAAATTACTTACGGGGGGCTGGTGAGATGACTCGGTGGTCTAAAGCACCTACTTAGAACAATCTAAGCTAAGCAAAGCACAGGGACCACGGTTCGATCCCCCAGCACCACATGCCAGCCAGCCCCGCCCCCTGGTGGGCTGAGCTGGCCACACACACACACACAATAAATAAATAAATAAATAAATAAATAAATAAAATTAAAAAAAAAAATTACTTACGGGACATCCCCCAGGTGTACAGACCCAAGGCAGGAGAGGACTTGGGGTAGCTCCTTCTAGATCTATACTGTAGCGAGTGGGGTACACAGTAGGGGAGAATGAGACTGGGAATGTAGGACTTCAAGACAGGAAGTTCTGGGGTTTCTATTTACTTATTTGGTAGAAGGTCTTGCTATGCAACTTGGACTCATAGTGATTCTCCTGGCTCAGCCCCCCCAGCACTGGGATTGCAGGTGTGCGCCACCATGCCTGGCAGGGTATTTGAACCCAGGTCCTTGCACTTGCCAGGCAGGTGCTTAGACCACTGAGTATTTCCCAGCCCTAATCTTTTATTTATATATTAATTTGGTAGATGGTCTCACTATGCAGCTCAGACTCATAGTGACCCTCCTGTCTCAGCCTTCTTAGAGCTGGGATTAGAGGCGTGCACCACCACACCCAGCTTTGGGGCGGTGTCGTGCACCCTGGGGTTCCCAGACCAGCATAGCATCCAGTACCAGGAATCAAACTCTGGCCCTTGCGCTTGCCAGGCAGGTGCTTAGACTGCTGAGCTACCTTCCCCAGCCAGCTTCTACATTTTGTTTGTTTGTTTCTGAATTTTTATCTTCTCCATTAAGTAACAAAGGAAGACAACACCCAGTTCACTCATCTTCACTTTCAAACATGCTAACCTGGCTTCTTGGCTGTAAAATTGGATTGAGGTAGAACAGGAAGTTCTAGGAGCTGTTGAACCGAGAATCTTGACGCCCAGCTCTACTCGCCAGAAAAACAATAGTGAGAATAGGGGCAACCTGGTCACCTCCCCCCCACACTTACCACAAGCAAGTAGGGACAAAATGACCAAGCGAGGACAGGCGGAAGCAGCCATCACATTGCCACAATTAGTAAGACAGATCAGCAAGGCCACAGGATATAAGACCAATATGTAATAAATAATTGTGCTTCAGTATACCAACAATGAATGATCCAGAAACTGAAATTAGGGCTGAAATCAAAACTGAAGGGGGCCAGGGAGATGGCTCAGTGGAATAAGCGCTTCCCTAGCAAGCACAAGAGTCTGAGTTCAATCCCCGGTTCTGCCAAAAATAAATTTAAAAAACCCTGAAAATAGTGGGTGTACCTGAGTGGTAAACTGTATGCTCAGCATTCATGGGTAAGGAGAAGGTGCAGTCTCAAGAATTTTTTTTTAAAAAGCGTTAATTAAGAGTTCAGATGTTGGGCTGGGGGTCTAGATCAGAGGCATAGCACTTGCTACGGCAAGCGCAAGGTCCAAAAAAGAGTTCAGATCTTTCTAAATTAATCTATAGTTCGTACATAATTGCTACCAAAACACTAGCAGACTTTTGTAGAATTTAACAAGCTGATCCTAAAAGTTACATGAAAATGCAAAAAATGCTAGGAGCATCAGGCAATTTTGCAAAAGAACAAAGTGATACAATTTATATCACTTTACTTTTATTTTATTTT
>NW_004524599.1:11471605-11475461 GCF_000260255.1 Octodon degus
AAAAAAACTTACTATAAACTGAAAGTGGTCAAGTTATCCTCTATTGATACCAAGCACGGATACGGATCAATGAGTCTGAAACACCCAGAAATAAGCCCTTATCCTTATGATCAGCTAATAAAGATGCCACGCGGAAAAGAAGTGAAGTCTTTACCTTACTCTACACGTAAGACTATATCTACACAGAGGCCAGAAATAATAATAATAATAATAATAATAATGTCCTAGCCACACGGTTCTTTGCTTTTATTTCTCCCAAGCAAGTGTCTGGCCTTGCCCTCTGTTCCCAGCTCTCTGACCGTATTTTCCCTCTGTGGCCTGGTTTCCTGTGCCCCGAATCCCTTGGCAGAAATCCCACCACGAGACCCTCATTGAGAGCTGCAGGGGAAAGAGGGGCTGTGGGGTTTTAAGGGGTTTTAAGTGGGTCCTGGAATATGAAGAACTCCACTAGAGGTGGCTTCCAAAGTCAGATTTTGTTGTATAGAAGAAAAATTGGTTTTTTTGTCTGCAGAATTGAACCAGGAGCTGGGCCAGAGCTCTGCAAATGGAGCTGTGATCATCCGCCCTCATTTATTTTGAAGACATGACCAGGAAAATTTGACTTTCCCCTGCTTCTCCGGCCAGGTGGTGGCAGACTGTAGGAAACTCCATCACAACTGAGGTCCAAGATTTCTTAGATCCCGGTGCCTAAGCAGAGGTCATTTCCTCCACCTGCCACCTCCCAGTCAGGACCCAGCCTGCCTGGGTGAAATGCCCCGGGCAAGCCAAGTTGCAATTAATATTCCCAGGACTTCTGCAAACCTCAGAAGGGAGCGGACACATCTTTGTCTCTGTCTCTGTCTCTGTCTCTCTCTCACTCTCTCTGTCACTCTGTCGTTCTCTCTCTCTCTGTCTCTCTGTGTGTGTGTCTCTCTGTTTTTCTGTCTCTCTCTGTCTCTGTCTCTGTCTCTGTATGTCTCTGTCTCTCTCTCTCTCTCTCTCTCTCTCTCTCTCTCTCTCTGTCTTCCCACCCCCACCCCAGGAGAAGCTGTGGATCTGCTCACGTCTCCTGGCTGCCCTCCAGCTTTGGAGTAGCTTTGCTCGCTCACTACTCAGGAATGGGTGTGGGCAGCAGGGCGCTTCCTGTCCTCACCAGACAGCACCTGGCTCAGCTGCCTGCAGCAGCAGCAACTTGCGGGTCCAAACCCGGAGGCTGGCTCCGTCTCTGGAGGCCAACAAAGGTGCTTAATCCACAGTCAGACATGACTGTCTCCCTTCCATTCATCTCCCTTCCCACAAATACTCATTAAAACTGAATGTAGGAATAGCCAGGCGTGTCTTTTGTAAGATTAACTTCTGTCCTGCTAATAAAGTAAAGATCTCTCCTTCAGGTAGTGATGTTCCTTCACTGAGAGGTATGTCCTGCCCTCATCAGATAGCAAATCGTGAGCTTCACAACAGCCCAGTGCTGCAGAAAGCCATCAGAACCCGACGCTGACTTGCTCCCATACTCTGCGTGAGAATTTCAGCATTTTCAGGACAGGACCTGCACCATGCAACAGGAAAGAAAGGCAGTCAGTCCTGCAGGTTATTTTTATCTTCTAGAGCAAAGGTGCGTGGGGTTAGAATACAATCAAACCATTTCTCTCGGACCTACTATTCCTTGGTTTTATGATAAACAGACTTTCTTTCTTTCTTTTTTTTTTTTTTTTTGGTGGAACCGGGGATTGAACTCAAGCCCTTCCTCTTGCCAGGGAAGCGCTTATTCTACTGAGCCATCTCCCAGGCCTCAATAAATAGATTTTTTAAAATGCCCAGAACTATTCCAGGTGAGGACAAGATTATACCTGGTACCTGAGTCCTAGGTCTAAAGTATTAATTTCTGAGTATTTCTCCTAGTACTACTCTGTCCCCTTTTTTTTTTTTTTTTTTCAGAACCAGGGATTGAACTCAGGCCCTTATGCTTGCCAAAGAAGCACTTATTCCACAGAGTCATCTCCCTGGCACCCCCTTTTTTTTAATAAATGAATGTTATTATTACCCCAACCCTTAGGGCTGGAGAGATGACTCAGTAGAATAAGCGCTTGCCTGGCAAGCGCAAGGGCCTGAGTTCAATCTCTGGTTCCGCAAAAAAAAAAAAAAAAAAAAAAAGAAAAATACACCAACCCTTTTTTGTATTTTTTATGTTTTGAAAATAGCATCCACTGTAAAACAAATACTATTCCTTGCAGGTATGTAAAATATTAGCTGAGCATGGTGGCACATGCCTGTAATTCAGGAAGCTGAGGCAGGTGGATCATTGTGAAGTTGAGGTCAGCCTAGCCTACAAGGTGAATTCAAGGGCAACCTGAATTGCATAGTGAAACCTTCCCTGTAAAAGACAAAAAGAATGGAAGAAAGAATGAAAGAGTTACAAGAAAAAAAAAAAAAGAAAGAAAGAAAGAAATAATCTAATCCCTCCAGCAAAAGGTAAGCTCTGGCAGCCTTTGCGGTCTGTTTTCCTTTAGTCTCTTTAGATATCGCTTCATCTTTTTGCTCCAAAGCTTATGAAGTCAAATAACTCAAAAGCGATTTCCATTCTGTTTGGTGTGTTTTGGGGCTACAGCCAGGACTGAGGGCCCCGTGTATGCTCAGCACGCTCTCTGCCACTGAGCTACGTCCCAACCCTCCAACTTCCCACTTTTAACCCATACGCATTTGGACTAAGGCCACCGCAACTTGGTCTTGGGCTCGTCCCTCCAGTCTGCAGCCCTGGTTCTTCAGATCCCGGTCTCGTGCTCCGCTTCCCCCAACCCTGGCCCCAAACGCCGATCATACAAAGCTCCAGGAGTTTTGACTGTTCACCTTCCCCAGCATGTCCCTCGCAGGGACAAATGTGAATGTGCCCTCCGAAACCCCTGCTGAAATTTAACTGCCACTGTAGCAGCACCTTCAGGTAAGACATTGAAGAGGTGATCCCCACTCTGTCAGGGGTGGGGGTTCCTGACACAAGGGTATCGGCACAAGCTTCCTCCCTGGCTCTTAGCCTCGCCTCCTCTTCTGTCCACCCTCGTGCTCTGTGATACCTTCCACCACGCCATAGAGCTCAGGCCTCCGCACCAGCTGCAGCTTGTCCCTTCTGGACTTCACAGTTTCCCGAACCGTAAGCCTGATATAGGTTTATAATTTCTAATGTAGCTGTCTGTGGCGTTCTGTCACATATGACACGGAGACCAGCAGCCCCAGAGGGACTCAGACAAACACCTTGATTCTTGGAAGGACAAATTTCATGTAGCAGTCTTTCACGGCCCCCAGTACAGCGAAGTCTTGATTCAAATCTGTATTCTTTATTGGTTTTGGAGCTTTCTATGTTAAGTTACAGCTTTACTTTGCCTTTCTAAAATGCAGGTATTTCAGAAGACATAAGATCCTCAAGACTAGCCCCCTGTGGTATTTGTGACTCCAAGACATGGCCCATAGCAAGTGCTCCATACTTTGACAGTCACTGAAGGCTTAAATAATGCTAATAAAGCTCCTGCTTCCTGTCGCGGAGAATCTAAAGCTCCGGATCAGCAAGAACAACAAGGATGAATGTACTCAAGGATGGGCATCCTTCGTTGGCTAGAACCACTGGTCTCCAGCCCCAAAGCACCTCTCCCCTCGCACGGGCCTGAAATGTCAGAACCCCCCAGCTTTCACCTTTTGTTCTCTTCGTACCCCAAAACTCGCTGCTCTCATCTGAAAACGGTTTGTCCCCACCAAAATTCATGTTGAGTTTGCCTTCCCTGCTGTCATTTTTCATTAGTAAAATGTATTCATAAGAGGCTGGAGAGATAGCTCAGTAGAATAACAAGGGCCGGGGCTGGGGAGATAGCTCAGTAGAATAAGCACTTGCCTG